>NW_020955327.1:547248-549988 GCF_003031625.1 Empidonax traillii
TTGGCAGGAAGTTGGCTGACATTCTGATCCCACTGAAATCAATGTGAGTTAGTTATTTTAGTTAGTTGGGTTTTATTTTATTTTTTTTCCCACCAGCTTTCATGACTAATATAGTTACTCCTTGATTTACATGCTATTATCTCCCTATGAACTTTAGAGAATCTCATGCTCATTTCTTTTTATTACAGCACTAGAAACCATTAAAGAAAAGCTCACCTTGAAGTGTAGAAGACAAGGTGGTGGTTCAGCAAATATGGGCTATCTAATGAATTCATGGCTTCACCTACAGAACTGTTCTAATTGTGGTGAGGCATGATGGGAATTTTTGAAGAGAAATTTGATAAAATAAGTTTCACTTATTATGCTTCTCCTTTTATGGACCCATACCCTGATTCAGTCTCCCATTCTGAACATCTGGTGTGCCTTAAAAAGATTCTTTCACATGGAGCCTGGCTCCCAATTTTCTCAGCCATTATTTATTACATCGTTTGGGCTTTAGAAGGGATTGCTGAACCAGTGTGGATAATCTAAAAAATAAACTTAATCTAAAACTAATGCAAACTGTACAGCATAGGAGATTTAGAAAAGCCTACTTAGCAGTTAAGTAAAACCCTTCCATTTATCTTGGTACTTCCTGAATCCACCTCTGAACAGATAGGGGACCATGAGAAAAAAAAAACAACCCAAGTACCTTCTGAGTGACCAGAAAGCAGAAATTCCACACACAAGACTAGTTGAAAAAGATTGTCTGAACAACATTTAGGGATCAGAGTGGTTTGAACTCCCCAACATTGTCCCCATTTTAGTTGCCAGGTGGCACCAGGAGGTTTCAGCCCTTGTTTTGAGAACAGTGTCTATTACTTAAACTCAAGCCAAAGCATCTTTTTTAATTTAAATTATGGCTGCCTTAATAGCTTACTGCCTGAAATGTTCTTCAACACTGAGGCAAAATGCTTTCCAACAGTGCACAATCAAATCTAAGGGGCTGGTTAATGCTACATGCTGGCAAAACTCGTATTTGAGAGATAGAAAGGTGACTAGCACCTGCTAAGCTCTGTCCAAATACAAAGCTCAAACAATCTGGATTGCACGTGAACGTTGCATACGAAATTCCTGAGCATCTCACATCTTCAGGGTTGAGGTTAGCGCCAATGGCTTCAGCAAATGAAGCAAAATAATCCCAGATTTGAGGCTTCCAGGAGCACGATCGGTAGCAGCAGTGCTGCTCTCACGCTGCTTGTTAAATGTGGTGGTGTAACATGAATGCTCAAGGGCTCACGAACCCAGATGGAGTATTTTTTCTGTAGTCTTGCAGTAACAGAGACTAACTCTAGGCAGGGACAGGTGATGTACTGTGTGTTGTACAACAGACCCTCCAGCAGCACTGGGGATTTTCCACACCTCAAGCAGCAAGTTTTATTTAGAACTATTAACTTCTTTCCCCAGAGGAGAAAGTTGCCCTTTTTTGTGTCAATAATATTTATTTTGAGCAAAGATTATTTGTATGTAATACAAATTCTTTTCTCTTAGGCTTAACCATTGTGAAGAGTTTGTTGCCATAACAGAGTATTTTTCTGTAACAGGAATGAGGCAGATCCAGTCCAAACTCTCCTCCCAATCATATTTATCTGTTCTACATACACATTTGACTTTTGCACATATCACTCAGAGAATGTAAAATGGCCCAAAAGATGTGGGGAGTGAAGTCAGGATGGCCTAGTGAGATCCTCTTGACTATTGTTATAAGCACATCTGGGTTATTTTGCAGAATCAAAATGAACTGTTTTCTTGTTTGACTTTCAAGAGCACTTTTAACCAACTTGAAATATAGAGAAAACATTTTCTTAGAAGCGACAATATGTCTGCACCACTACCTTTCTGTATGGTACCTAAAGACAGCAAAGCAGCATTTTATTGCAGAAATTTGTTCTGTGCTAGAAAGCAGACCCAGTACAGACTTAAAAAAGGTCTCCCTGCCTCGTTAGAAAAGCTGCCCATGGCAGACCTGAGCTGCCCACCATTGCTCCCCCGAGGCACATCTGCTGGCTACAGCTGACCCAGAGAAGTGGGGAAGCCACGGCTGGATCTAAACTCAGGAATGCTTCCCAAATCCAAGTTCAAGTGTATTTCTGACTTCACAGCGGGGGAGGAATTGAGCATGTGGCCTGTCCCTCCCCTGTGCCAGGAGGTTCTGCAGCAAGTACAGTGTAAGGGCCACGAGGGCTGGTGCTGTGGCCTGGCTGTGTTCCCAGCCCAGCAGCAACCAAGGGCAAGCAGGAGCCTGCGGAAGAGCTACGGAGCCAAGACTAAAGGACCCCTACCCGTGAGAGACGGTGCTCCAGAGGCAAATGCTCTCTTGCATTCTGTAAACAATATGTTTGTTAAAGACCACGAAGCAGCTTAGAAGAAAGATTTCTGGAAAATGTACAAAATGAAAGCAAAATTACAGCACTGCCGTAGATAGTGACAAAGCACGGAGATACATCAGCATTAAGTAAATAGCTAGCTTGGGGTTCTCAACTGCAATTACCACGTACTCTCCCTGTTTGTAATACCTAGGAGAGCCATAGCACATTACAGAATTTTGTTAATTACTAAGTAAGTGAAGAAAGAGAGAAAAAAAATACTGTGACCAGAATGTATATTGTGTACCGATTTAGAGAACTGTAATTTAGATTTAATAATTTATCATTCCTCTTAACAGGCTATGATGTATTTTATAAAAAGTAATGAAGCCTTT
>NW_020955327.1:550148-553547 GCF_003031625.1 Empidonax traillii
GAGCCATAGCACATTACAGAATTTTGTTAATTACTAAGTAAGTGAAGAAAGAGAGAAAAAAAATACTGTGACCAGAATGTATATTGTGTACCGATTTAGAGAACTGTAATTTAGATTTAATAATTTATCATTCCTCTTAACAGGCTATGATGTATTTTATAAAAAGTAATGAAGCCTTTGGAATACAACGGAAATCACTTCCCATTCTCTCACTTGATCTATGCTGAGAAATGGGAAGGAGTGGTTTGTCTTCCCCTCGCCCTATTTATATAATGTGCAGTTTGGCAAAGAGTAGATTAGCAAGATTACAGACTTTGCTGTTATTTATCATGCAACAGTGAACAAAAGAGTAACTGGTGTTTAATGTTAAGAGAGTCTTCCCAGGTAATACCCTCAGGAAGCAATCACAGGAGCGCTCAAAATGGTGACCATCGTTGTCCCATTAATTTTAGCAGTTCTAACCAGCAAAAGTTGCTTGGCTCAGTGAACGATAATGAGATCATCTCTCTATTGCTAGAAAAACTAAGTCACTCAAATCAGGACTTCCACTGGTACTACAAGACCTGCAAGCTATTAATGGAATTACAGTTGTCTCAAGTCTTACTAGACGAAAAACCACAAGAAAACTAACTTGTCATGAGAAATTATTTAACCTTGCTGCACTGCAACCTTTGAGTGTTTTGAGTGTACATGCCCATTTGGGCTAAATAACTTCATACAAATGTACTGTGAAAATATTAGGGAAAAAAAGCTTCATACAGACTTCAAACAAACAAGTATTAAATTCTAATGTGTGCTTTCTTTGTAGCACCATTAATCATTTTCAGTTACTGCTCATTTTTAGCACAGATAGCTACTGCTACATCCTTACTGCTAGAGACATGAAACAGCTTTGTAGTACGGTGAGGAGGTCAGGTCTCAGCCTTCTTTCCAGTGGAAACAGGGCTTATGGGATCACATTGATTACGAGCATGTAACTCTTTTCTCCTTCATACATTATTTATTTAATTGGCTGCTTTCAACCAAACTAGAGAATCACAGATTTCTCAAAAGTAATTAAATTCCTAGAAGTTTCATTGAAGTAGACAAATAGGAAAAGGACAGAGACCCTAGCCATGGTCTGAACTAAGCTCCTTTTCAATAGACACCAAAGGACCTCAAGAGGAGATTCAACTAATGATACCAACTACAAATGAAATCCATGTGAAACGTTGACCCTTGTCAAGGGTCTAGACACAAATCAAACACCAGTAGACAAACCTGCTACTGATGAATCTGTACCAGCTGCCATCAGCTGCTGTATACACCTTACATTTCTGCATGAATGCACGATGTGTTGAAAGGGTAGTCCAAAGTTAGAACACTGTCCTAAAATTTGGAGACACATTAGTGCTCTTCCACACACTTGTGGGGTTAGAGATGAGGATTTGTACAAGGATGCTGCTTGCATGAAGAAACACACTGCAGATAATAAGACACGCAATGCAGGCACACAAAGAGGGAATCTCAGAACCAAAAACAAGATGCCTAAGCCTGGCGAAAACTAGGAAATTATTATTACAGGTCTCCTTTTCTCCCACTTAGGTATAGTCTTCTAGATTTTAGCCCCATTATTTTTACAGGTCTTGTTTCTCATGCCTTTTTTTTTATTTTTTTTTCCTGACCAACTATCCTCTGACAACAGTTGTTTCCTTCCAGGTGATCCAGTATATGTAATAAGCCCGAGAAGCACTAGAGAAATAGCTCATAGCTGCAGAATGAGGCTTTAGAAAAAGAGTCCAAAGCATCTGAAGAGGCAGCATCCCAGGATATCTGAGATTTTCAGAGAACCATTACTCTGCCTGCAGTTTGATTTACATCTACTCTTGATTACCATGGTATATTCACAGTAACTTTTCTCTCAAGACTTACTCATTATGAAATTACCTTCCCAAATTTAAGAAATTTGAATAGGTCTCCAAATAAAATATGTGGCAATTATCTATTAAGAGCCACAGACACAGGGAATGCCACCTAATCCACTAATCCCCAACAGCTGGAGAAAAGTCATTACTTGCAGACAAGCACAGACCTTCCTAAGCCCCAGTGTACTTTCACAGCTACACTCACTTTTCATGCACTGTGTTTTCAGGGGTGAGATGTAATAGCAGAACAGAGGTAGCTTTTCTGATTGGGCAGACACACTACAAACATGTTATCTTCATAAGTATAGTGTACAGGTTTTGCTCATTTCCCATCCCAATTAGTTATTTTATCTTTGAAGCTCAACATCTTTTAATTAGTGGAAATTCTGCTCTACTTAGGATCATCTTTTTCATTTTCTCTTCATTTTTCCTATTCTCAAAGCATCTTCCTTTGAAAAAAAAAAAAAAAAAAAAAAAAAGACCAAACCCCACCCCACCTCAGAACTCCCAAATCTGACATGTCAAATGCTTAAGTAATGTCGCTTCTGTTTATCTAGATGAAATGCAAGAATTATCCATTTTATATACAGTAGGCAGTCCAGGATAAAGAATATAAACCAACTGGCTTCCCAGAGATCTCTATATCTACTCATGGTTCATCTTACTGTTGTGCAGAGGATAGTGAAAAGTAACAAAAGCACTCTCCTATTGCCAGATCACTTATCTTCTGCTTAAAATACATACTTTAAGATATAACTACCCACAGTCTCATATCTAAGCAGGTCAACAGGATACAGAGATTGCAAATGGCTAAGTGGATCTTAAAGGAGCGGAACATCCCCAGTGTTATAGCTGGGCAACACTGTCTATTACAGGGCCAAACTAGTGAAGACCAAACCAGCAAAGAATTCTGATCATTCCTCTGCTCACAAAGTTTGGTTCCAATCACACCTCTGAATTGCTCATTCCTCGAGGACATCTGGTATAAGTTGCTTTCTGAAAAGTAGCCCCATCCTTCACAAAGTTATGCAGAGACAGCAGCTGTTGGTTGTATAAACGCTCACTGAAAAGCGAGAAGTGGCATTCTGTTTCTTCCCCATAAACTCACTTCTTTGCATCTACTGCAAGCAGAATTTGACTTTTTGTTGTTGTTGGGGTTTATGTGGAGTTTTTGTTTGTTTGTTTGTTTTTGTTTTATTTTGTTGGCTTTGGTGGGTTTTGTTTGTTTGTTTTTGGTTTTTTTTCTTCTTTCCTGTTGGCTCAATTCCTTAAAACGCCTGCAAATTACAAACGCTGTGCTGCTAAATTCTGGCTTTATACCTAGAATGCACTTCAAAAACCCTGGCTGTGGTTATGATGAGTGTTACACTGCTGTTTTGGTAGCAGCTGTTTTCTCTGAGTCAGCTGGAAAACAGCTGGTAGTTAGCTACCTTCTCCTTGGTTAGAGGATGCTCACTAGAGGCAATTTTTTGGCTTTGTAATACAGGTTCATTTG
>NW_020955327.1:554051-865770 GCF_003031625.1 Empidonax traillii
ATACCTAGAATGCACTTCAAAAACCCTGGCTGTGGTTATGATGAGTGTTACACTGCTGTTTTGGTAGCAGCTGTTTTCTCTGAGTCAGCTGGAAAACAGCTGGTAGTTAGCTACCTTCTCCTTGGTTAGAGGATGCTCACTAGAGGCAATTTTTTGGCTTTGTAATACAGGTTCATTTGCTGGATGGATACTGCTTTTCCCATATGTTGGAAGGCCACCTCTGCAAACAGCTGCCATGCAATTTGGAAGCTGTTACAATGTTCTTGCTTTTGCAAGTTTGATTAATCAATATAATGTGAGTTTTGTTCAAAACTGTATGGGTCCAACCTAAATCTCAGTTATCAACAGGAATGTCTCTACACACTTCACTGCACTTTGAGTTAGACAGTGCTAAATACGGCATATCTCTATTCTCCCAGCAGATGACTGTTGGAAACAAAAGTCATCTGTGTGTACAGAGATCAGAAGAAAAATCTATACCCAACTCAAGCAGTGAATAAACTTCATCTGAGTTAGGTATGTGGTTTGATTCATCTGTCATTTAGACTGTCTTGGTATCAGTGTATTTCTTCTCATTGCAGTCAAATGACTCTGGATGTCCCCTGAAGAACAGGGACAAAAAAAAGGCCAACATCTTGAAACAGCACAACACGGACTACTGGGATGGAACTTTTTTAAATATACATGACACATACAACAGCCATGTTTAGAGTAAAATAAAGATGCTGTCTACCGTGAAACGAAAGGCTGACTTTGATCTTGGTATGACAACAGTAATGGCAAAAAAACCTCCAAACAACACCATTTATATTTTTTAAACTAAATTTGTACTAGGATTTTTTCCTATGAGAGATGAAAAGGTATCTTTGCTCACATTAGTTGAAGGCCTGTTTAATAAGTCTGCATGAATTGGCAGTATATTTATCTGATTTGATTTTACACAATGACAAAAAGGGGAAAAAAATGAATTTAATGCAGAAAACCAAGCATCTAAAATGGTGGGATTTTTCACAGCCTTTGCCATGATCATTTGGTTCTACATGCTCACCATCCCCACTCTCATGTTTCTGTGCCTACATTCCTTCTAGATTTTATCTGACTGAGACTCACCTCTTGTCTCTGGAACATGGAGAGCACACCTGGGTTACTGCAGTCTAATGAAAAACGACTACTAGTAGGGTAATTGTTGCAGGAAGAGAAAACTCTGAAATGTTCTAGCTATATAGCAACTGTCTAGAGTGCTACACACAATACAAACATGTGCCCTGGAAGCGTACAAAAGCCCATGGACCTTTTCAGTTTTCCCCAATTTCTTGACTTTTTTTTAAATCCTCATCAGCCTGTATCACAAGAGGCATGCAAAAATCTAGTCATACAATAAGCTGTCTAAATATTTATAGTACCAGGGGATAGGAAGATATTTTAAACACTTAATTGCAGTAAGAAGCTGAATACAGAAGCCAACACGTGTGCCATTCCTCAATCCCCCTCTGTTAAGGAGAGGGACAAATATTAATGTAACACTGGGCAAGCTCAACACCTACTGAAGCTAAATCGACCCTTTCCCCAGGGCACTGGCAATCAGCTGTTCTCGATGAAAGATGTTAACAGAAAAGTATTTCTAAGAAGTTTCACATGGCCTTATGAACGCATCTGCCCCTTCCCTGGGCTCAGCCTCCGCAAATGAGAAACAGGGTGGTGACCACTGTCCCTGCAGCCTGTCTGCCCACCTGCCCTGTGGCACTTTAAAGTGCTGCTCCTGGTAAGGAGGTGAGGTAAAGGAGATGAGGTAATGAGAAGAATTTTTTCTTAAGGGGAAAAGATTTTTCCAGTGACAGAAAGCCACATGTTACAGATGGGTACATGCTCAGCTCCTGCTTGCTTTCAGAGTGGTTTCTACTCTGACACACACTGTTAGGTTTTTTTTCTCTACATCATCACCAAGAATCAACTCTCCGAAAAAGGGATTTATTTTGGAGGAAAATCAGAAGTTAGAGTCCTTGCAAAAGCAGCAAAACTACTACTGAGTAAATTGCCACTGTGACCACAATCTGATATCACACAAACACAGAACTAACACCATTCCTGTAAAGGTTACGGGATTTGTCCTCTCTTTGATGAACCTTAGACTGCTGTTTCATACTCTAATAGAAATTAAAGAGCTAATTACGTACAGTTTAAGCCTCACATAAGGAACACGGGCTCAGCTTCTAGCTGAGTTGAGAAAATTTTAATTGTTTGGTTAGAAGAGCAATCTATTTGGAGACATGCAAAAGCAACTTCTGATTCTAGGTGAAAAGTCATTAGAGCAAGTTATGATCTTACAACTATTAGTTTCCTAATTTAGATGGAGGAATAACAACTGTAAGGAAAAGGCAGTGACTGTGCAGATTAGATCATTAGACCCACAGTCAGCAGAACTAATGTTCATTAACCTAAGTGGTGGCATTAACACCCTTCTTCCTGGCACAGACCCACTGCCTCCCCATAATCTGCATTTCTGGAAGAACACCTGGCTACAACAGAATGAGCCAATTCCAAGGGAAAAAAAACCCCAAAAAACCAAACAAAACCTAAGCAGGAAAGCAGCAACCAAAATTCTTTGACTATGGGATTTTCCACTGTAATATGGAGTCTACTAGTGACTGGCGTGATGGGAGTGTGTCCCCTCCTCCCCACACTGTGCTTAGGACACTAAGGATTCCAAAGCCACTTCATTGGGAAATGTCTGTGTAAAACTGCAGGACGGAAGGAAGGAAAGCACCAGTTCTCTGGCGAGCATCAGTGTCACTGCCTCTCATCTCCTGCCTGGTTAGGCCACCCAAAAACCTGACAGAAAGCTTCCAGCAGAGACTGGCTATGCTGCCTCCTCCAGCTGGGGCTCATCACAGGGGCCCTGGGAACCCCAGGACGTTAATATGCCAAAATCAAATTAAACAAAGAAAATTAAATGACATTTTATCATGATGAAAAAGTGTCTTCATGTTCCAGTAGTGAATGCAAACACATGCATTTTAGGGAACTTTTAATTGCATTCACTTCTTAGCTGAGTTGCTTTCCAAAAAGCAACTCCTTCTACTACTCCTCCCCCCTCTGTGGATGGTCTGCCACCATCAGCTGTGCATAGTCCGCAGTCAGCAAGGAATGTCATTTAAAAAACTGCTAACGTGTAGGATTTAAATAGCATCTTTGTGTTGACAGATTCTGTATTACTGTGTGGAAGGGGCAAGTAACAAAAACGAACCATAAACTAGAAACTCGCAACAACAGTAAGATTTAACGAGAGAGCATTCACAGAAAGCTGCTGAGGGGCAAATTAAACAAACCAGGATGGACTGCCATCTGTTTTGGGCAGTCTCACTTGGCAAGGGCCTAAGACCAGAAGGGACTGGTGTTATCTTTGCTGTCTAGGTCACCACACCATGCTGCCTAGGACAGGCTCAAGCCCTGGACTGAAACGAAATAGTCTCCTTCAGCTTTCTCTCATGCCAAAGCACCACGAAGCAAATACCTTTTGCATAACCCTTAACAAGTTATCGGCCATATTAATCTCATGATTTGCTCAGTTGAGTCTCCGGATTTATCTGTTCTATTTTAATTGTGGCCATGATTCAGTCATCATATCCGTTTTTGGTGATATCAGAGAAACTGTACCACATTTATTCAGTAATATGCTCACTTTATTAAAAAGATAAGGAAGCAAATATAAAATGAAAGCTATTAATAAACATTGGACTGACTTAGTACATCAAACTACCACATGAGTACCCATAATTTAAAAGAAACTAATCATGTCAGTCACTGAATTAGTGCATCTAAGGATCTGGGCTCCATTTTCTAGGGACTGCAAAAGTCTGTTATTAAAAAGAAATATACAGCCTCTGCTTTGAGGCAAAAACATTGGGTAACTGTAACAATCATTAGTTAGATTGCTTAATATGTTGCTGGCAAGTGCTCAAAACTGTAGGCCCAGGAACATCATCAACCCTATAAAAGAGAATAAACACGCTGCCCCCTTCAACCCTTCCACAGTACTGGCTGAACTGTCACTGAGCTTCACTTCTAGGGTGAAGGTCCTGGTGATGTGAAGGGGCCTGTGCAGGTCTAGAGCAAAATACATTGCCATTCTGCAAAAAAGTGCCGGAGCATGTGAAGGTAAAACACCGTGTGTCCCCCCCTCCACCTGAATGACCTGGGATCAAAGTGCATTTTAACTACAAGTGGACAGAGTCTATGGACTAGTGATAGTGCTCAGGAAGAACAGTGGTGACACTGGTCTCTCAGCTGCTGCAGTGGCATAATGAAACTGGATCTTTCTTTTTTCCTGCGCATAAGGATCTTTGCCTAGAGATTTCCATTTCCCACCCAGCATAAAGAGGGCAGAGACACATAAATCTTTGGGATGATGATACATGACCTCTGAAGACATACAGGTTAGAATCTATAAACAAAGCACAATGAATTCTACCAGGAGAGAAATTGCTAGAGTTTTTAATAACACTGCTTAATATGTATTCATATAGTCCACTGACATAGAATTATCAGGGCAATAAAAACGAGAATAATGCCTTTACTCAGTTCAAAGTGTCCCCAGCACAAGTGTCATGACACACCATATTCCTACTTCTCTCTTAAATAGCAGCAAGGTGGTTGTTCTATGAGTTAGAGCTTTTGGTTCTCACTAGAGAAAGGAATTAATATTATGGTGGTTATTTTCTCTCAGTCCTTGTTACTGCAGAGTTAATGCACTGCTATGGGAAGGGAATATTGCTACTCAGAATATTATCTTTTTGGCCTCTTCTGGGTTTTGGCATGAGATAGTGAACATGTGCTCTCCCTCAGTTCACCTGGCCCTGATGAGACTGAGGACAAGGAGTTCCTGTCCTGTTGCCCCTTGCTTCCCAGCTGGACAATTATTCCCTGTAAGGAGCAGTTCCTCTTTCCTGGCACTGGCACAGTCACCTCTTTGCTGTGCTTGAACAGCTGAAGGCAGGGCTTTGCAAAGCTCTGCTGTTCAGCCATCACCAGGAACAGCGTGAACCAGGGAGGCTGTCCATGCCAGTGAGGTGCATTGCTTACACTTCCCACCATCAGAGGCAGGAGAGTCCAGCTCCTCCACCTACAAGGGTCAGCAGTCCCCTCCCATCACAGTCACCGGCATTAAGGGAGAAACCATGAGCCTTGCTGTGTGGATACATTCCTCAGACCCGGGTGCACCACAGGAGATCATTTTGCTGAAGTTCTTAACTAGGTGCATATTTTATAAGGTACCTCAGATCATACAGATACTGAGGTGAGAGGTGACTCTGCACAGGGAAGTGAATCCACAGTGTGTTTGAATGTCAGATCTTGATTTTTCTCTTTACAGATATAGACAACAGCCCGGGCACTCAGCTTTCCCAACCTCCAGCTATAAACCAGTATGTGTCACATTGCCTAAAACAACAAGGTTGATCAAACCCCAGGATATTAATAAGCAGAGATTTGCCCCCCTTGTTGCCTGTAGAGAACATTTAAGTTATTTTGCAAACTTTTCTTCATCTTCAAAAAGTCCAGAGAAATACCATCTTTAAACAAAAACAGCTTCTCACGTAACTGTGAGATTCTTGAGCTTTTGGATTCCAAGTATCAAAAGTGTCTGAAGAAAAGATGACAAGTCAGAACCAGCAACACTAACATTTTAAATGAGAACATGAATTCCTCCAACATGTGGGGACAGACAAAGAAAAGAGTAGCTGAGGACTGCACTCAGGGCAGACAAGGGCATTGCTGCAAAGTGAGATGGACAAAGAATCTGGCAGAATTTAACTCACAGGCTGCCTCAGCTAAAGTTGCCTTTTTCTTAGACACCTGTTGTTACGATTTTAAAACTTTTTTTTTTTTTCCCCCCCACCAGCCTCCTGCTTATCTTCCTGATGCGGATTTAAAGAAATAGGAGGTGGGTGCACTGTGAGACGAAGGATGGGGAAAAGTGAAAAAAGAAGCAGCCCTTATCATTCCCTGATCTCTTTCCCAAATCTAGGAAACAGGCTGAGAAATAGCTGCTCTTTAACCATCCAAAGAGAAAGCACCTGATGCATCCTGCGTAGTGCCTGACCCCTCCCAGGAAGAAGTGTCCCATTTCACTGGACCACTGTGGTGGGCAAGTCCCTTCTCATGCTCTGTGGCAGGAAGGGTATGGGGGAAGGCTGGCAAGGGAGCCAGGGAGCAGAGCGCCAAGAGCAGGGAAAGGAAGCAGGAAAACTACCAAGACAGACAGAGTGGAGGAGGCTGGATGAGAATTCAAACAGACACAGCCAAAACGAAAAGCTGAAGCAGAACACTATATTTAACAGTACTGCTCAATTGAATGTTTCTGGAAAACTTAAGTTTTGAAGGATCATGGAGTTAGGGAGTTAACTTTAACTTTAGTGCTTCTTCTCTGCTCTGTTCACAACCTTCACTGCTCACATCACTTTTGAGTGTAGGTGGCAGCTTCCCCAGACTGCATCTTTGCACCTGGCATTTCCTTGAGTACTTGTACATACCTAATAAGGCTTTTCAAATATTATGTTTTGCCTAATTTAACACCATTGTCCTGATCTAAGAGCACACTATGGAACACATTTTAAAAACTAAGGTAAATTTGGCTTGAATAAGAGCTGGGGAGTGCTGAGAGTACAACAGCAATCTAAACTCACTTTAAGACACTGCCTACAGAACCAAGTAGAATGGGGAAAGGTCTTGAAGAAAAGTTAGCAAAGGGTAGTTATGTAGAATTCCACTACTTTTGCTCATACTTTTCTGATTTATGATCTTTTCCAACAATTGTAAAATAAGATCAGTAATTAATATTGCAACATAGACTGTTACACCATGAATACATTCTGGTAGAGTTGCGTGTAACTTCAGCCAACTACTCCATGCTGCCAGCTTCATCTAATTCTAGAGAATCTCCTTAAATTCAGCAGCAGAATACTGATCAAACCTTATTCAGTACCAATATACTGCTTGTCCTTGTTGAATATGTATCTGCTGGGTCAAATTAGATCACATAGCAGACAACAGTAAAAATTTCTGAAAGTTACTCAAGATTACATTGAAAGCCATTAACATAAAGCAGCTTGATAGCAAATACAGCAGTTTCAACAAAGGTTCAATATTTAATACTGTATTCAATTTTGTGTTTTGAGAGGCTAGCCAGGATGAAGCTGGAAGAATTGAAATAATTTATTTTGTAGGCCTTTATTCAATCCCCACTGTAAAAAACACTGTCCCATAATGGGCTCAAAACCACGACATAGATGAATTGCTTCATTCTGTTTCGACACAAGAAATGAATTGGATATTGTTTAATTAGGGAGAGATATTTTAAGATGCTGTGAGATTGACTGGAATATTTCTGAGACCTTTCTAGTTTGCTGTTGGAACTGAAACCCAACAGTGCATGTAACAAAAAAAGAACTTGTTTCTTCCCTGGGAATTTACCACTATGGAAACTGCTGGGTGTTACAGAGCAATGTTCTTGCAGATATATGGCCCAAGTCAAAGTCCACCGAAGCTAGAATATTCAGGAGCAGACACAATGTCTAAAAGTCAGAACACTGGTGGATGTGTCTCACCTTATTCTGCTTGCTTTAGTGGAGCTAACGCAGCTAACTGGCTCAGAGCACAGCCTTATTCATCTCAGGCAACGAGGCAGAGCGTTCAGAGCACAGACCAGCTCCGTGGCAGATGAGTAACCAGCAGTTTCTGAGATATGGCAGAGCTGTAATTAACGATTATCGTCGAGACTTAATTACTTTTAATGCTCTCCTGTGACAGAGTGAGGTGGTAAGAAAGACTCTCATGCTTGTTTGTCAACAGAAATACCAGAGCTAATAACAGTAGCCTCTAATAAATTCCATCTTGACAGCTGGTCATATTCTGAAGTTCATCTCCTCCTGTCCCTGCCTCAGGGACAAGCTGAGGAGTGTGAACACCCGCTCTTAATTGCTGGACAAGGAAGTTGCTATGACACAATTGCTTCTCCCATTGTGTCAGTTTTTACCAGTACTTTCAGAACACCAGGATCTGCTTTCCCTCGCAATAACAAAAGCACAGACCCTTTCTAGACCCTGAAGTAGCCACAACCCTACTGCCAATCTGCACTAGACAATACTGGCACACCACATGTTTCGGGGTGTACACTCAATAGAGAGGGTGAGCACACAGTTCAAATCATGCTGCTTGGTTTCCATCCTGAAACACAAGGAAATGTGTCCAGAATGAATATTTAGCTGTCACTTAACAGAATGCCAGACCCCCTCTGTTCTTTAAATAGCAAAACAAACCAAAGCCTTCCACTTAATATTGGAAAATACAGAAGTTTTATGTTGTAAAGCTGGGTAAGACTCATTTATTTGCAAATTCCTCTGGATAGTCAAGAATAAAGCTGTTCTGAAATACCACAGAAAAGAGTTTACCTATGCCTTGTGTCCATCATATGAATGAACCATAGGGAGAAGAAGCCAGTTTGTGTATGAACACCAAACCACTCAGATCCACCCAGCACAGTGGTAGCGACATCCTAAAGACTATTGGAGTGCCAAAAAATTACTGTTGTAGAAATAGCAGGAGCACATTCTTCAAGCAAGCATTTCAACAGTGAAACAGCATGCAATTTTTGAAGGGAAAAAGCATTTATTAAAGGAAAGATGCAGTTACTTGATGGTTTGTGAGCTGGATAGAAACATGGGCAAAAACTAAAATGGGCAAAACCTAACTTCTGCCCTCCAAACAGTACCCTCAGCTCTCATCTCAACCCCTTCTTGAACTGCTGTTCCCAGAGTTGAAGGAGTTGCAGCATTTTACCAACTGATCCCCTCACCCTGTTTCTTCCCAACATGGGGAAGAGAGCTTCCTTTGACCCTTGTTCTAGGATAAAGAAAGAACACTGGAGAGCTGTCACAAACAACTCAGGTTAAGCTCAGCTAAGCCTAACATGGAGCACAGCCAAAAAATGTGTCTGGGGAGAAAGCTCAGACCAGCACATCCTTAATAGTCCTCTTAGTGGATGTGTCCACAGATTCCTCTCTCATTTCCACACTTCTGCTTGAATTGTGCCACCTTAAGAGACACTGTCTGAAGCTGCTGGTGTCAGTGGAAACGTGGAACACTGCTCTGACTGGAGTGCAGCCCTCCTGAAGGAGGCAGCAGCTTCCAGCCACTGCGGTTTTGGCAAACTGCTCTTGGTGCATACGGTAACAGTGAATCACTACGCTCTTCCCTCTAATGAGAACATACTGAGAAATCTCAGGAAAATTACAGAAAGCTTTGACAGTTACAGCCATGGCTACAAAGCAACCTCTCAGTAGACACTGCTGCCTGTTTTACAGGTCTCTGGCACAGCATGAGATCTGATGAGCTCCCGTTCTCTTGCAGGTAGAGCTCAGTTTGCTTGGGGGCAGTGCCCCTTCCTGATTCCCTTCTCTTCCCCATGGTACAGGCTTCAACCCAGAGCAGGCACTGGGTGAGAGAAGCCCCTCAGCTCTTTCAGGGTGCAATGTTGAGGCTGCAGGCCATGCTCTACACTTGAGGAGGTGCAGAGAGGAGACCTGTGCTCTCATGCCTTAGCCAGGAGATTCTCTGTCCCACTACCCACATAGAGCACCTGATGGGCATCTCAAGATGCCCTAGAGAGTGATCCTAAACAACCACAAAGACCCCAAGAAGTGACAGGAACACCCACAGGTGTGTGATTTCCTCACAGCTACCACCACTGGACAGAGGAGGGTACCTGAATTACCCACTGGAGAAGACTGGAGCCCCTGAAAAGCAAGCCCACAGAAAGATACTCAAGCTGGAAATGACCAACACTTCTCACAAGAGAAATCACAGAATTCCAGAGGCTGCAGGCTGTGTGCTCCACATACAGAGGGAGGAAGAGAGAAATGCAGTACCAATAATTTTTCTACTGCCTTTTTTTTTTAGGAGCATCTGCAAAGGCGCTAGAAAAACTGCTTTCCCCATTCCAGTGAAATAAGACTAGTATTTTCTTCCAGTAATTTCCAGCAGGATGCACATTTGGTTTCCTGTAAACCATAAATTCACAAAGACAAGCCCCACAAACCAGCATGAGTAGGAATCATCTCAAGATTTATGGGTGTATGACATTTTCAAAAAATTCCCGCAAATCATTTATACAGCAGGACACGGACATGCCGGCTGTGAGCAAGTAATCAGGAAACCACATTTCACATCCCTGGGTTAGCATTTGAGGTGGGGCCTAAAATACAGCTGGGTGGAAAAAAGGGAACTTAAACATCCTGTAAATATAGTAGAGCTCTGCATATAGGACTAGACAGCAAAATTATGGAGGAAACAAGCCTTGCATTTGTTGGGGACGTGAGGAAGAGCTGCCAGCATTTGCTGAGATTTCTCTCTGGGTCCGTGTCTATTCTGATTATGAACTGTGCCAGTGATGAAGGAGCACACTGAAGCTACAGCATATCCTCACTGATCTCTTGCTGATGTTTCTGAGCTGCATTCCTGGATCCCCTTACCCACAGATCCAGAAAGATTCTCCAGTTATTCCTCGTTCCTCTCTCACAATAACTTGTTACACATCCTTTACAGCATGTAAGAAAAGAGCAGCTGCTGCTGGAAGTAACAAATAGGCAGCTACTTAAGGATGCTCAAGTACCACCAGGAGGACTGAGATTTGAAGGGAATCCCCGCAATGCTGTTGCTTACGTTTCACAAGAGCAAGCGCAGCTCATGGCTGTTCATCTGAATACCAAGTTGATTGTAAATTCATGATTCTTGTCATTTCGGGAAATTGTCATCGCCTACTCAAAAGCTGCAAAACTTTAAATGCGTTTTTAGTGGGCACGGAGAGAATTAAGCATAATTTTATGACAAGAGTAACTAAAAGCTTGCTATCAACCCAGTTTAACTATTAGTGGAAGGGAACAGGGGAGCATGAAAACAGCCAGCAGCCTGGAGCCAGTTCTGCTGAGAAAGGAGGAGGAAATATTCCTCCTTTTGCCTGAGTAGACCAGATTTCAAAAACAACTCAGGGTGCTTTACTGCTAATTGAAAAGCCAGCGATTAGTCCTGAGTGTAAAGGCTGGTTGTGTCTTCTGTACCTATGGATGCAAATTCACCTTTTTAAACTCAAGAGGCTTTGCACCCACTTCGCAACAGCCCAACCAGAGGTGTCAAGCTGGCCACAGTGACCATGATTTAAACCCATGATTTGAAAAAAAACCTCAAAAAACCCAAAAAATCAACTTTCCAAGCAGTGGGACTGCCTGATCTCTTTCAAGCTAGGATGAATAATACAGATATGTTTAAATTTGAAATACTCTTCGTGTGAGCTGTATCTTC
The DNA here is from genome assembly GCF_003031625.1 of Empidonax traillii. Lineage (NCBI taxonomy): Eukaryota > Metazoa > Chordata > Aves > Passeriformes > Tyrannidae > Empidonax > Empidonax traillii. Next base: position 565,401 of record NW_020955327.1, read on the forward strand.
CAGCAGCAGATTCCTATCCTCTTTCCCCAGATGAGACAAGATATTCCTGAATATTTTATAACTAAAAATCTTTTTCTCTTTGCCCTCCTATGTAGATTCTCACACCCTGCAGCCCAGCATGACAAGTTCTTCTCTTTGAAATATTGAGCCACTTTCATTGGGTCTTGTCAATCCTTTACACCTATTTTAATTGAATATTTCAAAGTGGAGTGAGATCAGAGCACTCTGCCTGGGTGGGCACTCACTGGTGATGTCAGGCTCTCCCTCCTCACCTCCAGCTGAAGCGATCAGATATCTCGCCTCTCTGTGCCGAGGGTATGATGGATGTCACAGCCTAATGGGTGAAAAGTGGCGATGAGGGAGCTTGAAAAAGAGTAGATAAAGCATGCTAAATTTAGAAGCTGTTTGTTTTCAAGAATGGGTTTGAACTTTAGCTCACAAAAATGCGTCTCACAATTCTGCCGTTCTGTGACACATTTGTTCCTGAGCTGGGCCAGGAAACACAAAAATCGGTCTCTTTTTAATACTAAGTCTCCTTTTTTTTTTTCCTCCCTGTCTCCAAGTTTGGATGCCTGAATCATATAAGGTAGGTGCAGCACCCAGGTCTTCTCTATATGCACTACAGTAGCTCTCATCATAGTAGCTGCATCCAATCTAAGTTCTTTCCAAAAGAAATCAGTGGGAAACATTAGAGACTTGGTGTTTTTCATACCACCAATACATAAGCTTCCATTCTGGTATAACATTTAAATCTTTTAAAATAAAACCTGAACAACAACTAAATGACTATTACATTTTTCAAGCAGGTTGTAAAAGTTTTAGATAAATTAGAAGGCAGCATGAAATGAGATCCCCTGTACTTCAATTACATTTCCTTGCTTACATGAAAAGCAGCTTTTAAAGAAGGAAGGATTGCAGAGGGAATGGCCACCTGAACCCAAAACCACTTGCCAGGACATTGGTGAATATTGGTGACCACCAGTTCCATTAGCATTAGGCCACGGGCAGAGAACTAAGAGAATATGATAAAAAGTCCTGAAATTGAATACAAGCTAAAGGAAGAAAAAAGGACAGTATTTTCTTGAAAGCAAGACAGTCAAGGAAATACTGGTGACACATTTTGATGTTAGAATTATTCTTTGTGGTTGTTTTTTGGGGGTTTCTTCAGTGTGTTTCATCAGTTTGTTTTAGCTGGCAACGATACTGTGAAATTAATTATTTCTCTGTGTTGTCCCAGGCAGAATCCCCTGCAATTCCTTGATAAACTCCTATCTCATGCTCATGTCTTCATCAATTTAGAGTCTTTACTTCCCATTAGAATTAGTTGTTTACGGTTGACAAATATTATCTGTATTTTCCTTGCAAAAATGATCATGGGGATAAAACTTCCATTTTTATATTCACAAATAAAGCTCAACAATTATATGGCTTTTGGCATAAACAGGAACATAACAAGATTTCTTTTCAAATATTTTTCCTACCCTAAATTCTCTATTGTGGTATTTTGGATCCAATGCCTGAACATTCAGCGTAATTAATTAAGCTTTTTATTCTCAAGAGTATTTTAGTGGGACTTGCCAAAAAATGTCTGGAAAATAGCTATGCATTTAATAATACGTGCATTGGCTACTGTTCCAGCACTCTGTAGGAGTGGATAACCACAATAAGCATAAAACATTAGTTATGACTGGGAATCATGTCCCTGTTATGTAAACAGGGCTTAAAAGCAAGTAATGAATTCCTGGCTTTTGTATTATCCGAAATTATAAATAACATATCAGAGTGAGAACCCAGCTACAGGTGCAGTGGGTATACTTGCCTGGGTTTTGAAGAGCAGTGCTAGCCATTTGGGTCATCAAAAGGTTAGGGAAACAGATAGAAAAGCAAAGGCTAAACATGTAGTGGAGCTGATTGGGGTAGTTTGAGCACTGAAAGAATTGGCTACCAAGACCAGAAATACACTCCAGAAGACGTTCTGTGCTTAAGTAGCCTCTAGCAGGTCTCTACTGTTCACAATAATCTGGGTACAACATCTGTCTCAAAGTCTCACACTTATTTTTGTATGTTTATTCTATTGCTAGAGTAACTGGAAAGTAAGCTAATAAAATGGGTTTCAAAACCAAAGTAAAAAAGTTAGGTGACTTCATACTATGGTCACTAAACCATTCTTTTTTTTTTTTTTTTTTTTGGTATCTAGATTATCTTGGTTAGAGCTTACTCAGGAATCTCAGTGCTACATGTGCTCTGCAACTGAAGAAGCCTTTACTCATCATCACTATGAGCTGACTCTGCCTCCAAAGGGCTGTCTGCATAAGATCTGTTGTGTTGTAGCCTTACTACTACTATATTGTCAATAGCAATGAAAAAATAAATCTACTCATTCTGCTTATAGAAGTTTTCAATCAATGAAGACATTTGGGTTACTGGTTTGCCAGCCCTTGAGCCCATTTAAGGTTTCATTTCCTTGGCCCCAGAAGAGAAGAAATCAGTGCTAATGCAGTTCAGCAGCATTGTCTGAAATTCCTTTGAAAGGAAAACCAAGACTGCACACAGCTCTGACCACAACTTTTCTCTCTGTTACTTACAAGGCACGATAAACTAATAATTAAAAAATCTGAAATCCTTCAAGTACCATGTGTTTTTTTCAACCAGCTTCACTTTACGTAAATCCTGAACCAATGTGTAGGAAAGCAGCCCAGTGAAGGCTGACATATGTTTCTGCACTAGTAAAGGAGGGATCATATTTAGTTTTGAGGCAAGCATATGTGGCCCTTAAAGACTGCAGCCTGACACTGATAATTGTTTTGCCCCGTGTGTTTGGAACTGTTGGGATAGAATCTACTGGTAAAAGATACCCTATAAAATATGGGCCTGACCCAGTGCTTACTGGAGTTAATTGGATTTTTCTATGACACCAGCAGAGATGATTTTAAGCCTCCAGAGCAGAAGTTGGCTTGCAATTGTCCGCTTTCTCTCGTTATTCACAGAAAAGAAACTCTGTGGTGCCTTTTCAAAGATGATAGCTGAGTTTTACATTCATGCTTTTATTTTGCTTACAGAGAATGAATATCTTTCAATTTTTTTTTTTTTTTTTTTTTTTTTTTTTAAAAGCAGATTTCTGGCACATGTTTTCAGGGTCAACTTCTAATAACAACCCTTACAAAAAACCCCACAGTTGTGACATTCATTCTTTGGTGCAGAAAACAATGAGACTGTAATGATGATGATAATTGCCTTTATTTTTGCTTCTGGACAAATGTCATCCATTCTCCATCCAGCCCCACTGTACCAGGGCCTGAGCTGTGGCCCCCATTAGGAACAGCGGACACAGTTCCACCTGGCCCAAATTTACAACCATCTGCTGAAATATGACAATCAATTTTTTTTTCCTATGCTTTTCCCACTGCTGAGATCTCCTGTAAGAAACATCATCTTCAATTTGTTTTAAAATATTTTAGTTAAAGATAAGCCAAAATAATGGGTGCTAATGATGCACTTAAGACCGTCCCACTGCCGAGGATTACCCTGTGTCTGTTACAGAGGTCCTTCACCTCCTCAATGGAGAACTGCCCTCAAAAAATAAACACACCTGTTTGCCAGCAGTCTCTCCTCCTCCAGTTGCCTTATTGCCCCATTATAAGGGAGCATCCCATGCAATTCTTGTTCCTGAAGTCAGATTTTTTAATTTTTTTTTTTTTTAAACTGTTGTTTATAAGAGGTTTTCCCTTAAATAAGAACTTCTGGGAGTTTGGATTTTGCAATTCAGCAGCACCCACGAGCGGCCCTTTGCAATGCTCTTTCAGAAAGCTCCGTTCTTCTATAACTAACCCTATTTGAGAAGTTACACCTGGATCTGTGAACAGCTTGTGGCCCAAACACTAACCAATAGTGATGCACTGTCCATTTCTAACAAAACAGGACCTCTGAATTATCAAGGAACTGATTAGGCAACCCAGAGGCTCAGGTGCTGATTTAAGCCCGAAAGTTTCTGATCAATTTCCATCACATCGCTCCTTTCCTCCAGGTCCCTCATGAAAAGTTTGGCATTCAGATCGTGAGTTGTGTAGAGTAGCAGCTATCTCCTGGGTAAAGTCATGGTGGAAAAATTGGATCCCCAGGAGTGGCTGGGGATTCTTGTATGCCAAGATCTTATATGCCAGTGTCCTGCTACAGAAATTCAGTGAACTACACACTTCCAATATAAATTTCCACTGAATTTCATTGAAACTAATGAAGCAGGTTAGAACTGTTACTTAAGACTGTGCCAGATGACCTGTCAGTAAATAATTTATCTCAGAAGACAAAGGGAAATATTTAACAGTGAGAGAAGGGTTTTTAAAAATATTACATATTTTTAACTTCTTGCAAACTGTAGGTAGCCACTCTCTGACATCTACAGCAAAATTCTTACGGAAATTTTAAATCATTTTAATACTAAAAGAAGAAAAAAAGGGAAGCAAAAAAGACATTTCTGGAAAAGTTATACATATATACATATTATATATGGATGTCAGCAGTTAAGTAAAGGTTTCAAAGATAATTTACAATCACGGGAGAAATGCTAACAATAAATGCACATTCAGAAATGGGCATTTTGGAATACTCTGTTATCCCACTCCTTCCCCTACCCTCACAATATTCCACCTGTGGGCACTTTACCTACTTACAGAAAATTTCACAAGATTTGCTCTCATATTTTTAAACAGCCTTGGATTCTTACACCAGCTGTTTTTTAATGCTATTGAATGGTCCAGCCACCCCTTTCCATCTACCTTCTCCACTGTTTGCCAGAAAAATTATCTGGACAAAATGCAATGCAAATATTCACTGAGTGTGGTTTTCCAGAAGCTCTGAAAACAGCATTGCTTTGGGTTGCACACAATTTCTATTATTAAATAATAGCTTATTAAAAAAAAAAATATGGAAGGCCATCTGCATCTAGGGTCTAAAGAGGCCAGTTTAGCTTCTTCTAGAATATATTTCCCTGACATCACTAAGCTGAGGCCACACTGCGTGCTGGGGGTGGAAATTAGAGGAAGGATAAAAGTAGGAAGGAGAAAGGGAATTGGGGGTGACAGTGAGATGCCATCTTAGAGATGGGATAGATTTCTTCCAATTAATTCTGAATTTGTAAAAAAACCAAACTATTTGAATATCTTCTTTGATTATAGTCAATATATTTTGAATAGCTGGTTGCACACATATGAAGAAAAACAAAAGGATTAGCAGCTCTCTTGGAGGTGTATAACTTGAAATTAATATTTGAATATTTTAAAAAGTTGTTTTGCAGATCATCAGTCCAGCAGAGCCATTCTTTATAGCAGATAACGGAAATTATTCTCTTCCTTACCTAATTTCTTATTTTCCCCTCCTTCTTTCATTAACAGACTTTGATTTAACAGTTTCTGTTGGAGACATAGTTCATCACTGTACCAAAGATGGTAGCATCCAGCAATTTATCTGTCAACCTCTTTGCAATACACAAGCAATTTTTCATAAGAGAGGAACTTACTGGAGCAGTGGTCTATTGTTATGGCATATGGACCTATTAGTGGAGTAAATTTATCATTACACATGACATAAAAGATGCATTATCAGCCATTAAGTTCAGGTAGAAGCAAACCATTGGATGCCTACCACTGGATCTCTCTCCCACATCACAATATCCTTTCCAGTAATGCTCGTGCAGTCTTTGAAAAGAGTTTCCCTTTTAATGTTATACTACAATTAAACATGCATGGCTTTATAATATAAGCCAACTAAGATATTGGAATCAACGTTTACTACTATGTAATGAAGTCCACCCAGTTACAAGGCCATAAATTATTACTTATTTCACATGAACAGGAATGCAGTTTCTGTATTTGTCTTCTGCACCACCCTCCACACCCCCCAAAATAAATAAATAAATAAAATCAAGCTCTTTCATTATCCTTTTTTCCCCCTTTGCATTTTAATGCAGCGCTGCCAGGCAGGGATGGGAAATCTGCACAGTTCTGTGATTCTAAAGCAGAGGAACATGACCCCCAGGCAAAAAGCCATCGTGTCCCAGAAGTACAAAGTGAATCACCCAAGTCTTTGCTCGTAGTCTCAAAACCTCTCTGTTTTCAGTAAAATTACCTAAATATCAAAATTGTACTGTCACATACTATGTTGCTGCCCTGAGAGAAGCATGATTTAATGTAAATTTACATCTGTAGTTGACTAGTTACAGGAAGATCATTTTTATATTGAGTTTTGCCTATTTTCATTCTAATAATGCTCTTTGGCAAATCTAGATGTCTTCCTCCCCCCCCCCCAACAACCATTCTGTCTCGAAGAAGTAAAGCCAGGACTGGAAAGGTCATTCTCCCTTCTCCTTTCTCTTCTCCTCCACAATGAGAAATGTTCCAAGATAAGCACACCCCTCTCTACCCGTTGTACTCAGCTTGAATTCACCCACTGAAGTCTGCTGGGGTTTCACACTGAAACTTCAAGAGCAGGAAACACACAGAAGAGAAGAATATTTTCATTTAAAGAGTGATAAAATCTACCACAAATTCTCAAGACTGATCTATAAAGATTAAGAGCTTTCTTCAGGTAGTTTATATTGTTTGGCCACTTCAGAAATTTTGCTGCTACTTTAAAAACAAAACAAAAACACCCAAACAAACAGAATTAAAACAGGCAGGGGAGTAAAAAGCAGGTAGAGGAGGACTTATTTTACAGCACCAAACCTTGATTTTGAACTAAGTAGGACCCAAAAATCTAGCTGCCAGAGATAAAAGCCTCATGTGTCCCACGTGCTGCTTACCAAGTAAGCTCACTATGTATTTTGTCACCAGAAACTGATCAGCTGAGAGCATTCAGTGTCCTGTTGGACAAAGTCATCTGTCCTATTACTGCTGAGTGGAGATGAAATAGAGGACACCAAGAATAAACACCCAATTCTTACACTACTTGATGAAACTTCTGCATGCCTCTTTTCCTCTCACAAAAAAAAAAAAAAAAACCAGAAGAAACATTATATTCCATACTGATAATGATGGCAAAGTCTCAGGAAGTAGCACACAGAACAGTGGGCGATTTTCTTTAACTAGCTGTGGCACTCAAAGGCAAAAATTCCATCTGGATACAGTGCTTCAATGCTGACTACTGGAGAACAGACTTTTACTTAGTAAGGTAAGAAAGCAAGGAGGTAGAAGGTAACCAGCATTAATTCAAAAGTTCACGTTGAGAAAAGATGATGTTCAGTGGAATTTTCCATTTGAACGGCCATTGAAGAAAATTTCTGACAATATTAATGATTAAGAATCCCTTGACAATCCCTTGGTCAGCGCAGAGGAGATGCACAGATCATGTGCACCAAGCGTGGACCTGCATTACACACCTGCAGTGCTGTTGCTTAAGACATTACAATGGTTATTCTATTTTTTTAGCAGTGATATGGTCTCTGCTAGCTTGAACAGAGCACACACAGAGGGGTGCCATGATGGAGCCTGGAGCTGCCCTGGGTGTATTCAAAATTGCTAAAGAGGTCCCATGGAGCGATTACTTCGCAGAGAAACACGTAACAGCCCTCTCACAGTGTTTGCGCTGTTGGCAACCATTACAAACCAATTATTTCCTTTGGTCTGTTAAAAGGGATAGGAAGATAGGCTTCCTAAGGACTTCCATCACCCCAGAATGGCATCGCATCATTGCTTCAAAGGGAACTGCTCGGAAACACGAAGAAACGCTGTCTGACTTACCCTCCCACCGCTGATCCAGCCCACAAGCGACAGCTGGAGGAATGAAAAGTGCTCCCCAGGTGCCTTCTGTTATAAACTGGCTAAGGGAGGAGAAAACTCTCTGAAATCTGAAAGACCTCAATTGAAATGTGCTTGCAGAAGCATCTTTTCATCCATCAAATGCTTCTGGACTCCAATTAAGCAAAGTACAGAAAGGGATGAGGCGGCCCTGAATAACCTTTGCACAAGATAATGCTTGCACGCCAAGAGCACAGAGAGCCATATAAGTTACTTAAACCTATATTTTTTTGTCCATTTGCAGTAACAGCTACCACTTCATGCTGTGTATCAGTGGGCTGATTTGTCAGTGGATGAAGCCTGCTATTAGCCAATGAGTAACACGGTTTCACGCCCCTCAGACCTTAGGCAGGGATTAGCTTTCACTGTGAAATAGGGACATAATGGCAACAAGTGCATTTTAAAACATTACTGGAACATCTGGTACACTTCAAAAGTATAGGTTCTTTACATTTTGCAATAGTAGCAAGCCCTGTAGTGAATACTTAGCATTGAGTGTAATTATTTTCTTTTATGGAGTCTGTCCCAAACAGCATCTCTGCTGGGGAGGACCAAGTTTTAAGCCTGCTGTACTCAATTCACCTGAATAACAGACATAATAACTAGAAAACATTTCAGAATAAGGAAAACTTGAGCACTAGGAACTTGAAATCTGAATAAAATGGAATAAAATGATAATGCTAAAAAACCCAGCAGAATAGAATGCCTCATTGCACTAGTCCTAAGACTGCATTTACTGATTGTAGGAGTAATGTCTCACAACGGCACCTACAGACAGTTTTACCACCAGGAGCTCACAGGGAAATGTTCCTAAAGTCAGACCCTTACAGCAGTGTCCTGATATTGTTCATTCTCAAAACAGTCCATCAAACACAGGGATACCCTTTATCCTGCTTTACCTACCATTGTTCTGGCCCCCTCAGCTATTAATTTCCTTCATTTATGAAAGCAAATAACACCACTCTGAAGATTTTGTTGGCCCTCTGTGCTTGGTTGCTCTGTTCAAGATGGAAGGATTTCCATCCTTTGCAGGGATGGAAAAGGTGGACTGTCAGAGCCAGTATTGCTGCAAGATCCTTCTGGGGGGCAACACCCTGTGAGTGGAGAACCCCCTCTCCCACCACATATCCCTTTGAACTCTCCACATCAGGAAATGCAGCCTAGCCCCAGGCATGTCTGTTCATACCTACAAGTCACAAAAGCAGCAGCAGCAGCATCACAGGGAAGGAGGACTGTGACCCTTTCACCCAGCGAAAAGGAACCCCCCCCCAAAACTTCTGAGTCCCTGGATGCCCATGCCATGCCTTTCCTCCATTGTCCTCTACCCTTTTCTGGAAGGAATTTGCATTCCTTGCCCATCTCACTGCTATAGGATAACTTTCCTGGGCTATTGCCCGAGTCACTTTAGCTCAGGTCTTAACATCCTTCTCTCCTGCTTAGTATATTTAAGAACTTAGAGTTATGATGAGAGACACTTGGACTTTCAGCTCCACACCTTTGACTAAACTCAGCAACTCAGCCAGGTAATTTCACAGAGTCCGGTCTAAATGCGTGAAAATACATTTGAGCAAAAATACTCCCATTTGCCATCCTGTGTTTCATTTTTCAAGTATGTGTTGTCCTTCAACAGCACAAATGAAGCATTTGGGTACAGCAGCAGGAAGGTCAACCAGAAGGTTGCCAGGAACCCTAGTAGAGGACACAATGCAGTGATCTTTCAGGTCAGAGGGCTGTGTACATTTTTTTAATGACTGTATTTTATTTCTACTCCTGTGAAGTGTCTAGGATGGCAGCCCTGGTAATTCTTACCAGACTGGGTCTCACTCAGGCATTTCCATCCTAGACAGTAGAGGACTTTGGAGTGAAACTTTACTTAAAGAAACCAAACTACAAAACACTTGGAATTCACCATCCTGTATTACTCCAAATAAGAAACCAGCACAAATGCTCTGCACCTCACATGGGAGATGGGGCAGAAGGATACTGCACCTGTTAGTCTACAGCACTAAATATCAGTCAATGTTAAGAATTTATGATTGTGTGCACCACAGTCAGCTTCAGCAGGTAGCGTTTTTATTTGTTTAACCAAGGAGATCCAACTATTGTAACAAGGATTGACCCTGTCAGCAGTGCTCAAGGCAGTTAAACATAAGATGTTATCCCTGGAAACAAATAGCTGGCCCTTTACTTTTATGGACAGTAGATGCAGCTTGTTACCATAGCAATATTGCATTTTTGTATTTCGAGGCTACAGTTGAAAGGGGCAAGCAACCTCTAAACTTTACCAGTGATGCTTTTGCAACAAAATAGCAGGCAAAAATATTAGCTTTTTTGTTGAGACAACGTTTGCAGTTCTGGGGAAAAAACGCTTAGGGTATCTTGTGCAGGGTTGCATTGTGTCACCTAAGTGTTACAACCATACACCTCGTTTTGGTCTTGGTTAGACAGAAATTTTAATGCTGCTCACATCACTTGTCTTCATTATCCACAATGATAAGTGGACATGGGTGAGAAAATGAACATCTAAAATTTATTGCTGTGAATTAATGAGCAGAAGTTTTTACATTTATTTAAATACTGATATTTAAAAGCTTCCCATTGGGAGAAAGCGAAACACTCACTAAAGTGGGATAGCATATTAAGATCTAAAAAGTGTCCATCTGAGTGTGCATGCAGACAGATATCCAACATGCTCATGAGAAGTGCTCATCAGCTTCACAGTTATTTAAGTGTCAGGAGAAGCACCTTCCTTTAGGAAGGCTCATTTACCCAATTACAAGACAAGCCAAAATACAGTGAGGGAAGCACAGGCAAGCATTCTAAGGTAGAATCTGTCTAGCCAGGCAGTTGCCATAGGTCAGTGCAATGGATTTTACCAAAAGGATCCTCACCAACACATTGCTTTCGCTGTCTGCTAAACACAGTGAAAAGTCAGAAAAAAATAGAAGAGTCAACACCTATAAACATTAACTCATAGCTCATTACTTGGCAAACACAGAGAAGTACTTTAACACTGTCTCACGAGCAATGTGTTTGAGACTGTTGTTCATGACGAGCAGGTTCAGTTTCCCAAAATGGGAAAGAACAGACTGCTTTGAGAGTTTTGTGATTTAGTATGCAAGCTGGACAAAACCACTGATGGAAGGAATAGAGGTAGAGAGGAGAGAAGTAAGGATGATACAAGAAGTTCTTTCACTACTCTCTAAGAATGAGCTCATATTCACAGAGCCTTGGATGTCTCTTAAAGCTTTCTTTTTTAAGTAAGTATTTCAAATATTATTAATACTTCAGCCACTTTCATGGCTCTTATTACATTTCTAGCTAGAATGATATCTTATGGCATTGACTTCCATAGCTGATCACACACTTTATGAAAGAATCATTGCCACCCAACCTTCAATTGCCACTTTCCAGTTTAACTGAATTTAACAAAGATTCCTGTGTTCTCTCACTCCCTTAAGGAGCTGGGGCAGGGAGGGGGTGGTGTGGTGGAATCCTCAGGCAATTTTTTTTTTTTTGGTTCCTCTCTTTATGCTCAATCCAAAAGAAATAAAAAAATTCCAGATACAAAATTTAATACTTTCCCCCATCCTTTTTTAAAGAAAGCGAGTCCAAGGCAAACAGGACTGCTTGAAATGTTGGTCATGAAAATCTCTTGCTCAGAGAATTATCCATCTGTGGGCTTGGAACAGGAACAATGCAGACCTCATATTTGGACTCATGTTAGCATTTAATGCTCTTTCCAACAAACCATTCATAAAATCCATGGCTACAGCTGATCCCAGCTACTCTGTTTCTTTTAGTGCATTTGTCTTGGAGAGTGTTCCACATCTTCACAAAGGGGTGTGCAGAAGCACAATGTTTGACCTACAGCAGGCTGAGGCCTGATGCTCTTGTCTGCAGCTATCAGCCAGCAGCAGTCAAACAGTCAATTATACAATTGCTGACAGCGTGTTTGATGATTTTCCATGTCTCTTCATCTCCAAAATCTATCCTCAGAAAGCAGACAGCACTGTAGGTTCAGCATTCCTTCTCATTCCCTTGCAGCAAGTGGGAGCCATGCCACTGATTTCAGTGAGAACAGAGATGGATCCAAAAGCAGAACTGGATAACTCCAAACTCCCACATTTCTGTGGACTTTAATTTCTAGCTATTCTCTCATCATTACTTTCCCTATTCTCCACCCCCACTCTCCTATTGTTCCTCATAGAGACATGGTAGCTGAGGTTTTGCCAAAAGAATCTAATAATAGCAAGGCTGGTTTCGTTGTGTTTTTAAATAAAAGACTATTTTTTTGAGGGAAAATGTCCAACTAGTGGCTGTTTGTCTGAAGCTGATACTCCTCTAACATGCTTCTATTTAAAAAAAAAAAAAAAAGGTTGGACAGGGGAAATTTATATTTGAATGGCATCAGGAAAGGACAAGCCAGGTCTCAACTCAGTTGCAAGATGCATCTCAGCATACTCATAACATGAGAAAATAACTCCAGAGTGCACAGGGCACCTAAAATAGTATTTGGCAAACTGTAGTCTGGTGACTCTGGGAAGAGTATTTTACTATAAAATGACATTAAGTTTCTGTGCCTACATCTCTTGAACTTATTTGTCTTAGGACCATCACCAACAGATCTTTACTGAAGGGAACCTGAAGACCACAACTCCCATTTGATAACCCATGGCACTCATATAAGGGAGCAGCTGTACTGTCACTAAAGGATATCTCCCCTTGCCTTTCCATTGCTTTCACTGCACTATGGAACATCTTATTTAAGAACATCACACTGTGCACCAATTATTCTGAAGCAAAAGAAGATGGCACTGAAATCAAGTTGGCAGAAAATTTAATTTTTCAACTTTCCTTGGAGTCTAAAATAAATGAGTAGTATGATGGACATGGAAGGATAAATGGGAGATGAGAAGAATGTATCGGTAGCATTCTTTGATCCACTTTTCGAAAAGACAGCTTTGCCACATGTCTGCTGTAGGGAGAGGGATAAAGGACATTCTCATAAATAAAGTGCTGGAGGCTATTCCATTGTCCTCCTACACAGTACACCTGCTTTTCATCGCATATCCCATCAGATAGTTCTCATTGCTCTGACTGCTTTGCATTTCCATATGTCTTCAGAATGCTTTTCTACTACTTAAAAAACAAACAACAGCCATAACAGAGATATCAAGAGGTTTGTTATTTGCCATGCTATATACTTAGACACAAAAAGGTTCAGACCCTTTCTCCTCCCTGTAAATCACAGCAGATTAATTTAGTTTGCCTCTATATCTGCAAAAGGGCATTTCCAGGAAGAAAATTCAGATGTCAGGGAGAATTCAGCACTGTATTAGAAAAATGAGACATCTGTTACGGTAGGGTCTGGCAAGGAGTGATGTTCTCTAATTGAAATGCCCAGCCTCTAGTGGGTATCTACTCAATAAACCTCCTCATTGTTGGTGAAATTGTTACAGACACTTCCAAGCTAGAGAAGCCAGGAACAAGCCTTGCTTCTCTGCACAGAAAAGAAATCTGGCCCTCACATGTATAAGTTCATAGGATGAGGACAATGAGACAGACAAGCAAAGACAACTGTATTTATTCAGAGAGAATGGATGAACCTCATTCCTCTCCTGAAAGCTATTTTCATTTTCAATGTGGATGTTTGGCTGAGTGGTTAGAAGTGTGCTGTAGCATCTGGGTTGCAGTTATGCACAGCTACTTGAGTTCTGTAATTGTGTCAATGGTTTGCTTCCCATCATCAAGATTATAGCACCTTTTGGTTACAAACCTAATCCTCAGCAATTACATTCTTTAGTGTCTTGAAATCTAAAACACAGTTTTTCCTCTAAAGTGTTGGTCCACAGTTTCTATGTTTGATATGTTATCAGTCAGAAAGTTTCATCTGACTCAGATAGCTGTATAACTAATCTAATGTTGTCTTCAATGAGATACCTAAGCAAACTTGCATTTTTTCTTTTCTGTATTATACTTTGTGTTATATGTTCTATTCTTTCTTTCACAGTAAATGCAGTGCCAAGACAAATAAAGTCTTATTTAAGAATGACCTGGAGTCATTAACTTTTCATGGAAAACTAAAATCAGAGAAATGCTGAACCTCTCATCCAGCACCAAACACACACAAATTCCAGTACATCACAAGTGAAGCAAGTTGCATTGCACACAAAAGCAAAAAAAGGTAGGCAGCATGGGAATGGCGTAAAGAACTCACTGAAGTACGAGGCAAAAACTACAAAACTGTTCTACGCACACAAAGGTTTGCACTTTCACAATTCACAGGTGAAACAAAAAACATGTTGGGATGCACCAGTTCAGAGATCTGATTTGTGAGCGCCCGGGGCTAATTCTGAAAGTAAGGCTGCAGACTGAGGATAAGAAAAGCACTTGCTCTTTGGCAGAGATCACGTAGCCATTTCCAATGGAATGGAATAAATGTTATCTGACATCAATAGCTGAGTTCTGATCAAAACTCACCTGTGGAAGGAGGCAACAGCAGTGGAACAAGTTATTCTCCATATACACTTTCAAAAGGGAGATGAACCCAAAGGGGAAAGTCACTTTACATACAAATTCAGTTTTACCACTCTACTTAAAAAGACCAGCAGCAGAATTGGATCATACTTTGTCGTTGCTGACACTTCAAATATCCCTTTATTTCTTTGTAATCTTTCCCAATCGTGTTTGCCTCACATAGGCAGACAAGAAGGGGAACTTGCTACAGCATTCTGAGTACTTAAAGACCTGCTTCCCTTACAAGTGAAGAACTGCTTTTTGAGTACAAGCTGACATACAGATCTCAGATTAGAGAACCTATTTGTTACTCTGATTTAAAACTTCTTTCTCAGTAGTTCGTGCTCCTAATATCACCTTCTGTTCAGTTTAATGATCTTTTTATTCACTCAGCTATTTTGTTTTACTACTTAATTTGCACTTAATCACACATTATGATTAGCGCTATTACTACAATAAGAATGCCTCATGTTTCTATGGCTCTGTTAACTCTAGAATGTTTTTTTTTTTAAGAAAGCCACGAACACTGTGTGACCCAGTTTTGCTGATGAAGCCACTAAACCACAAAAGGGTAGAAAATAAAAGAAAGAAAAAAATTTGAGTTTCTTGGTATGAGCAGTGCAATTACCACAGGATTATTCCCACTTCAGCTACATTGTCTTGTCCTGCAGCATCTATGAATGCATTTAAAGGTAAGGGGTTCTGGCTTGCAATAGAAGAAAAAAAAAAAGCTCAGAAATACCTTTAGCTGAAGTTGTTTCACATGGAACTTCACTAGCAGTTCACCCCATTCTTTTAGATGTTAGATTTTAATAGCCAGATGTGTCCTTCTGATTTAACTTCAGGGAAGATACATGAGGTGACAGTAATGCCTCCAACATACTGCCTGCACAAAAGACCCTGTTAAGCAATTGCCCATCACTTAGGAAGCTGTGACAAGGTGAGTGCCCCTCCACCACCTTAAACGGTACCAAGTTTTAAGTCTGAAATTCCCTCTGTTTAGCAAAATCTTTTTACAACCCATGGCAGAGATTTAAATTCAGGAAGAAAGAGAAACAGCACGTTATTTCATGCTATCAAGTACTTTAAAACAGTGCATTTTAATGCATGAACAAGGACATTGAACTGAGGGGGCACAAAGAACTTTACTATTTCCAAACAAATTAGGCATTAACTTTGTCATCTTTTAAGTTCTTCAAACATCACCTTTCGAATTACAGTCAACATGAGAGCACACTGGACATGCAGACTCTCAAAGCTGTCACATCCCATGATTTTCAGCCAGTAGTAAGAAGTGTAAGTTACTGATGCCTTCACAAACACAAAGAGAAACCTTTTCATTTAAGGATAGGCTTGGTCTTCTGCTTATTTTGCAGCTAGTATCTTGGTTTTATCTAGCTACCATTAGGAAATGAGACAAGACTTTTAACTCCACGATATCCACAAAGGGTCAGTCTTACCTCAAGACTTATGAGACTACACACTTCTGCCTCTGTTGTTCATCTTTAATTAAAATATGTCCTGCAGGGAACTTGTAAATTGCTCCCATACAGTCTGGGCTTACAGGTTCTCCATCTTCTCGTGCTTTCTTTTTATTGCAACCTAAACTCATCACATCAAGTCTCCTTGCACGTTGGTCTCCACTCCACAGCTATGACTGTTAGTGTTTGACTGGTTGCTGTGCCTGGAAAGTAGGGTTGTCCCACCAGCTTCCCTTGTTCAAGGCTTCCCAAGTTATCTACAAGAATTTTACTGGATTTTATTTCTAAGAAAACCAGGTTTTTAGCTAATATTCTATAAACATATTAATACTTTCATGGTGCTTCAATTTACCACCTTTAAATAATTTCACATAAAGGTAAAAGGTATAGCAAGGTACATGGTAATTATTTTAACATATAGACATGCATAGGGGAGAGGAGTATAAACAGATGGTTAAAATCAGAGGTGTACTCAGAAATGAGAATTGCAGAATCTAGACAACATGAATATAAAATGTAAGCACAGGGATAATAGAAAAAAATACCGAGACCTACAGAGACATCTTTGTAAATGTCAGAGCAGAATTTGACCTTTTGGTATCTATCATACATTCACCTGTCTTTGTTTGGGACTGGTATCTCCAATGTCATTTTGCACTGCCTTGCAAATCCTGTGGTGTCTGTTCAGAAACGCTGCAGTGGGAGGATCCAAGAAATAAGACAGACAACTTCAGCAACTACAGGGACAAAAACATCTTCTTAAAGTGTCTCGGAATCTAAAGTTTGCTGTCCTTCTGCATCCAAAATTTTATGTGAGCAGTAACTACAACTGCATTTCATGCTTGTGAACATGGGGTTCCACATTCTTCGGATTCAGGTGGAAAGAAATACTTACTCAACTGTGGTACCCATAAACTTTCATTTTCTTCATCTGATTTCCTCACCTGAACTGACATTTTTTGGGGGCAAAAATGGGCTGCTATAAACTACTCACAACAATGCTCCCTCCCCTCCCTTTTTTTAAAATGTAATTTCGTTGAACTAGCAGTACACTGATAGTGATCCTGGGGCAAACTTGGGTCCTGAATTCTTCCACTGACCTCTATTCCCTGCCACCCATTAAAACTGCAACCTACAGAAATCAGTGAGGGTGCAACAAGAAAAGCGATGCTTCATTAGCCTTACATCTTGGTCTTGGCGTGGAAGAGGATTTGGGAAGAAGATTAAAGGCAGAGAGAAGTTATTCTGTTAACAAAAATGGGACTCTGATGTGACCTAATATTCTTCTGACAGAGTGCTGAAACACTGGTGTCATCAAAAGCCAGCCAAGTTTTGCAGGATACTCTTGACAAAGCAGAAGCTATTCAAGCAAGCACTCAGATGACACCATGTCCTCACCCAAAATTACCAAGCTTATTCCATCAAAGGGAGCTATGGTACATATCCAAGGCATGCAGTTGGGACTACATGGCAATCACTGCAACAGCAGCACATATTCCAGGGAGCTGAGGTTCTCTGCACAGCACTAGAGCTGTGTTTCTGGACTGAGAGGATCTTGTCATCTCATTCTTTCTCCAGCACTAGAGTTTCGTAGGGGCATACTGGATTGCATAATAAAGCACTGACTGATATTTCAAAAAGTAAATTATTTTAGAATTTTTAATAACTCTCTCCCCTCCGTTTTCAATTAAAAGGAGAATATGACCTTCTGACAGTGATGACCAGAACTGCACACGTGAAGACACCGTTCATTGCCTCATCTGCAAGCAGATCCTATGTAAACAAAAGGGTAACATTTCCAGAGAAGCACAAATCCGTTTTTCTCAGAGGTATAAACACATTCTTTTTGTTTTCTGTTCAAAGGAGTGAAGAGAGAAGCTGCAGGAGATATGATCAACTGAAGCTAATCTTGTCTCTGATGAGCAAGTTGCTTGATCAGTGCTCTAAGTGCTCTGTTACTGATGCTGAAAGACAGACTGCTCATGGAAACCAAGCATGTTCCACAGCAGTTCAAAAGATATTCTTCCTGTAAAATGTTTATGTGGAAACTGGAAATATCTTTTCTCTTAAAAAAAAATAAAATCTTTAATTCAGATTAATATTTGCAATTTGAATTTTTCATTTAGCTAACATTAAACAGCAAAGAGAAGTTACCAATTATAAACTATAGCATCCCAATAGCAAAATCATTGCAATATTAAAAGCTCCAGTAATAATTTTGCTTCCTTTCACTTTAACAAATCATAGAATTTTAATTTTGAAAATGACATAACCTTATAAGAAAACAAATGCAGACCTCCCATAAAATTCCAAAGACCAGAAGATACAAGAAATATGGAGGCAGAGAAACACTGAATAGAAGCATTCTTTGGCTTGTTCAGTCTGTCAAACATCTACAGCTCTTATACCTTTCTGGTTTTGACTAACTTCTTTGCTAAATTTATTTTCTTTACTTAATTTTCCCTTCCTCTGCAGCCTGAATATATTTTACCTGCACATCCCTTTCTCAACAGATGTTTCCCATATCAAGAGCCACAGCTGGCGGGCAGTGTTACCCCCTTTCCCCTCTGGATCACAGTTATTGATATATCTACTACTGAAAGGCTGGGAAAAAAACCACTTTATTCAAACACCAAAGAAACCAGACCTGAACACCACATATTTTCAGGAATCCAGGGCCATCTGAGGAAAGAGTGGAGGGAGATGATCAAACATGGCAGTTAATTTTTTAGCAGTTGGTCACCTCCAGTTGCTTCTACCTTGCTTTAAGAGAACCATATTTTGACCAGTAACTTCTACTTCCTGCAACCATCTGTCTGCAATCAATAGATTACCTGACAGCAGGTACTCCTGGGATGCACTGGTCAATACACACGTAAAAAGAGCATTTTCTTTCTGAGCTATGGATAAATTCCTGCTGTCCACATCCACCTGTGTACCCTCTTAACAACTGCTCTTTATTCAGAGCTCCTAGACCTGGATATTTGAGAGCTCCATGTCACACTGGCATCACTCCTCTACCCCCCAGAAAGACCTCACATATGCTTGGCTTATATCACTTGAACATAAGCAAAGAATTTGGGGAAAATAAAGCGCATTCAAATACATTTAGGTTATTTTCCTACTTGTAAAAGCAAGTGGAATGTGTTCAGTCTTTGAAATTATTCACCTTTAGAGAAGAAATTTCCCCTCTCTCCAGAGGGATGAAATGGTTCACTATTTATTCACTCTGCATGCTCATACCAACATTTGGATTCAAAACTACTACTGGTCACCTATCTCTTGCTACAATTTTCATTACTTTATGGAAAATACATTACGTGTTATGATAAAGAAAACCTGAAGTTACAATTATTGCAGGCTGGATCCTTCTCTGCTTGTACAATTACCTACTTCTAGGACTTTGACAAGGGACCTTCTATCCTCCTGTGTGCCATCTTTCCATCACAGCTTTGCACAGACTTGTCTGAAAGACTAAGGATATTTGATTAAATTTCTCTGTTAAGTAATTTCTGCTTGAAACAAAAATTACCTATGTGGGCATCTCCTCTGTTCCTACGTGATTGGACCATCATTGGTTACCAATTTCCAGAATGTGTTCCAGAATTCCTAATTTATGTCCTTAGGGAGGATGCAGAAGTGGTTTTATAACAAGAGTTTTCTGAGGTTAGAAATGAAAGCACAGAAGAAACCACAATACATAATTTTGGGAATGCAAGCCTGTACTCTAGCCAAAATACAAATGGCTCAGGCAGACAGATGTGGAGGAGGTGATTGTTGCCCATGTGCAAAGAACCTCCTACTTCTTAAAACTCAGTTAGTTTAGCCACTGTCACTCTCCTTGGCCACCCAACCCAGCACATGTGGCTACTCAGTTTGCTCTGACGGCCTCCAGTGTTGTAAACTTTGTTCTACACCAATTTTAGAGCTCCAGAGAGAAAGGCAACGCTCAAGCTCCTGCTCCTGCCACAGATTTCCTGCTGGTAATTTGTCAAATAAAATGAGCAAATTTTTGCTTCCTGGTATCCAGCCTGAGAACACTCTCCCTCTCCCAGACTCAGATACCCTGCCAGAGAGGGCATTTCAGAGTGTTTTGCTCAGATCATCTCACTTGCTTTCCTGACTCCCTCCAATTTCTCCCCTCTGTCCCTCCCTTCCCTGGGCTGCAAGCAGAGAAAAGCATCTGCCTCTGGGATAGCTCAGGACCCAACAGTAGCCCCATTCTTGTATTTCTGGCAAGGAAGGAGGGCTAGGTGCTTCAAAAACACATCATGCATGTGGGAGTGGGAGGGGGGAAGGGATGAAAGAAGCCAGCGATTTCTGTCAACATGTGCCATTTGAGTGCCTGTCTCACACTAATTTCAAGATAAAATAATAAAAATTTATCACTAACACAATGTATTACCTATTTGCATTTCAGGATCTTAAAAATAGAGCAGACAAATCATAACACATGATGTCCCTGGTGATTTCTATTCCCTAATTGCACAGATAACTTGCTTGATTAGTGCTGTGTTTTGTACAACAGGACTAGCTGGAACATAGCAAGTCTATTTACTTCAGAAGTGCTCTGGATATGATTAGCAGGAGTGTATAAATGTACATTAGTGCATATTAATACAGCAACTAATCTACACTGTGGACAGAAACAATACATATTCTATTTTTCTCTCCAGTAAGTTTCTATTTGAAAATTCCTTCCACAACAAGTGCCTCTGAGGTACGTACTTTACTTTTCCTATTGCAATTTGTAATTACCTTAGATTGATATGTCTGTTTTCCTAAATAAATTGCTTTACTGGCAAAAATATGCCCTCTCTGTAAGCAGATTATATTTAGTGCCACGCAGCCCACTTAACTCCTTTCTCATTGGGAAAGGAGTATTCAAACTCCTTGCTGTGAGGAGTTTCTTATCTTGTTTTTAAATACATCAAGGACATTTTCTGTCCAGAAACACAGCTGCCCTGTAAATTATGGGGATGGTTCTGACATCCATCTTCTAACTAAGGATATTTGCATTTTAGGGACTTGCACCGTGATCTCTGCAGCAGTGAGGAGTAGCTTTTGTATACAGAAAACTGGGACCACAAGAAAGAGATGGTTTATATCTCTCTTGTTGAACTAGACAGTTGTTGTGACCTTTGTTATTACATGTTAATTACTCACAACAACAAATATTTGTTAGGCAATATAGGAAACATAATAAAGAATATTTCCAATACAATGGCAAAGTCATTAAATACCAGGAAACGGAGAGGAAGTTCAACCCTTTTTGTCTGTGGTGCCTTCAGGCCCCTGCACAGCACCACAGCTGAACTACCATCCAAAGGGCACCCACCACCACTATGCAGACGAGACACACCCCTCAGTGGGACAAGGAATACACTGCTAAAGAATTCTTGTTCCTAAGCCACAGGAAGTGTGATCCTTTCGAGGGATGAGAACAAAACATCACCCCAGGACCCTGTTTTCAGAATTTGCAGAGACAGGCTGATTAGAGTAGCATGCTTCACTAGACGTTTGAAAAAGCGCTGTCCCCCTCAAGTCTTTGGAAGACATGCCCTCTTCCCCAAGTTCCTTTCACCACTATCCCTTTTTGGTATAAGAGTTATTGGTTGTTTTAAAGTTGTTTTTCTTTTTTCCATGTAAGACAAAGTGTTTCTATGTTTTTTCTACTGTCCAGAAAGTTCTTGGCTGTGCTATCATGACATTCAGTGATTGACAGTTAGCACTGGGATCATCTCCCATAGAATTTTCTATACAAAGATATAGCAGTTGAACAATCTTCTATTCAAAAAGCAAAAAAGATTACTTTAAAAAAACAAATGTAAACACTAAGAAACTGGCAAGATGTACTTAGTAGTTGCTATCTGTACAAATCAGACAGGCGAGTTCTCACTTCCTTACCTTAGAGGGAATGCACTTATTTTCCTTACACTTAACATCAGAGAAACACGGAATATTCTGAGTTGGAAGTGAACAGCAAGGATCATCAAAGTCCAGCTCCTGGCCCTGCACAGAACACCCCAAGAATCACACCACGTGCCCGAGACTGTTGTCCAAACACTTCCTGAACTCTGTCAGGCTTGGTGCTGTGACCACTTCCTGGGGAGCCTGTCCCAGTGCTCAGCCACCCTCTGAGTGAAGGACCTTTTCCTAACATGCAGCCTAAACTTCCAGTGACAGAACTTCAGGTCATTCTGGTCCTGTCACTGGTCACAACAGAGAAGAGATCAGTGCCTGCTCCTGTGCTTTCCTTCATGAGGAAGCTGTAGACTACAATAGGGTCTCCTCTCAGTTGTAGCCAGCACAAATTTAGCAGAACCACTTGTACTCCTCCTGCTTTGGTTTCAGTGAGACACATTGCACTGAAAATTCAGATACATTCTGCTTGTCTCGTGCTCGTCAAGTTTCACTGCTGGCAGCCAAATGGATGATGCCCAGATTTCATGAGATCTGGAGCGCTGCAGATGCATGTTTTGCTGGGTATCTGACCATGTCAATCTGCAGCCTCGCCAACACCTAGATGAGTAACTTCATGAAGATAAATGCCAATACTAAATCACTAAAAGGATTACAAAGACTGCGCTTCACGTGCATTGAGTATCACTGTGCCAAGGCAGTACAAAAAAAAGGATGGCCAGGACAGCTGAAAGAGGACACTGCAGAATGGGTTTGTCTTTAAGACAGTGCAGCTGGCCATACTGATGCTTTGGAATCTGCGACACGCTTCAGATGAGCCCACAGCTCAGCACACAAAGAGCAAGTCGGAAAAAGAAATACTCGGCACTTTGTTTAACTGTAACCAGACAAAAGTGTCTCACCTTCTGCCTTTGGAACTGTGTAGTTAGATTAGAGACTATGAAATTGCATAGCTTTTCTGATGGGATGCTACTCCGCAGTATCTATCATTTAGTTTTCAATTTCTTTCCAAGAGTTATGGGTCAATGGCTAGAGTCAAATATAACCACTTCCACATGCTTATGGTAATTACTAACTCCCACTTTATCACAGTGCCTTTTATCTGAAGTATCCCAAAGCATTTTACAAATTCAGCAACACATCAATGTTGGACATGATCCAATGCGCATTAGGGTTAATGAAGTTAATATACAATGTATTATATGCGTGTAAACACTGCATAAATTGCTTGCAATAGCATAATTACAGTTGAGGGCATCCAAACAGCCTTAACTCTGACCTATACTGATGAAAACAATAAAAAAGAACAATTGGATGAGTCTTCCAAAAACAAGCTGCATTTTTTGCAGCTAATTCAAATTAAGACAATATTGAAATAGTTAAATCATAATTAATGTGTACTAATGGCAATGGACTGGGTTTAGGTTGTATGTGCCTTAGCTGAATATTCTTTTTCTTGAGACTTTTACAGTCTCACTATCAGTCTGAATTTCCCAGGTGGAATGCAATTTATCCGATAAACTTTGAAAGAAATTATTAGGATAGAAGAGATGACAAACACAAGTTCAATTTTAACACCGTATTTATCTAACTAGTGATCAAACAAGCCTAGACACCTCACCACACCATCATGACACTTTCCAGAACACTTAAAAACTCATACTGCCCCAGGAAGCCTTTAAATTGGAGATGTAGTAGGAAAAATATCGTCCTCTGCTTCACACCGTTTTAAGTATCTTTTAAGTATCTTTGAGTGCCTGTTAGAAGTAAGACACAAGTTGGGTGCACGTTCCACACGACCTAGTGCAGCAACAGTGCACTGAATCACAGGCTTTAGAACAAAGACTTTGAGCTTTATACCAAGACTTCTAAGGTGTTAAAGCTAGCAAATCTATAGGCCCATTTCAGCCATCCTCTATGACTTCATATATCCTAACAAAGGCCCACACTGAAACACTAACATTAAAACACCTCATGTCTACCCTAGAGTGGGGCTGGTATTTTAAATGCGGACACCACTATTTTAAGGTTGCTATAAAATAGCAATTGCAATTTGAAGCTTGAATAGCTTCAAGTCCATTGTTATAAACCCTTATCTGCTATTTGGAATTTGGCTCCCTTCTTTTAGTGACATGGTTGGATTTTTACTTAGGAAATGACCCACCAAGTATTTTCTTGTATGGACTTCTGTTACTTTTTCAACATTAGAAAGAAGAGGAGATTGAGAAGAACTTAAGAAAAAGCTGAGGGGTAAATGATATTTAACAAACCGAAACACTCCCTTAAGTCTGCAAAGGGAGACAAGGGGACTGCTCTTTAGAACAGTGTGTTACGATCGGTGCAGGTATCATCCCCCACACTGAGTGCCTGTTCCTGAAGCGCTTCCACTTTAGGACAACACCATTTTCATCTTTCTTCCCAGTAATTCAGTCAGAGAGTATGCCTCAATTCACATGGGAGGGATTACAGCAAAACTGCAGTGCTTGTGAGGTACGTTGGGTTGGCAGCCTCGGACGCCAACACACACGGCTATTCAGCAGAGACTCTCAAAACAGGTATAAAACAATGCAAGCAGATGTCATTTCCTCCACCAGAAAAAGCTCAGCTCCGGAAAAGCTTTCCTTCTGCCTTGGATCAGGCTCCCCAGGGACAGCACAGCTTTTCTGCCAACTGAAGCGCAAACCGATGCTGTCTAACCCAGCGTGCTTTCTGTGATAACTAGGCTTGGTGCATCTACTCGCTGCACGGTGACAACTGTGTTCAGCAGTATCAACTTGCAGCCATTCTGATGTCTGTTCTGAAGATACAGAACACTATCTTGTTACAGAACAAAACAACATTTCATTATAACATTTCATTTGTCTGAAAAACATTACAGTTCTTCACTTTTTGAATAGAAAATGTCTTCACAACAAACCCCCTTTCTGTGTCAGAGCCGAAGAATTGTACGAAATCCTTTCTGTTCAGGTTTGCAATAGTGTTGTGCATTGATTGAATAACTATTTGTTGTCCCATCACTTACTAACATTACAAAGTAATAAGCTAGGCCAGTTGAATAAAGGCTATGAAAACCTCCTTTAACTTCAAACACTCAGATATTCATAAAAACTGTGTGAAGGTGAAAGGGATAGGAGAAGTCTTTTCACCATGAAGACAGAGGAATGGGGACCCAGACAGGCTGTGCAGTCTCCACACTTGAAAGTCTTCAAGGTCTGACTGGTTAATGCCCTGCAGCATTAATAACTCTGCAGCCCTGTCTCACATCTAACACTGCTTGGAGTACAGGTCCCTTTGAACCTGAATTATCCCACGATCCCGTGGAAGCAATTGTCTGACAAACACAAGACAGAATAACTTCAAAGTCAATACGGGATTATCAAAGTATTTGATAGCAAGCACATTTGAGTTGGAGAAAAATCTCCCCCTGCTTTTCAAGCGCAGAAGGCCAAAGACCTGACCAGTAAGGGCAACAGTAATGATACAAGTGAGCATTTTACCGCAGTATTATCACAACTTAGATGTTCACAACATAATTAAAGATCTTAATGAACTACACAACAGTCTAAACAATTACTTCCTAAATTTAAAGATTTAGAATTGTACAGGTACTACCAGATACAGTCAACATCGACAAACCAGACTTCAGTTACTTGAGTCCTGAAGGGATCAGGCTTGATGCAGTTCAATAACAAAGCATGTACTGCAAGAAACTCTTGTGAAACTGCTGAGGGGACAAAGATTATTTTGGCAGTAAGATGAAAAAGTGAGTTGGCAAACTGGTGACGGTTCACTGACCTGGTAAACTGGCAATAATCCAAGAACATGTGTTGAATACAGCCATATGGGGAAAAAAACATATTAAATGGTTAATTATTAAAGTAGTTAGAGACTATTTAAGGATCAAAGTTAAATTGTACAAGAGGAGCTCTTAGCTGACATGAAGTTATAGCAGAGCTAACGTCCTTGAGTTGCACACTAAGAGAAATATATTTCTAAATACTGTATTCCAGTTCAGGAACCCATATTTTAGGAATATGGAAATAACAGTAAGTCATAAAAGTCAGTGGCAAAAAAACCCAAAACAAATAACAAACCAAAGCCAAGAAAACCCCACAATACTGAGATATTTGAATTACATTGCCCAAGGTATTCAATTAATTCAATGTAAATTTTAGAGATAAAATTTTATGATTTTTATGTTTGCTGTTTGCAAAAACAAAAAATACAGAGCTCCCAAGGCACATCACAGAGTAAGATCTTTCAGTTAAGCAAAGGAATAACAAGGGCCACCGACTGGCCTAACAGCAGCTTTAATTCCTGGGAAACACTTGATAACAAAAACATCCAAGTCCCTACGACACTCCAAAACCAAACAAAAAACAACAAGAGCCAGCTGGCTGTCATTGTATACTGATACTCAATTGAAAATAATTTTCTAAGAGGCAACTGGTGCAGTTTGACTGCAGATACCACAGGTGTGTGTGCTTAGAACTCACTACAGTTGTGTACCCACCCAACTTCTTATATTTGATACATATATTACTAGTCTTCAACTGCTGGCTGAGCTCTACTCTACCTTCCTTTGTTTGTGATTCTAAACATCTAAAATATTCTGAAGCTATAACCTCAATTTTAACGTTGCAATTCTTACTTCAGTGGGGCTGTGACATACAGCACATAGGATATAAGTGTTAAGGGCAAGCGTTTAATTCCCTTTGCCAAAGGCAGAAAAATTTGGACTGCCTTGAATGCTTGGCATTGTGAGAGTGCACAAACCTGAAAGAGCATAATTAAGATGAACGTTGGCCTGTTAGGCCTTTTCTTAAATGGTGCTAGTCATGAAGGGGAAAAAAAAGAACCTTAGAATAAAAAAGTGATTAGAAGCATTAAATCTGGTCATTTGGCTTAAATCCCATCCTGAGTCACAGTCTAGTAGGAAATACAGACACTTGATCTCTTTTCCCTCCACTGTCCTTTCCCAGAGAGCTAAGTGTTATGACACCCTCTGTCACCCTTCCTGTTGTGCCAGTTTTCCGAAGACCTGCTTTTTTCCTACTCTGATTATGTCATTATTCATATTTTAGATCATCTTATCATACCTACCCAAAAAATTTCTATTTACCGAGGGCCAGGTCCTTTGTGTAAGCATTTTGAGCAGATGGCTTTACAGCCACTTTCTTGACTCCATTATAGCTTCACAAAGCTAAGGAACATGTTTCCACTTTTCAATTAATTAGAGCAACCAGGTGTAAAACAGTTTTAGAAAGTGACTGATAAGCAGACTATTTGGTGGGGTTTTCTGGTCTTATTAGGTTGTTTGGGAGAGGGTTGTTTGTTTGGAGGGTTTTGTTGTTTTAAAATGGAGCTGTTATTTGTCAGTGTACTCATTAAAAACTTTGCAAAACAAAACCTTTCCTTTCTGATAAAAGTAACAAAAATTATTAGTAACACATACTGGATACGTTGTGTATTAGGGAGAACAGTTAATACAACACAATTTTTCTTCCATTCTAGCCAAGATTACAGCTGAAGAGATCTATTCCTCATTTAAGTTTTTTCCAAAACCACAAAAGGCTCTCAGGACACTTTTAAAAATCCAAACTTCCCTTTTCAGTGGCACCAGAGAAAACAAAATCAAGCAAAGGCCCAAGTATTTACCTAAATGGCTACCAGAAATCTCCACAGCACCTGAGGGGTGAGGAGAAGCAACACAATATTCTAGTATTGCAGGAGAGTGAGAGAGCACTCCCTTGCCAACAGCTGGGGCAAAACAACCCTTGCACAAAGGTTGCGTCTACGCCACATAGTTCCATCAACTTACAGCATGACCCAAATAAGGGAGCTCTGCAGGAAAGAGCCCATCCCAGCCACATCACCTGACAGCTACTGGACCAGGGACAGGTGGTACCAGTCCATCTTCATGGGCAGTGGTGTGACCTGGCCTGGCCTCGCCCGCCCCGGCGTGCCAGGGCAGGCAGATCCCTCTTCTCATCTCCCAGTTACCACACAGGCTGAGCAGTTCAGCAGGTGTTTCTGTTCACATTAAAGGCTTGCAAATGGTGCTGCTAATTGAATTACAAATTAACTCATTACCAGATAAAGTAAGTAATTTCTTTAAATTAAGTGGAGATTAATTAGAATAGCTGGGCAGAACAACTGAAGCAAAATGGTCCCGCCCACTCCATCAACACCTAAACCTGTCAAATTATTTTAATCTGACAGAAATTGATTTGGGATTATCAAGTGCATCCATCAAACTAGCATCAAATGTTCTTCAAAACCTCAGCAATTCTCCTAATACTAAAACTTAGATAATTCTATATCTGTAACTCTTGAGAATATTCTCAAAAATACAAAGTTATTTCATTATTTTTCTTGAAAGAATAGATTCAATCATATTAAAGTGCTTATGAAGGGCATACTTGTTTGTTGTTTTAGCAGATTAAAAATCCCAATAGAAGACAGCCCCTATTATCCTTTGAAACTTTATTACTTATGAAATTGCTATTAGTATCAGCGCATTATTCCCTGATAGCTAATAATTACACTGAGCTTTCCTCAGGTTTCACACATATATTCACAGTAACCAGTGACACTACAGCTTTCAAGGTTATCTTTCATAGCACAACACTGTATCTATATGTAGAACATATAGATAAAACATACAGAAAAAGACAATACAAGTGCTAAAAAAACCCAAAACCAAATCCAACTTTTTTTGGAAAAGAACATTCAAAATACAGCAATTTTTATAATCTGCTCCTAAAGGAGTAGAAAATGGTCAAGCACTATAAATCATTATTAGCAACTGTACCATTAAGGACAAAGCCAATTTAGAAATAATCCATCAACTGATCAAGAATTTCCTTCCTCCTCCCATATGTGTAAGCAGTGCCACATGAAATCACCCGAAGCCTTACAAATAGCATTTCCACTGCTGAAAAATAATCCATTAAAGTCTTTTCATGTGAGTCACAATAAAGTACATCATGATAAACTACATTTTAATTGGAGACTATGAGAAGGAAATTAATTTCACCAATAACCTTCTGTGATAAGGAGACACATAGGTAATTTGATGCCAGCTTGGTCTTGTAACTCTAACTTCCCAAGGAAAACTGATGCAAAACACCATTATTTATAAGCCTAGAAAGGGACTAGGTATGTTGGGCCTGAGAAGCATGTGATAAGCATGTAAAATAGTAATTAGCT
This sequence comes from Empidonax traillii, assembly GCF_003031625.1. Lineage (NCBI taxonomy): Eukaryota > Metazoa > Chordata > Aves > Passeriformes > Tyrannidae > Empidonax > Empidonax traillii. Next base: position 594,322 of record NW_020955327.1, read on the forward strand.
CCTCAAAGTACCACCTCTCCAGCAATAACCAATATCTCAAAGTACTGTGAGGGGCAAGAGGGTTATGAAAGCCCACAACCCTTTCCAGATGGGCTCTCTTTTTTGTAGAGTGACTGATACACAGCTGGCAGAACTCATGATGGGCGCCATCAATTCTTGGAAAAAAATCCAGAGATGTCATGGAGAGATACGTTTATATGTGAATGTTAGAGCTGAAAAGGTGACAGATCCAGATTTTGTCTGCATTATGACAGAAGAAAAAGCAGTGAAAAAAATTTCTATTTCAAACTGCCTACTTGAAAAAGTTTAACTCATTTTTCAAAGGTAGGTTTTTTTTTTTTTCCTGTCAGTGATCATATGTAGATGTAACGGTCATGTCTTAATAAAGCTTAAAAAACCCCAGTCTCATAGAATGGAATCATAGAAAGCACACCTATGCAAAGAGCTAAACGAAAGCCAGTGAAAGGCTGTAATACATCACTCCCTTTTACACGCACTCATGTTACAAACCCAGAACAGCCCACCACGGGAAGCACTGGGCACCCCAAGTGTCTGTATTTTAAGAAACTACAGGGAAAGGAAGACAGGGTAGGATTTTGATAGTCCCTGGTGTCTCGTGCCAGGTTATGAACTAACTTGAATTCAAAAGACATATCCAGAAGCTGAAAAACATCTAAATCATATCTAAGATGGAACAATCATCACAGAAGAGCAAATTTGACTGAAAAGCTGTGGCAATAAACAAGGAAAAACTTGTTTCTTTCTGTTTTCTAATAACGCAAATTAAAATGGTATGAAAACCTGGCAATTGCCACATTGGTGGGGACACGGTCACTTCTTGGCAAGTCCTCTATGGCCTCCTTAGCATTATAGTACTGGAAACATTTAAGGAGCACATTTGCAGACAAACCTGCTTGTTCTCATCCCTGCATCTAAAATGCACTTGTGTTACAATGAGGAATGGTAGTAAGGATTAAGTAGATATTTCAGGGTAAAACAGCTGGAGTCCTCACTTCTGGAAAGGAATGAGCAAGGAAAGGGGTTAGAAGAGAGTTAAAAATGCTGTGAGACAATTAAAATTCTCTATAAAACTACCAGTGGTATCATATTAGAAAGCAGACCATTTCCACAGCCACTAAAAGAGGTACCATAAATTAACCAAATGATACACTAAAAAGCTTAAACTTAAAATCTTCTAATCCCTTTAGACTCAGACTCTAACAATTTTGCAACAGGAACTGCAGCTCCTTTTGACAGAAAAAGTAAATCATCCCCTCAAGCAGCATATCTTACTGCAAATAGGTATGTAAGAAACTAAATCTGTCCCAGTTGGTTCAGAACAGTGTTTTAGAACAGCTTATGATTATATTTTAGAAGAACTTTTTCCTCATTTAAAAATTCCATCAGTTTTAGTGTTAAATCCAGAGATAAATTGGGCACTTACAGATATTAGAGGCTTTTTCAATAGATGTTCTAGACATTGTGCTACCTTTCATGTTATTCTAGAGACTAGTTTAGCTCATTGTTTGAAGTCCAAAAGCTTTTTGGAAATTGATGTCTAGGGCTAAACTTAAATCTTCATAAACACTTTCCAAAAGCAAGATTCATTCAGAGAACCAAACAAGTCTTAGCAGTCAGCCTTTTCAGCAGGGCCTATTTGCAAAGATGGATCTAAAATAGATTACTTTATCTGGGTGTACCACTGAAAGCCATTTTCAGAAAAAAAAGTCTCTAATATGTCAGTCTGTTGTATTCACAGAAAGTAGCAGTTTTTAATTTGTCCTTCACACAGCTGCAAGTGCGGTGAAGACCTTAAATTCTTTATCTTGGTGGGCTGAGGGGTAAAGAAGGGAAATGCAGATGCAAAATACTGAACTCATTTAGGTGGACAGTAGATGAGGCAACAATGATAAGTTTATTGATTTGCTGCTCTACTAATTAACATAGTGCTTTCAGTCTTAGAGTTTTCATCAAAAGATTGAGCTGTTTAAGACAGTGTTTGCAAAATCACTTCTCAGAAGTGCCACCTTAAACCGGAGCAAAAGCACTATAATTTCTGGTTTTAATTGGTAATGGAAAGGTCAATTCTCTAAAGACTCCAATCCATATACTCTGACATGAAGGGCTGTGCACAGCAATGTAAGAAGCAAACCAAAATAACATGTTGCATATTTGCTTCTAAGTAGCAAATACACTGGAACAGGATATGGGCATGGAAAACAATCCCCATTGTAAACACGGAGACATCAAACCTGTGTCCTTCTTCAGACATCTCCCTCCCCTCTTCTACAGAGCTCCCCTGTGTGACTAGCAAGTTAAAAAATAACTCCTTAAGTATAAGAAAGGAAGTAGAAAACATGGTACAAGAAATTAAGAACACATCTCAAAGTCTACCATGTTTAAGGCAGTAGCTCATTCATTTTGTGGCTCACTCTTAGCCACAACAAAAAACTCAAGCTCCAGCAGCAGGAATGCAAAGACAATGTTCTTCATGGTATTTTCACATCTCCTGACATCAAGGAGACTGTGTTTATTACTACTAGCTTTTTTTTTTAATGACCTTTACGCAAGCAGCATCTCAGAAGGCAGAATAAGAGCGACTAGGTTGAGCATGAGCCTGAAGTCCAGCTTGTTTTCTTAACTCCTGACTTTTCTCAGCAATTACTTAGAAAATCCCCTTTTATTCAGATTATCAGCACAGATTTCTGACTTTTGTTCCTTCCTACATGCAGATAATTAACCCACAAAAACAGTACTTTCACACCACGAAAGGAAGAAAACAAGACCACTGCCTGGGAATTAATCTACTCCCTGGACAGCAGAACACACAGTCTCAGTTAACAGCCACACAAAAGGCTTCTTCTGATCATATTGTCTCATTGTCAGCATTAAGTCATGATAGAGGTCTTGCCCTTACAAACACGTCTACAGAAGCAGGGCTCAGGGCCCTAGAAAAACTTGGAGGATGAGGACAAGGGCAAAGAGTTTTCCTTCCCTGTGCTTCAAAAAAGTAAAGAGGTAAAAGTAAAGATAATAAATCCACTGGGCCCTGAGGAACTCGATGTTGCCCATAAAGGGATATGAAGCCCAAATACATACAGGGACTTCTAAATTTGACACCTGCTTAAAAGACATGTATCCGTGCTCTTAAACATAAAGCCCTGGCACCGAACCCTCAGCTCAGACTGCTGGACACAAGAGTGGTCTCCATATGCAAAACTGTTTCTCTATTTTCTGTCTCTCCTTTTTTTTTTCCCTCCCCAGCATTTCTGGCAACTGAGAGAGCTATAGAAATGGGCCATATAGAGATATTTAATACTTGAGTGGATGCCCACCTACTACTGCTGTTGGGATAAAAAAAAACGAGTAGCAACACCATTCTCCCCAGTCTACACAGCAGTTTATTTCAGAAGATGCTATAGAAAATAATTAGGAGCCGTGTGTTAAGGGACACACATTTTAAATTCTAGGTAAGCATCTTCCACAGAAGTGTGAAACTGCTGTTCATACCCAATACAGTTCAAATGAACTATATAAGCTTTTTTTTCCTGATGCATTTTCATCGTATTTTCCTTATATTACCAGCAAAATTAAAACCTTTCCTTATGTGCCAAGAACCCCATTTGTAATTAATTACTTGTCAGTGTTTTTATGCAGGTCTTTCTACTTACAGTTTCACAATTCAAAAGGAAAAAAAAAATACAACCTCTTTAAATAAAAAAATACACAAAGCTTTTTCACTGAAAATAATAATACATAGATGTTGTGACAAGAAGGACTATGAGGGTGTTTAATAAAGCTGCAACCTCAGGTAGGGTGAACATGTGACAACATTGTAAGAAGAAAATAAGGCAAGAAGTGTATGGGAGGAAAAAAGCCACAGGTTTGAAACAAAACCATTGTGTCCAGAAATTGGGACTCTACTGTAACCTCAATTAAAACAACCATGTAGGAACCTGTCATTAAAATGATCAGCACTCCTGCCTTCTATTTAAGTGCAGTTATAATGTAATTAGAAAAAAATTTTGCAAATTTCATCTTGGAAGAATTCAAGGAATCCACTTGTCCCTCTCCTCCTGCTGGATTCAGCAGTATTTTCAAGGGAGTGAAGTGGGGACATGCAACTATTTTTGTAACAATCGAGATTTCTTAAAAGATGAACATTGACCAGTGGATTTCTTTTCTGTTCACTTTACTTTGCAGATAGCAGATTTCAAAGTGGTACAAAAATCCTCCAGGCACTTGAGCATTAAAGGGTCTGGTCCAGCCTCTGAACACACTGGTTTGGAAAGAGAAGTCTGCTGGTGCAGGTGGCAGCTCTGGAGAGACATGACTGAAGGTCTCGGTGGCTGCAAGAGAATGGTGTTCCAGTGCTAGCTCAGAAATGAAAGCTTTACTTGGTCTACCAAAACTTTAGTAAACATAAGTTTGAATCTGTACCCTGGGACAGACTTACTTTGACCCATCTCCACTTTGGATCAACATTAACCCACAGAGTAGGCAATTGTGTCCAAAAGACCATGCACCAAAATCTTCACAGATGCTGGAGGACCATTTTTCCTCCAAGGAGCAAATCTTTCACAGGTGCCTCAGACTTGTTTGCCTCAATGACATACATCTCCTACTGGAGCCCACCAGTATTTTTTGGTAAGGCATTTCCCTCCCCTGCACCACTGCAGGAACTTGGGTGTGCCTATCCACACAGTACTCCCCAAACAGAAGTTGAGTACAGAACAACCCTGGTCTGTGAAATAGCTCTGCATTCCAAAATACAAAGAACTTAAGTTTGGGAATTAGTGACCAACTCCATGCTACAGCCTCCCAAAAGTAGGCACCTACAGAAGCTGCTAAGAAGACAATCAGCTGTCTCATTCAAAAGGGTTTATTTCCCTGTGTAGTAGCCCAGTTGCTTTCAGGAAGTGACTGTGTGAACTGCATCAACTACTTGTTTGTCTGCCCAGCAGATGTGATCCTCAAGTGTAAATGTATTTATGACCACGGCGAAAAATAAAAACACGTTCCCCCTTCATGAGCCCTGTTAGTTTTACAGAGCCAACACAACAGCAGGCAAGGCAGGTTTGAGTTCCCTCATCTAACAAGGAGAACTGGTTGCTAAGCTGTATTTTGTCACACCTGCACAACCGCACTGAAGAGGCAGGTGTAAACAGAAGCTGTAATTTGTCCTGCTGTGGCTGATGCATGGGAAGGCACAAAACCCAGCTTGAGCCAGAGCCCCAGTTGAATGCACAAGGCTGCCAGGTAGAAAAACAAAAGCATCTTTTCACTACCAAACTGTGTGTATTTGATCTGAAGATCACTAAGGCACAGTAAATACAGAACCCCACAAAGAACTTTCTTTTACAGTCAATTTTCAGAGGAGAGCTGCAATTTCAATAATGAACATGCATTAAACCCTCTATAAAAAAGTTAATTAAGAAAATGAGTTTGTTTTTTCTACTCAAAATAAGTATTTTGCTGTTGAAAAATACAGTATGCACGGTAAACATGGTTCAGCAGGAAAGCTTTGTGGCAGGGCTCTATTGGTATAGATAACAGAGTTCTGCTACAGTGCAGCCCCAAACAAATTCAGACACTTTATACTTGGAAATAAAATAAGGAAAAAAAAAAGCAACACAAGAAACACCACAGCCAGAAACAAAGAGCCAGAACGCAGATGTGTAGAAACTGCACAGAACCCACAGGAAAAAGAAAGGTCAAATATTTGCTATTAAAATGGGTAGCTAAAGGGAATTCTTTCATTACTCACACTGCAACTAGTTTCAGCAGAAGCAGAGTATCACAGAGTTTTTCCATCAGTACTTTGGAAAAAAAAGAAAAAAGTCTCTGAAGAACTGAAGTTTCCTCTTTCCATCACACAGATAGAGAGATTTTGAAACCACATTCAAACAATTCCGTTTGCAAGTTTTCAGTTTAACTCGTCCAAGAAAGAACTAATGACAGTGCCCTAAACCAGGAGGCAGTAATTTAAGGCTATCAGAGAGGTGACTAAGAAAAATACTGGAAAAGGTTTAGAGAAACCGTATGTGTATGGTGTGACATAGGCACAACCTATGTGGAAGAGCTACGGATTAAAGGAGTCTGTTGGTCGCAACATAACAAGAGGAAGAATCCAAAAAAATATCTACTTGTATCACTAAGCAAGGAGAAATACAGAGTAAACCTATAAAAATGGAAAAAACCTCTAAGCTTTACAATGGCTTATAATTATAAAAGAGAAAATAGGTTTTGCCAAAGTAAACAGAAAAAAAAACTAGTGGGGTACCACAGACTTGATACCTACAGAAGTATTGGGTTCATATTCTAATGAGGATACCTGAATATTTTCACAGCCAGCAGCCTGCAGTTCTCAGTAACCCCAGCAGAGCATGAAAGGGAATTGTTCTGTGGGTATTCAGCCTTGGTTTTCCCATGACAACCCCAGACAAGGAAAGTGAGCCCCAGCCCACCGCTAAAGCTTCTAGTCAGCAGGAGGAGCAGATAACTTCCTACAGGCTGCCTAAAAAACCCCTCACCCCCAGCAACTGATGAGTGTGCTCTGCAGCATAAGTAACAGGATTCTTGAAAATACGGTGCCTGCAGTGGTTTTGACAGCCTCTTTATCAACACCTCATTCCCAGACTGACCATAAAACTGATCTGTAGCCTACTTAATACCTACAGATTAAGTTTACCTCAGGTATGACAATGGTGGGGTGGAGTGCAGGGCGTAAGTCTGTTGGGAACAAAATTCTTTACCCAAAACTAAATTTGTTGTTTTTTGTTTTTTCTTTTTTTTAACCACAGACCACCCAAGGAAATAAGATGAGTCAACAGCTTGCAAACATCATAAACTAAGAGTATGGAAAGACATTTATTTTTCTAGCACACAGAAAATGAGACAGTCTCACCTGTAGTTCAATGAATGCCACTGACTAACACACCCAAGACAGTCGCCACACAAATGAATGAACACCACCCTTGTACCTGAGACCACAACACACACTATGCTCAGAAGATCACATCAGAGAGGACCTTTAGGAGCAGACCTAACCATACCCCTCTGACAAGGCTCAGAGTAATTCCCGCATCTTCAGAGCTCACCCTTTACACCAGAAGCACCATCTTCTCCAAAACCCTATCATACAGACATCACACAGATACCCACTTGTTTCTCTTCCCTTTGGCTAATCGTGTAATACTCCAAACAAACAAGGGTGAGCAAGAGAGGAAGGACCTCAGCTAATTCCAAGAAGGGAAACACACGCTCCCTACTAAACTGGACATATCAGTGTAACTTGTTTTCACCATAAAATTCCATAAAGAACAAAGTTTCTTACCGGTTTTCAGGTGACAAAGAAGGAGCTCTCTCTTCTTGTCCTTTTTAACACCGTTTTCTTTCACAGGCAAGAAACCAACCCTGCCTTCTACTCACTGAGAGCTGCCTGCTATTAGGGCCTGCCCAGCCCACCTGAGGCTAATTTATAGTCTCAACCGTGACACAAAGCTAACGAGGCAGGTGGAGGCTGAGTGGATAACTCAGCTGTAAAAGGGAACTTTGTGGCAAAACCTTAATTGCTCATTTTAGGGTGGAAGGGAGAAATATTCCCTCTTAATTTGGCTGTTCTCTTTTCCTTCCCCTTACTCTCATATACCTTTCTTTAGGGTTCCCCCCTTTCAACTTTCTTTATCTCGCAACCTGCTTTTCTTTTTACATCAAGCATTTAAATGGCTTAAATTTCCTGAAAAGGAATAAGCTTAAATGAAAACCTAAATGTGTATTTTAGACCTAAGTGAAAAATGCATGGTTTATTCAGATAAACTAAAACCCGTATCCAAGAACTGTTGGTATTTTACCAATTGTGCTTCACAAAATATTGACTGAAATGCACTTTTGCTTACGAGCTAACAGAAGAATCTTCTCATTGGTGTGGTCCTGCATCATGAATCATGGCAGCTCCTTCTGTACCAGAGCAGTAGTCCAACCTGTCCCACCTCAGTAGCCCTGCTCACTGACAGGCATTATTAGGTTGTCTGGGGAACAAGCCCAGGAATTAGCAGTTAAGAAATTGCCTTTCCCTATTTAGAGGCTGCAACCCTTACCTGCTAGAAGAGCATGTTCCTTGGTGTTGGTTTCTCACAAAGGTATTTTAGGATGTTCATGGTAGCCTTTTTGGATGCCAGGGCTTCTTCAGATGTGCGTTTATTTGAGTTTTTATGCTATGTTAAGGTCCTAACAGAAACGTCCCTGCAAACAGATTCTCGATGCAAATGTTCACAGGAAGTCATAAGTAATGTAAATTTGAATAAAACAAATTACTGTGTTCTGGTATTTCTTATTAATCTCTTATTATAAAGCATGCAGTTGCTTTGTAAAAGCAGGCCGTCTGACTGCTCTGCAGAGAGGCATTTGAAGCATCACTGAATTCTTCTTTTGAAATTTAAAGTAAATTAAAGAAAAAACTTCAGCTGATTTCAAACAGGCACATTCAGTCCACAGACAGGATGACATGAAGCCTTCCCGCTAGAATCCTCCCCTCTTGCACATGCCTGATCTCAGTGGTGGGTGAAACTAATTCCATGTCCTCTCAGCAGATCTTCTCTCTCATTACCAAGACTGTGATTGTATTGGATGGTGTCTTGTCTAGTCTATTAAAATGTATATTACATGACAAAAAGACCTTCAGCATCCAGAACTGTCAGTCCAGCACATTTCAGCTCCTGCTGATGCTGTTGGGAGTCTCTCACATGTAGGGAGCTGAATATCTGAGCAGGGATCTGTGGCACTGATATTAGGACACTGCTGTCTTTACTCACTGCTAGCACACAAGCAAATAGAGTAACATTCTTCTCCCGTCTGTTTGGTATCCTGAAGACAAAGCATCTTTTTCTTCAAGAAACTCACCATGTGCTTCACTGGAAGAAAAATGTCAGGAATAATTAAAGAAGACATGTGCTGTCCAAACTTCTGACAGAAGCTGCTTTGATAAATAATTAATCTTAAAAATCTTGAGAGGTATGAATGAGATGGCAAATGAGGTGCTCCTCTTCAGCACACAGGCCTTCCTGGGTGACCTCCTCTGGCACGAGCAGCTCATAATACCCTGGAGGGGGCACAAAGAGAAAATAGTTTTAACAAATTTGTCAATGGAGCTGTCAAGCACAGGCGGATGCTATAATCAGGTACTTGCATATTTCACAGAAGACACTATTGTGTAATTCATAAAGCATCATACAGCTCCCCACAATGAATTCAGGGAAGACAAGGGAAAATATCAGACTCAACTCACCAACCATAACTGAAAAGCAATGTAACACATTAATGAGGGTTTGCACAGTGTGTGTCCTTCATGCAGGATTGCAGTGACAAATATCCATGCAGTTACAAACTACATGACATTACACCATTTAGGCCTCAGGGAGCATCCTGCCAATTTTCTGTCTGTCACTTATTTTTAGATCTGGTAGTGTAAACACTTTGAGTGCTCTTAGCAGAAGGTCACATCCAGTGAAGTTTTAGCAACAGACCATTTTCCATTTCTGGTTTTGAATTGTTTGTTTGTTATACTTCTTTTCAGGGGACATGTCCGTAAGAGTCAGAGGGGAGCTGAGTCTTCCATCAATACTATTCTTTAGCTTTCTCCAGCATTTACTCTTACACACACCAACTGAAACATTTGCAGTAAAAATTTTGCTCTTTTTAACATTACATCAGTCTTCCTTGGTTCTCCTGACCCCTATGCTAGGGATGTCTGTGACAAACCTATGAAGAAATATTTATTCCTTCTAACAGTTAACAATTAACAACGCATTTTCTTCATAACAAGAAAATGTACAACAAACATTTCAACAGAACCAATCTTTATAAATCCGGGGTCTTAACTGAAGGGCAGTTCTGGATAAGAAGATTCAGATATGCACAATGTGCATATAAAACCCATATGAATTATATATACATATTTGGACTAGATTAGCCTACATGAAAATTCTTCATAAGAGAGGATTGAAGAGGTACATTTCTTTGCTCAGGGGACTTGAGCTCATCTCAAGTAAAAAAACATTTCAAAGAGGTATTATTATGTGTCAGGCACTGCATTAATGTGAAGTGAAAAGCACTCTGTGCTGAGGAGGGGCTTCCACAGCCCACAGTAGGATGGTTCATCAGGAAAGGTGAGACAACAGATAAGCAGGAAGAGTATTTGAGTATAGCCCACAGCAAACTACTCCTTGCTCATACTTTGAGATCCTGAAAAGTAGTTTTCACAGGTTTGAGGTGGGTTTTTTTCCCATTTGTATGTTATATGGGTCAATTACATTAAACTTTGGATATTTTCCCATCTACTTGCCAACCACCATTTACTTAACGTAAGTATTGATCTTTTTTGTGTCTGTTAATCAGGGATCATCTGACAGACTCTTAAAACATCTAGCTGACCCTGTCAAAGGAAAGCTCCAAGCAGATCCTGTTAGATTGCCACTACTTTACTGAGAGGGAAATATTTTTATACCTAATTTTATCTCCTTTCCACTTCTGACACAAGAGAAGTCACAAGCTGAATCTATCGACCTTACCTAAATCCATCCTACAGAAGCAGGAGCAAGGGTGCCTAAGATTACTCACAACCAGATTTAATTAAGACCCATTTTGGATTAACCAATTAATTAAAAGAAGGGAGAAAAGAAAAAAAAAAACCCTATTCAATTCTATACAGAATATGTTACGTACATGAGTTCGTGTCAAAGTTCCTAAGGACTATTCTTGCCTTGGAAATAGGCGCTGCTTAATAGAGACTTCAGAATTTATTAAAAAAAAATATCTGTAAAGCCACTCACAGACATTTTCTTGTCTCATGTTTGTACTCTTCTGTTATTCAAGCTGAGCAAACAAGCACAACATTTGTGCTGCAAAAGTATTTAACACTTTACACATCGCTAAGGAGGCACAAAGTTTTATGAGTTGTTTTGTAAGGGTCTCCAGCACAGCTTCTCTCATCTGCCTTCAGTAACATCCCATCAATCCTGTTTAAATGAGTGCTAAGGCTGGAAACTCCTAAGGCTCACCTGGACAGTAAGCACTCATTTGGTGCTTTCAGCTTCTTTTGATTACACGTAATGTACCTTGACCTTAAAAGTCTAAACACAACTGTGCATTTTGATAGAAGGCCACAATCCAGTTTCAATTTACCTTTATTTATTGGCTGACCTGGCGCATCAGTAAGGTTGCATTATCCAAAGATGAGAGCCTACTGTGCCCCCTGCCAGTAGGTGATTACACACGGTTAGTGATCAAAGCTAATGGTCAGGAAAAGTTCAAGGGTATTAACAAAGAGGCCACAACTAAGGAGCCTTTTACAGACCACCTTCTAATATTCTCAAGTTTGGTTTTTTTTGTTTGTTTGTTGTTTGGTTTGGTTTGGGTTTTTTTGTGTTTTGGTTTTTTTTTATGAGATAAGCTGACAAAACTTATCAGGGCAACACAAAACTCTCACTGGGTGCCATTTAAATCTTGTCATTTTGCTGGCACTTGTTGTTTGGAGAAAAAAAGAAGGCTAAAACTGGTTACATAAAATAAAAGCAGATTTTTATTTACAAGTAAATCCACAGAAGACCTGAAACAAAGAATTTAAGAAAAATTTTAAAGAATGGACTGTCACAGATACTCTTTCACAATATAACTTCTGCAATTTATGGTCTCCTAATACTGTGTTGTATCTGTGATTCAGACAGGGAGAAATCTAATTTATGTGGACATCCACATCTAGAAATAACAATTTTGAAAATAAGCAGGAAATGTATTTTCTCAAAATAAGTTAAATGAGAAAAGTCCGCTTCTATTATGGCCACGATGAGACTGCTTTTCTGTAGTTTTATGTAGTTTTCGTGTTTAGTGAAAGAGGATATTCTAAGTTGGAATACAATTATTTTACCAAGAAACATACCCTTCTGACCTTACAAGAATGCCCCATAAGCTGAAGAACTGAATGTGATGGATGTTATTGAGCAAATAATTGTTTCCTCCAGAGAATGTCATATTATGTCTCTGCTACAATGCAATACAATTTCTTTCACAATGCACTTTCACAGAAATACCTCGCTATTTGCAGAAGTTATGTAATACCAGAGTGCTCTATTGTGGAGTGCTTCAATGAGAGGGAAGTGGTGTAAATGCAGACAGATGAAAAACTGAGCTAAAAAACTTTGTATGTTAGTACTGAAGGTACTGGTCTCGAGCTGGGAGTAGGCAATGAATAGAAACTCATCTACTGAAGACAGCACAAGGAACTTAAACTTTCTTAATGCATCTTTAAAGTGGATGGGAGGCAGGGAAATGCAAAGCCTGGCAGGGTGAGGGGGAACTACTGTAAACAGCAGAGGGAAGAGTGGATTCACAGAATCATTTAGGCTGGAAAAGACCTCCAAGATCCTTAAGTCTAACCAGTGACTGATCACCACCTTCTCAACTACACCACAGCACCAAGTGCCACATCCAGTCCTCCACGGATTGAACACCTCCACGGATGGTAACTCCACCACTTCCTTGGGCAGTTCATCCCAATGCCTGACAACTCTTTCCATGAAGAAATTCTTCCTGATGTCCTACCTGAACCTCCTCTGGTGCGCTCTAGGACTATGTCCTCTTGTCCTGTCACCAGTTGCTTGGGACAAGAGGCCGACTGCCACCTGGCTACAACCTCCTCTGAGGCAATTGTAGAGAATGAAAAGGTCACCCATGAGCCTCCTTTTCTCCAGGCTAAACACCCCCCACTCCCTCAGCTGCTCCTCATGTAACTTACCTTTAATATTCACTGAACCTGTGGACACTGGGAGCACAGAAAGGAACAAAAATATTAATTGCACCGGGCACCTGCAATGGTAATTGCAAAGGTGTGTCTGGTTCCTGCACAAATTTGGTTAGGGACTCGTGATGAAGGTTTGTGGGGGAGCAGGTGGGGAGTGTTCTTTTCCGTTTGGTTGGTTTGTTTGTTTGTTTCTCCTGAACTGAAACCAAAGGAACATTTCCTGAAAAGATGTAGCTCTGACTCATGTCCATCTCCAGAGACAGTGTTAAGGCTCAGGAATCAATTGCAGGAACCAAGGCATAGAATAATGTATCAGCAACTCCGAGGAGCAGGATGTGCAGTTTTATGGCTGACTGTGAACCAAGGGACACTCACTGATTCTCCAGAATTGTTCTTGAGACAAATGAACTGTAATAGCACATCACACCATGATTGCATGTTGATGCCATTTCCTGAAGTGATGTGATGACACTGTGGTAGGACCATTAACCCATCTGTCACTTTCTGCATTTGTCTCAATCAAACTGACAAGGGGATTGTGTAAATATGACTTCGGGCAGCACAAACCCAGTGTTACGGACCTGACTTAAAAACAGGCAGTTGGTATTGAAAGGAGAGGCTGACATGACATAGACATATGTTTGAAAGGAGGACTCCTGCTAGAGGACATTTAAATAAAAGATTTGTCATTCTTCTCAAGCAATTAGAGATTATTGCTAAGGCACCCCAAAGATCGCTGTGATTTTTTGACAATCAGCCTGCACATATTAGAGACAGCATCAGACTAAGCACCAGAAAAAGCAAATTCCTCTACTGAATAGACACAATAGAACTGTAGGCTCACCTGAAAATACTGCTGTAAGTTTTAGCAATACTGTTCAGGACTGTTAGGAACAACGTTTTGGTAATATCCATTTGGTAATCCATGTCTCAGTCAAAATTCCCATTTCCATTCACTGAAATTTTGGATTGAGGATTATAAGGCTTGGTTTGAACATGGCAATACAGATCCAAACCAGCCTTCACTTTTATATTTATTTTAAAAAATAGAAGTATAATTTTTTTTATCTTTAGCACATAAATGTATCTCCAAAGATGCAACAAGTACTATTGTAACATTATCTTCTTCATTTTGTAGCTAAATAAAGATATAAATATCCAATTTCTGTGTAGAGATTACTTAGAACAATGAAATAATAATTAACTCTCTCTCTATAAAATTTACTCCTTCTTGCCTTCCCTTTTATTCCTAATGCACTGAAGGACATATATAACAAAATTTTCTGCTGCCTTTTAACAGATTTTTGTCTGTTAAAGTGTCATCCATCTTGCAGTGTAAATAATGAATAAGTACAGAACAGTTTCTAGAAGTGAAGGAAAAGAAAGAACATTTTCTGGAGCCCAGAAAAATTTTACAGAATACTTGCTAGGACACTGTTATTTAGAATTAACATGTAGAAGCAGGCAATCATGAGAACTAGTATTTAAAAGAGCTGAAGACCAGTGACAGACTTAAAACAGAAAAACAATTAAAATCATATTGCAATGTATTCAAAAAGTATTGTTCTGCTTTCCAAATACTGTTTCACTGATTAAATGACTAGGGGTGTTAAATTCTAGAACATTTCAGGAGAGAGCAGATGAAAAAGCTAGCAGTTGTTTAATAATTACTAGCTACAGGCTAGAAATAGGAACAAAAAGTCACAGTGTCCACAATGACACTACCTTGGTGACACATTTTTCCCCAAAGGCTCTCATGTCCCTCAGTGTCTGAAAGTTGCCTCCCTCTCTGGAAAAAAACCCACAACAACACTATCAATTCTTCTATTCCCCACTATCCATCTTTTTATTTCAAACACCGAGTTTCTTTATTTGTTGATTTTGCTGCCAGAGTAGTATTTCAGCAGGATCGGTTCCATGACCCGGGTGACAACGAGTCCACCTCAAACACCGGTGAAAAAGTGAGCAGCAGCTCAACCCATCACTGACACCACATTCCGCTCTGCCAGCCTATTTATTTCTAGATCCAGACAGCTGCCTCGTCACGGCTGAAGGATCAGGACAAGGGGGGGATCAAGCTACTGAAGTAGGAGCAAATGGAAGCGCATGGGCAGAAGAAATCTCCAGCTAGCACTGACACCAAAAAATGTACCTCGTTCGGGGCCTTTGGTGTTGCTTCTCCCATAAGTGCAATCAGAGCAGAAAGAACAAATTGAAGAGGTCTTGTGAGAGCTCGCCTGTTTTCCTACTATATCAGTTGTCTAAAAAAAAAAGTTATCACCTCCCCCTAAAGCCTTGTCTAACAAATACTACGTTCCATCTGCCAAGTTCTCTTTCTTTCTTTTTTTTTTTTTTTAGTACTTCAATCATGCAGGGATAAAGGAACGGCAACTGCATTTATTTTATTTCCCTAAGTGTAATCTCTCTACACAGCAGATGCGACAATTTACTGCCAAAGTAAGTTCATCACACAATTAGCGGTGTGAAAGGAAAGCCTATTGTGTACCGTAATGGTTTTTCTCGCCATTAGCAGTTAATAATTACCGACACCGGCTTCAGGGCGGGCTGAGCCTCCTCTGCCCAGGCCGGGGCTCTGCACCCCCATCTCCCTGCAGCATCACCAGCGCTGTTCTGCAACCCCCGGGGAGAGGGACAGAAGATGCTTCCTGATGGGTCCTGATACAGCCATTGCTTTATTTCTCCCAGACCCGCGCAGCCCCAAGTGCTCAGGTGGCGAGCATGGCTGTATCTGGGTTGGCATCAGCCCCCTGAAGTCACTTGACTCATCTGATGCAGGCAGATTACCGTCCCACTGGTGGTATTTGGGATGAGGCAGCGCTTCCTGGTTACAGTAATGACTTCCCTATAAACTTTTATCACATTTCATAATAGCATTTCATAAATATTACTGGCACAGTACTAAGTTCAACATTTTATGTAAGACCCCATAAAGTAATAATAAAGATCGTCAAAACTGTACTTTTAAACTACACAACGTATTTTCATACAAATCACATTCTAGTAACTGACCCTGCCTCGCTCTTTTGGTGCTATCAGCATATCCTGTGACAGGTACACTGGGTCCCTAGTGAACAGCTGTCTCTGCTGCTATTGCTAACTTTTCTGCCTTAAAAAAAAAAAAAAAAAAAAAAAAATCTATTTTGGGGTGTTTTTTTTGTTTTTGGTTGTGGGAGGTTTCTTGTTTGTTTATTTGTTTTTTGGAACGGGGTTGAGGGTGGCTTTTCACTTTTTCACTAGGAAATCACAGAGATTGTTGTTTTCCGGTAAAGCTACAACAAAGAACTAAAAGAAACGCAACAGAACTCCCAACAGAGTCAATACATCAGAAATTTATGAAGAGCCAACTAAGAGTGTAAAGTTAATGAGCATATATCGAAGCCTATGAAACCACCATGTACGTGCTTCTCATCTGGGAGTAAGGCAACCTTCAAACTACATTACTTAAGAGTACTTTACCCCAAACAAAGGCATACACACTGGAGTTTAAAGGCTTTTATTTATGCCCAGTAACTTTACTTGAGCTGTTTACATTCTGCTCTGCTCTAGGCAAGTCCTCAGGTTGCTGCTGCTCTATACCATCTTCCATCCAGAAGAGCTGTTTTGCTTTTCCAGTCAGAGGGCCACAGTTATCCCTAAAACCTAATCATCATTTCACTCCACCTGTCCACCACTGCTTGCAATAGGGGATGGGGCAGTCTCTTTGGGGTGCCTGCCACAACCAAGTCCCTTTTCTGTATTCTGCTGTGGAATGGGCACTCCCTTTCTATTGACTGCAGTGAGAAATAAGACACATGGTTCTGATATCTAATTCAGATGCATAAGGTGGGTGTAAAAACAGCACATCCTATCTTTTGGGACATGCTGGAGAACCAAAAGAAAAAGAAAACAGTAATGAGATTATTCAGTGAGATGGGTTGAGTGCCTTGGTTGATGCTCCAGGATAATTGCTAAGAACTCAACATGGCACAGAGTAATGAGTAATACTGAGGAAGCATTACTGACACAATAGGAGATTGTTTCTGTAAATTATAAGTAGTTTTTTTAATGCTTAAAAATACATGGGCAGTGTAACCCAGATGCTGGTTGTGAAGCCATCTGAATTCACAACAAGCAGCTTGTCACAGCCAAGCCAACTGGCAAATCTCCGGGCAGCTTTTACTCTGTTCACACCCAGATGCAACATTTCTTAGACTACGTTTGGCTACATCATGGTTGTATAAGAACTTCTTTGCTGTTTTTCCTGCAGCTTTGCCACACCACTTTGCTCCACTGGTGTCTCTGCTACTCGCTGGACTCTCAGCTTACGCCGCTACACGCCACCTTCCCTTGAAGTGTGGCCCCAGAGCTCAATCTTTTCACTTACCCGTTCCATGAACAAATACTCCTTCCAAGCACATCTGGCATGTTTATCTAGCCCTTATTTCTCTACCTGGACCCTACCAGGACCATGGATTGCCTCACCAGCTGGGGAGAGGAAGTGCATAAGCACTGCAGTGTATTTATGCACACCCCAGGACTAAACCCTCTCTTCCAGCAAGCCTTCCCTTGGGGAACACTTTGTGGGCTTCCAAGAGAGCCTGTAGAGAAAGTTCATAAAATTGCTGCATTTGCTTTCATAAAAAGGGATTGTGAGATATCACGGGGGACTGATCATTTTCCTCTGATCAAGATAACTCTTGTGCTCAGTGGATGTGAGAAAAGAGTCCCAAATTCTGTCCACCTTTCTTCCAAATCCCAGTCTTCTAATGTGTGCTCGGAAAGGGGATTGCAGCTAGTGAGAAGGGAAGAGTTAATCCCCTCACTTTGCAGGGCTTCAGATCAAATCCACTCTCTTGCCCCATATCAGTTTCCCTAAGAAGCTGCACCCACAAGATAGCTGTCTTCACCAGCTGTCTCTCTGGTCCCTGTGCTTTGCCTGCCAAACTGGTAATACACCCTGTTCACAGAAAAGGCTGGAAGACATGGAGCAGGACTGAGGAATAACATTTTATCAAGAAGATTAATTCATTCTAGGCTATTTAGGATTTGAAATTGGCACCAGCTATCCCTCAAAAGATCGATTGCAGAGCCGCAGAAAACAGGGTGAAAAGAAATCTGAGAGGTCATCTAATCTACCCCATCTCAAAAGGGCCATCTGTGGCACATTTGTCTGACCTGTTCTCAAAAGCCTTCAAAGATGAAGTGCCTGTGATCGATCTCTGAGAGTTTTTGGAGTGACAATCCCCAGGGTGTGGAAACAGGCATCTCCAACTCCTTCCTGGCAGCGCAGCTGGAGTGCACAGCTCCCACTCGTGTTTCCTCACGCTGCAAAGCACTAACTGGTGGTATGGGTTAGAGCTGGCTGCTACATTTCTCAACATCAGGTTCGTAGAGAAGTGTTACAGCACAGAATCCCCCTTTAGAGCAAATCCTCTCACACACAAGCACTCAGAAGATTTTTTTTTTTTTTTTTCTGGCTTCCGAGAGAGTCACTGCTGAGCCTGGAGCATATTGCATCATGTGGGAGGATTTCGCCCCGTTCTGAGCCGCCTCATAATTTCTGTGTCAATTTCAATACATCAAATTAGGGATTTCTAGCAATGCTAGATGGAAGGAAAAGCACTAATTTCTACTTTTCAGAACAAGGAGCTACTGGCCGAGACTTACGCATTAAGTATCATCTTTTTAAAATTCTTCCTCGCTCACACCAACCCACCCACGGCTGAGCAAAGAACCTCCACAGTTTTTCCAGTCTTTGCACATCCCCTTA
The DNA here is from genome assembly GCF_003031625.1 of Empidonax traillii. Lineage (NCBI taxonomy): Eukaryota > Metazoa > Chordata > Aves > Passeriformes > Tyrannidae > Empidonax > Empidonax traillii. The sequence goes on from NW_020955327.1 coordinate 612,888, forward strand.
TTATCTGCACAATTCCATTTGGGTATTTAAAAACAAGGCTGGAGCCACTTGCAGCTGATTTTTCCAAGGAAGCAAATTGCTGTTTAATGTTTTCAGTCTTCTCGCTTTGCAGTGCATCAGCTGATGACTAGGCTGCTTTTGGCTAATCTGAGCACTAAACTTAATTGTCACTCAGAAGTACATCCTTCTGTAACGCTTCCGTCCCCTTCTGTCGTCCTGGGTTTCTCATCAAACTGAATTAGCTCGTACATGGTGATTTGTTTCCTTTTAAATGATGCTGATTAAAAAGAAATCACAGTCTGATAGCGTGGCAGTCGGCAATGGCAAACAAAGAGTAGCTATGTTCCTCTCGACACAGACTTCAACTGAAGTGAGGAACAGAAGCATTTTTCCCCTTCACTGCTCTCAGTTGGGTTTTTTTTGGTTGGTTTTATATGTATATGATCGCTACCCTTCCTTCACAGCCACTTCACTTTTAAAGAAACAGAAGGAATCTCCTTGCAGACTCCCCACTGTTAATTGTTTATAAATGCATCTATCCAAAGGAAACACTTCCAGTGGTATCTCAGAAAATACTTTGTAGTACTTGCAGCAGTAAGTGCTTTAGGAAATTTGCATGGCCTGTTCCCTCACAGCTGAAATAAGCCTACTTCATACCTACCAGCACTGTACCACCTTGGGACTTAGTGCAGTTGACGTACATTTTAAAGTTACATAAGATCAAATTTTTTTATGCCATTGCAGTGAATTGCATTTGTAATTAAATTTATTTTCAGTTGCCTTTTTTTTTTTTTAATTGTTAATCCAGAATGCTACTTAGCTTACATTTGCATGTGGAAGCTGAAGTATTAAAGAGTATTATAATAATACAGTATGCAAGAGCTATGTTAAAATTTCCATTCTGAGAAAACTAAATACTAAATATATTGGTAATTACATAAAATGTTTTAGAATCAAGAGAGCTTGAGAGGAATTCTCCATCTCCTGAGTTTTTATCTGTTGATGGAAAGAGAATTCATTAACGTAGAAATAATATCCATAAGTAAGGAATAGATATGTCTCTATCTCTTCTGAGTGTGAACGTTGAATATCATATGAACTCAGTAATATTAAAAGAAGAGAAGATGTGATGACTACATTATGCATGAACCTGGTGTAGTTTGCTCCTTTAGACTTTGTCAGCTTACTTGTGCTTTTTCATTCCTCTTACAGCAGAGATCAGAGAGCAAAAGATTCCCTTGGCAGGGGAGCTAAATTGGATAATAATATATTAAGGGCAATAGGAAGGGGGAAGGGAAGAGGGAGGGTTCTCACCCGACAGCCTTCAAAAATCATTAGTGAAAATTAACACTGAAATAGCAGTGAGTTCACATTTCGGTGAATTCACATTCTGTGGCAAATGCCAGTTTGCTTTCCCAGTTTTGTTTTTTTAGTGTTCCAACTGAGCAAACAACACAGGAAAATCTCCGGGGTCAATGAATCGATTTCCCTGCCAGGTCAGAATTATTCCCAAGAAAATGTTTACTGCTATCATATTCTGTTACCTTAGACAGTCCCAAGAAAGAAATGTTTCACTTGAAACAGCAAAAATCTTATTCTACAAAGATGAAATGTAGATTTTGATATTTACATGTCCCCAAGTTATTCTCCCCCACCTCAGGGACAGGATGCTAGATACTTAAACTGCTACCAGTTCCTTTGCTTTTCAACTCAGGAGAGCATTCTCATTCAATGCAGCACTTAAGTAACTTTAAGCGCTTTCTTGAATTAGAACCAAAATTGTCACTATCTAGATGTTATATATTTGGCTATTTTAAACTTTAGCTTTTTTTTTTTCCCTTTAATTCTTCCACTTTGGGTTGGTTTGTTCTGGTTTATTTTTTTCCATTGCTCATCTCCAAGACTTCTCATTTTTTTTTATCATCAGCATTCTGGGGAATGTGTTCCCAGAACCAAATGCATTGCGGTCACCACTCTCATATCCTCCCACTTTTTTAATAAAGTTCAAAATTCAATCAGATAGCTTCTTGCTTTTAGCCAAAAATCAGGCCAGTAAGAAAAACCGTGTGACTTTGAAATATTGCTTATTGATATCTTTCATCCTTGGAAACTACAAAAATTAAATGAATGAGAATCTCTTTTTCTCCTTAGGGCTATGTCAAGACATGGAGAGCTGAAGCAAGGACAACTTTTACAAGCCTTCCTGGTCATTTAGATTTCAGAAATTCTGACTTTTAGCATCCAGTACAACTTCTCTGAAATGTCTTCCTTGGCAGGAACACCCAGCATTCAAAAGATACAGTTAACAAAGATAGAGTATTAAATCTTCAAAAGGAGGAAGTCACCAGCACACTTAACACTTTGGGAAACCAGTCTCAAGCATCACAAATAACAGGCTGATGGTGCACTCTTCATTTTCAAACTGGAACCAAGCTCCACATATGTCATTACCTGATATGTTTTTCTGCCTGCAGCATTAGAGAGAACAGTGTAATTATAGTGCATATGCATCTTCAATAACACGGATTACTCACCAGCCTCCAACACACAGCTTCTACAACAGTGTATGGAAATCATTAAGGATTATATATAAAGATACTAATTACTAACAATGCCTGCTGAGGTCTTATGACAAAACCCCAGTCGCAATCAGTCAGAAACAAGGTTTTAGAAAAGGTTTCACCATCTCATTACATTCAGGCTTCTGTGAGCAGAAGCTGGGTGTTACACAAAAGCATTAATCCTTGCTGAGGGGACAAGGATTCTGTGCTGACTTCCCAGCTGCTGCTCCTGGTGCTGAGCAGGTTTGCAGCAACAAACCCCGAAGTTATCTACACAATAGTAAATCCATGTGAAATTAACACAGCACACAAAAATAACCCAAACTATGCCTTCAGAAATAATGCCTTGCAAATGAGGAGTGGACACTTCAAATCAATTTGACCTGCACGAATAAGTGCCTCTTTAGATAGTAATAAGGTGTCTAGACTCTCGTTTCAGCTGTGGAGGTTCAGAACAGTGAGTTCACACATCTGTACTATACATGCAGGCTGCATTCGAAGTGTCACAGGGAGAGAGAAAATGACCACATTGTGCGTTTTCTTGTTTGGTACGTCACCACAGCACGCACTGCTGGTGCCACTGGTGTCCTGGCTGGGACTTGGGGATGATTATGGGCGACCAAGCAGGCTGGGTTCGCGTGGTATGAAAGAAACAGTCTGAGCCTCCACCGTACCTGCAGCTCTGGAGGCTTCAGACACTGCTGAGGGGCTGCAGCTCTTGCCAGAGGAACAGAGCAGGATCAGAAACCTGCAGGTAGCTGCAGCCACAGCCACAGGTAGGAAGTGCCATGCCAGGCCCCTCTTCTCTCTGCTGGTTGTGGATCTGGAGCCCCGGTGGTCACAGCTGGTGGCTGTGAATGCCCATTCAGCAGCGTGGGGGCTCCAGGTGACGTATTTCAGAAGAATTCCAGATTTGTAAGCAGGCTGTTTTTTTCCTGGGAAGACTGTGGCTAATGATAGCGCAACAAGACAGCTCAGAACCACCAAAAGAGACAAGGTATTCCTCACAGCAATGTTAAAAGGATCAGGAGCACAGATGGTGGTCTCCTCCATTCTTCCAGTCAAGCCAAGTGGCACAGGAGGTCCTCCAGAGGCAAGGAATGCCATCCAGAGAGGGGTCATGCTGGAGGAAAGGGCCTGTGCAAACCTCCTGAACTTCAGCAAGGCCAAGTGCAAAGTCCTGCATCTAGATCCTGCACTGGGAGCGATCCCCAATATCAGGACAGACTAGGGGAAGAAGGGATTGAGAACTTTGGTTTATATCTTAAAAAAAAAGTGATAGGATGTTCTTTTAGAGAGGGCTACCCAATAAATTGCTTACAAGTAACTGGGGGAAAAAAAGGTAACATGAAAGATTTGCTATGTCTAAGTAAAGTGGCTCAGAGTAAGGTTCACTCATAATGAGTAAGAACCATAAGATTTTCAGTGTTTCTGACTGGAAGCTTTGTTAAAACAGTGATACACAATTCCTAATTACAATGATTATACAAAATAGTATAATAAATCCTATTAGACAAAAAAGTCAGAGTGTTCTGTTTTTGAAATCCAATTTAGTCTAGTGAATGAGAAAAGTGATCTTTTGTCTTTTACAACTTGGGGAAAATAAACTGGATTTTAATTAGGAAAGAAGTATGATGAAATTAAATCTAAAGGAAGAACAAAGCCTTAACAAAACTAGCTGAAGAGTATTCTTTTAAAAAAAAAAAAAAAGCATTTCCACTTCTTTTTTTAATTGTAGATTGAATTAAGGAGCCCATAGTTATTATATAAGGAAGATAATTACAGAAAAATGTTCAGCTGGAGAAGAGCTTTAGGAGACAACTGGAATATATTCTTTGAGTTTTTCTTTATTGCATGGAAAGCATCCACAGTTGCCGCTGTGTGGGCACAGGAATGGTCCACGCTTGAGCAGTGGCACGGGCAGCTGATGCCAGATGTCTCCTGTATTGTCTCAGCCACGGCTCACAGGAGACACGAGAAGTGGGGTGGAGTGGCACAGGAGAAAGTTCAACAGGCCAGAACAGAGCTAGACACGGTGTGACATTCTGGCAAACAGCCTCACCACGAAAAGATCCTGTGAAGGAAAGCCACTCTGAGTGGTCACAGCACCTGATGAGCAGTGTGAGCTGGTCAGGAGGGTGTCAGCCAGGCAGGGATGCTCGTTAGGGCACACACACATGCAGGCCTGCAAAGCACAAATTTGTGTAGAGCCAATCACAGCCTCTTCCCCACGAGCAGTTCAGGACATGGCAGGGTTGGAGCCTTGCCTGTAACCCTCGCTCTGCCTTTGCAGAGGAGCGGGTTGAAGGGAGATGAAAAAAGAGGAAAAAAAAAGAAAAAGAAAGGAGAAAGCAGTGAAGGAGAAAAGCCCATGAAGCTCCTTGCTGATATGCAATTCAGAGAAGAAAGACCTGGGTTGAAAGGGACCTTAAAGATCATCTAGTTCCAATCCCCAATTCCCCTCCTTCTGTGTCATGTCTTCCCCTACCACAAAACTTGTGAACAGCAAGTATTCTCCAGCTGGCTGTCAGATACCTCCTCTTTCTCAGTTTGAAGATTTTCATTAGCCACAAAAGCAGGTCCTCTATTGTCTTAATTTACAAACGTTTTAACAAGCCAGGCATAAAGAGAAGAGGCAGGCAGGAAGGACATCATCTTGGGCTTATCAGGCTGAGGGTGTGCAGTCTACTCACTCATCCTTCCTTAGTTTTATGCTTCACTCTATCTGATAAACTTTTGTTTGTGGAGGAGATAAAGAAAATCAGAGAAACAGATCTCTGAAAAGAAGTTGAGTGCAGTGTCTTCATTCAGCAGGCACCCACTTGTAGCCTAAATATTTGCCTCAGCATTTTATGCAGATTTAGCAAGCCAGGGGACCAGCTCCTGTTTTATTAAACAGTGTGTCCTTCCCTTTCTCACAATACTCTCTCCAGACTGTATTGATTCAGACAACACAATTAGTGCTGACTCAGATTAAATACAGTCTCAAAAAGCACTTATGTATTTTGTCTCACGACACAAAGGCAAACTGAAGACCCTCGTGATTTGTACTGTAGAAATGTAAAAATAGAAAAAAATTTCTGCAAACATATATGGAACCTTTATAGTTCTACATGAATAAAATACAAGCCTGAAGTAAAGCCCTTATTTATTTGGGCATCTAATAGTGTCTAGAGTAATTTTCAGAAATATAGAAATGGCTGATTTGTGTTGTTTCAGAGAAGGGTCCTTGGACCAAGGACCATTTATCCTTAAGGATTTAGAACTGCTTTGTCAGACAATCAAGTCAAAGCAGAAGTTGCATTTAAACTGCACCCAGCAGATAAAACATGGAATTCTATTTTCTTACACGTTTTAATTCCTTAGGAATAAAAAACCCCACAAAGAACATCACAACAGCAAAAACCACAAAACCCAGAAACAAACAAACAAACAAAAAAGCACACACAAAAAAACCCCCAGAGCTAGAAGTCTCGTGACCTGCTTGCAAGGATGGAAGCTCCACACCTATGGATTTGCTGACTTTGATTTCTTACCATGGATGCCCTACTGACAAGTAACAGGCCTTTTTGTGAGGGCTCGGTCCTGTTACCTGATTCTCTGCTGCCATCCTGACAGGAATGTGTGTGCCCTTTAGCTCTGTTTTTGCTAAAATGTAGAGGCCTCATGAGATCAGGGCTCCCCTGAAAGCAGCAGTCACTGTCGGTTGTAGAGTTCTCGCACGGATGATTTTTGCCGTTGAACACAAGCACCGGCCAAAAAAAGCCTCCACAAAAACGAAGACTAGCCACAAAAATGACACCTTCTAGTAGCAATGACATGTACTTAGCACAGCAGCCTGGCCTGCCAAGCCTCTGGTGCTAGGAGCTCAGCTAGCAGGTTTGCCTGCAGTACCAGCACGGGCATTTTTTTCTGTCAGTATTTTCACTGCTTTCCCAGCTGAAGTGTACAAATGGTTTTCTGCTTTTCCTTCTCTCCATTACCAGTTAGCCTGTTTAAATTTGTGCAATTCTGATTTTTTTGTCAGTGGCTTGTCATCACTCTGCCTCCAGAATTCTTGGGAAACATTAATGAAACACAACAATGTGCTAATTTGTGAAAATAAGCCTTTTACTTAGGAGGAAGGGAATACATTTACACTGGTAGTGATGCAGGCAGACATTAGTCATTACCCTACCTACCCGCTCACCCAAACTGTGGTCGCCTTGTGTTAAAAAAAAAGGGAGATTCACCATCAGATCCATTAAAACAAAGATTTATCTTCATCTCCTCTGATGGGCCTTTCTCCATTTGACTTCTTCCAGCCATTTAGGAAAGAAGCACTAGTGAAACCTCACAGAGAGTTTATAAGTCATGGCTCAGGGACACCTGTGTGCTGTGCTGTGTTTGTCCAAAGAAACTGCTGGTTCTGCCAGAAACACTGAGCGCTGCTGAGCCATCAAAGTCTGCCATTTCTGGTGCGTGTGCCACACCAGTAGCGCTCACCTTCCTTTAAAAAAGCTGCCCTTACTGTCCTCCAGCTGATAAATATAACTGGGATTGACATTTGCTTCTGCCTGGCCCATAAATGAGATGCAAGCCCTTGCCACCCATGCCCTTGATGTCAAGAACGACTCATGCTCTAGTACCCCAATGCCACAGCCGGTGCTGTGAGAGGGAGAATGTTTAAGCACTGTTCTTGCTTAATTACAGCTCAATTTTTAAAAAATACTGCACAGGGAAAGGAAGGAAAAGCTGTAGCAACTACTCAGACAGGGTAGCAGATGGGAAAGAACAGAGCCTCTGCAAGGTCATACAGAGCAGGTGGCTGCTTGTTTATAGACTCCTGTTTTCATGAGAAAATGTATTTTGCAGTGTGAGTTATAGAATATCCCGTATTTATTAAAGGAGGACTGGAACACTCCATCTCCTCTAGTAGGTTTCATAGCGGGACCTGTGGTTGGGTTTTAGACAGGAAATGATTACTTCACGTTTTGGTATTCTTGTCCTAAAAGAAAGGCCTGTGACTCCCAAGACTGCAAGTCTACTATACCTGGTACCCCCAATGTGCTGCTGGCATTCTCTGTGCTCAAATCCACACACATCCATTGCCAGAAGCCAAGCTATTATTACAAAAAAACCAGGTTCATGTACCTAAGCCAAAATCTTTTAATTGGACCTCAAAATTCATCAAGTACACAGACTAATTGCTTATTAGTGTTTAAATCAGTACAGCACTAATGACTTGAGCAGAATAACCTGCCACTAAGTATAAATTTTTATCATTTTGAGGCCAAAATGAACAAATATGTAGGTCTGCCTACCTCTCTCATAACACAGTAGATTAATTGTCCCCAGGAATCCCTCCACGAGAGATGAATCCAGCAGAATTCGTTTCAGTGCAGCTCAAAAAATTACTTCATGAAAAATAAAGCATCCTGATAGTAGTGACCAATCTGAATCCTGCTCAAATGACAACTGTTTTGACACAGACCAATCGCTGTTTTCTGAAACCCGGTACAGAACCTCGAAATGTGGCAGAATTTGCTAATATAACAAGCATCCGTGACGACCAGAACACAGCTGCTGGATCATTGGATTTCTCTAAAGCATAGTGATGCAACAACCAATAGGTTATTTTGCAGTTTTACCAATAAAATATTTAATGCACAAGCAATACAGAAAAAATTTAAACTAGACAATAAGCCAAGCTGAAAGAGAAGAAAAACACCAGACATGTACAACATAACTGTACATGTACATTCTGCTGTTCACAGAATAGAGTCTATCTACCTGAACGCAGCAGTTCTCCCTCACTCTTCAATCATTTAGAGCTAAGAGCTTGCTTTCTCAAAATATTTGTTATTCAAAGGCCTCCATAACCAAATAATGTTAAGAAAATTAAGACACCAAGACTGCAAAAACAAAACCTAGTCCACCGAGGTCCAAGCTTTGTATACGAACAGGAGGTTGCCCTATGGCCACTCTCAAAGAGAGGCTCCTTCACTTCTGTCAGCCCTCCTTTTCCTTCACCCACACCCAAACTGGAATTTTCTGCCCACAGGCATTTCAGAGTTGCTTTGCCCCCTCATTCATATTATTTTGCTCCATCCCCTGTAAAATCATCACTAATCTCTGACCCCCTGGAAGTATAAATCCTCCCAGCTGACATAAACCCCTAAAACTTCACTGAAATCAGAGAACCTTAATCAGATGAGGAACTTAATGCTTTCTGTCTGCATCTTCTGCTCTGTCCAGTTCATTCATGTTTTTGGAGTGGATGGATCCACCCTGTCTTCTCTCATTCTGTTTTTGAAGGAACTTCCTGGTATTTCTGCTTCACTAGTAGTTTTTCACCTACTTTGAAACCTCTTAAGACTCTTCATTTTTTTTCAATCCTCTATTCTACTAATAACCTACCAAAAATATTCTGAATTAAGTAATCAATTTATTTTTAAAATTTCACTAAAGTAATATAATTTCATAAATGCATTGTAGGAATTATATGCATGCAAGTTACACTATTGAAATATAGTCCTATATTGAATGTTTCCTTTAGTCCCAGAAGAGGTACTGGAGAAGAAACAGCCTTTCTCCGTTCTTAATGTGGGAGGTAGAACTGAGAGAGAGCAAGAACTTCACCAATCTGGGAAAAAAAACTTGTTTGCCATCCTGAATGAACACACATGGTACCAGCAGTTATTTTTGCCTAGCCCACCACTTTAGGGCTAGGAGAAGTTAACAAAATCTACTCACAGTTTGGGTTTTGGGAGATAGTGGCTGCATGCAGTGACATTTCAATACACTGCATCCTACATCACTAACCACATAATACAGATTATATGCTGTTCTGTGGCTCTGCCAGAGGTAGAACACCAGTGCCTTTCAAACCAGCACACTGCAGAACACTTCTACATCCAGGAGCAAATTTAATGGCATATGCTGGTGCATCGTGGGTGGGGTGCCAATAGAGCATCCCCCACCAAACACACACACGCACACAGTCAAGTCAGGAAGTGTGGCATTCACACATGGCTCAGTGTGACAGCTGTACACACACCCAAAAAACTCACGCTGGGCACGAGCTCTGAAACACCGTTTAGAAGTCACTTCTGGAAAAGCTGTTGTTTCAGTAAACAGCATGAATTGGGCACTGTTATTACCTACACCACAGGAAGCGGTGCCTTTTTAAAGCTTGGAGCTTAAGCTGGCACAACTTTTTCACGCAAAGATAATATTTTTAAAGACGGGGGCTTTTTACCTAAATGTTTCAAGGCACCGAGAGTTTTCCACCGTAATGAAGGGTTTTTGTATCAGGGTCTACACACTCACAGCCAATAAAATAAGTTCTGGAGGTTATTTCAGTACACTCTGCTCTTCAGCTGATGCCAAACCTTTGCAGACTGTGGGTTTAAAACTGGACCTACCAGGAAAACTATCAGAGGTCAACATTTTATTCACACAGCCCTAGTGACCAGTGGCTAGCACAGCAAGGCAAGTTAGGCAGGGATAAGGATAAAAAGTAGTTTTCTCTCTCTTCTCTATCTGCCTGGAGGGAATGAAGGCACCTACTTTTGCAGCTCCAATGTTCAAATCCTTTTTGCTTTCATGTGGTTACTGTGAATGTTCTCTGGAGTATTAAATGAGAGGAAGGCATTATAGTTTTCAACTTTGATGCCCCATTAAGATGAATATGCACCTAATGAGCTGAGAAATTACCATTGCTGCCTTTTTTTTGTACTGCTTTACAAGAGCAGCTAATCAGGACGGGGGCATGCTCTTTGTGTTCTTAACCCAACAGCAATGAAAGTTAGAAGATCATATTCAAACATATGTCTAATGCAGCAACAATGAAGGCAATAATAACTCCTGCTACAAAAGGAGGACTAAAAGGGCATTGCTTCTTATTTATTTATTTATTTTAAGAGCTACAGTAACTACCCCTGAACTATGCAGTTCAGCTGTTGTTTGGCATAAAGCTTAAAGGATAGTTGTAAACCAACTGTGCCCATCAAAACTGTCAACATTTAAATGTCTTAAGACAAAACAGCGACAAAAATAACCATCACCACTGAAACCACTGATTATTCGGGAGGAAAAAAAAAAGGCAGTTTTAGGTTAATAGCAACATTTGAACTCTATCAAAGCCCCTTAATGCAGTGAGTTAATCCTGTTGAAATCTGAAATATGTCCTTGTTTCTCAGGTCAGGCTCCCCAAGAATGAAGCTGTATCTAGTGGCATAACATGAGAAGCTAAAGCCAATTATATTCCAGCATTACTGACTAATATTCCCTACCTGCCAACTGGAGTGTAGCAAGTCTTATTCATACTGTGATATGTGATCATGGATATGAATCTCCATTTTCCCTTAAGGGAAACCTTGTAGCAAACAGCTGACAGAGCAACGAACAATTTCAAGAGCAACAAAGTAAAAATCTAATAAATAAGATGCAAATAAAGAATATGGGGATTTAGGCATTTTTTTTTAATCCCTAAAACAAAATGCAAGTTTCCTTTCCTTTCAAAGATACTTCACTGGAAAGGTATCATTTAAGTAATGAAGAGAGCACCACCACACTGGTACCTTTCCTGGGCTCATGTCCTGGAAGGTTTCAGTTCTTTTTTAGTCCCACAAATAGTTTATCTGTTACTTTACTCAGGTGGTGAAATGTTTGTGGGTCCAAGCCCAGTAACAGCTCTGATGTCCTCACATACTTGCAAAGCAGCAGTTTGCAAGGTGCTGAATAATTGTAGCTTCTCCGGTAGCAACAACAGGGCAGGAGCTCTCTGAACCAAACCTATGTGATGGTTACATTATGTTCTTGTAAATGAAACCAGAGGGAAGTATGTACCCTCTGCTTCTGTAATCATTTGTTTGCAGTGCTTACAAAAGGTAAGATGGCATTTATTTGTTTGGGGTTTTTTTTAAAATGTTTTAGTCAAGAAGATGTTGCTCTTCTTATGTACTGCAGCATTGAGCCTATGGCAGAGGTGACATAAGAAAAAAAGTTTCCTGCAATCTCCTTTTAAAAAAGTCATCAAAATCCCAGAAGATCGGGTAACCTTATAGGGAAAATAACAGTAGGGATGATTCATCCCTGGTTTTCTTTGATGTATTTTTCCTTTCCAAAAGACGCACTCCAGCATTTTGTAAGAGTATTTTCCCTCTGATAAAATTATTACTGTGAAATGCGGTCCAGAAGATTAAGTTTTCAGATGGTTCTAGGCCACTTCTTCCCTTGCATTTATGCTAGCCCTGCAATAGTTATTTGAATTTTGGTCAGCCTCAGTAAGGCACAGGACTCCTCTGCTGTATACACAGTCACAGCACATCCTTGAGGTTACTCGGGGAGGGATCTTGAAGAACATTTTTTTAACCCAGGTGTGGAATGATACAAGAGAAGAGGCAAGCACTGCTCCTGCCAGTGACCAACTGCTGACCTGCACAGTCGGGTTGCCCAGGTCGGGGTCTGCTCGCAGCCTTGCTCTCTCCCGAGCTGCCCTGCAGCTGCCCCCTGATGCCCACGGAGGGGAAAACCTCGGGAGAGCCGCAAATGGTGCCAGAGGCAGTTCCTCGCTTGCAAAGCACCACCCTGAGCTCTCTTTCTACACAGCAAAGGAGCAAAACTCCTGCTGCTCGTTCTGGGTCCCTCAATTCCTCATCACACTGACTCCTGATGCTACAGCAGCCATCAAAAGGAATCCCACATGGGAATCTGAACAGAGGGAAGTATTTTCTGGAGAGAAAATGTCGCACAGAAGAAAGGGGAGAGGAGGAAGCGTCATCTTTAGGGTTGTATTTAAGATGTGACTCTACTTTGAAGACGAGAGCTGGCAAAATCTCACTTTCACACAAGTCATTTGCATCCTCCGTGCACTCAGTCACGTCAACTAGCTGCACAGGAAAAATTAAACATGATTATTGCTTAATTATCATGAGATCTCTGCAGTCAGAGTTTAGCAATAATCCCACCTGATGCATCAAAAATGCCAATTAAGGATTAAAGGGTCGGGGATGATTTTTAAGGGGAAAAAATAATAATAATGAAAAAAACCAGGTGTTTTTCAGATAATAAAAATCCTATTCTTTCGCAGTTTTCTCACCCCTCTTCCCCAATTAATGGCAAAGTAGAAAAGGGGAGAAAGTAATAGAGAAAGGAAAGAGAATCCAAAGTTCAAGATTCTTCAGTATGTATTTAAAAGCAGTAAGTTTCAAGGGAAAAAAGGGAAATTTTCACAACAGTTCACCTTTCACCTAAGTTCACATTATTGTAATTATAACATTTCAGTGAGCATAAATGTAAGTTCCAGCATGCATAGCTGCTGAGGAGCATGCCACAATCTTGGCTATGATCTGTTTCACAGAGATATTATTGTTTTGCTACAGGTGACACGGGAAAAAAGAGCAAAACTATTTTACCTCAATTTACTGGCCCACCACGGAGAAGGAGAATGGGTAAAGGGGCACTTCATTCAGAAAATGAGCAAAATACCTGCAAAAGTCACAAGATAAGTGGAGCAGCTTTAGAGCCTACATCAACCATTTCTAAACCCATTCTTCTAAGTAACAGTATGCTTTATAAAGTACCTTAAGATTTATTAAAGTAATTCAAGAATGTGAAAGAAGAAACAACAGGCTTTGAGGAAAATTGAATTATTTTACATCGTCGGTTTTATGAACTCAGAAAGTCTAGTTTGCTGCTAGGGATTTAAGAAAACCTGCTTTGTAGTAGTCAGCATGGGGAAATTCAGCGAACACAATTTAATCAACAAATCCACTGGAACACGATTATTTTACTATCCTGATACATACAACACGATGAGTCAGAAGGTATAATTTCCTTACACCGCTCTATAACAGACATTAGATCAAAAATGCTGCCGCGTGCATCCCCGTTAATGCACAACAATTCTGCTAAGTACCTTTGTGAGAGAAGCCTTCGGTGGCCATGAGCACTCTTGTCTCCCCAGTGGCTCGCTACAAATCATCTCCTGCCCCACAGCACGAGGTTAGAAGCTAAAAAAATGAATACACCAGTAATTTCTTTCCGGCAGTGATTTGACACCCAGCCGATGGAAGGAGCTAAGCGTGTAACCTCTACACCGTGACTTCTGCTAAAAGAGATTCTCTCAAAACACCCATGGGGTTATGGATTCCTGCTAATAGCAGCAATAGGATGGATGATAAAATTATGGCAGTGTAGAAACGCTCTCTCAATTAATTTCCCATCACGGCAAGGCCATTATCAGTGGATGTCGTCTGGTGAAATGGAAGAGAAAAACACAAACCCAGAAGCCTTCAATACCTTTGAAAGTTTCACTCACTTAGCACATGATATAATTGCAGGGTAGAGCAGGCCAGCCTCTTGAAATAGTTTACCTTCAAGTAAGGCTGTAATGGTATTGATTTAAAGCTCTGACAGGCAGATTTGCTTAAAAAACATAAGCACAGATGAAATTAAAAATGAAAAAGTACAGAGCCCAGAAGGAAAGCAGGCAGAGATTCATCTCTCCCCCTCCAAAAATGGATTGATTCAAGATTTCTAGATGTCAACAAGAGCTTTTTTCTACCAGCTTTCAACACAAAGCTCACAGAACATTGTTTTACAGGTCTTTATATTACACTACAATGCAAGGTCTCCTTAGCTGTTCCCTGCAGCTTTTCTGGGGTAAGATGGGAAAGTTTAGAAAGCAATGGACAGGAAGCAACACCATGAAGCCTACAGGAGAGCTCTCACATATACACACACAGATGCACGAACACACATATTCATATATATTGAGAGTGTGCATGTACTTGTTGGGAGTATGCATGTATATTTAAATACATACAAATGCACAGCCATATGTAGTAACAAACTAAAACCTACTCTTATTTTGGCAAAATTAAGACTCCATCAGAGTAAAAAACAGGCAGGTTTCGCTCTCTTTTCTTCACAAGCTTGTTGTCTCCTCCTTGCTTGCTACCTGGCAGTTTTTTCACTGCCTTCCCAACACAGACACTCCCATGAGCCTGCAGGAAGCAGAGACCTTGGTAGTGCTGTGGGGAGAGCTGAGCCTTGAACATAAGAAAAGATCACTGGTGTATGGAAGGTTCCTTCTGTGTGTCGATCTGGAGATATGATTTCTCCTACTATAATTAAGGTAAAAGACATATGATTAAGAATTAAAACTCAGCCTAAGAGAAAGTGTATGCCAGGAAGAAGTGAGCAGAAGAACATTTACAGTAAGGAAGGCAGCAGAAAGCAATGAGCTGAAGCCAGCTGGAAGGGTTAGAGACTTTCTTTAACATAGTAAAAGAAAAATCGACATCCATAAATGAGACAGAGGGCAGAATCCTCTGGGCTGTATTTTTTGTCTTTCAAGTTTTGAAAATGTACAGGATATATCGGGGAGGCATTTGCATTTACAAAGCAATTGCAACAGTTTTCTGGATATGCACATGCAACTACTCATTGGTGCAAAGCATCCAAGGCAATTCTTATCAGAAAGGTCAAAATTCCTTTTGGCTGTAAGAGGAGCTGGTATGAGCCCTAACCTTCAGGGGAAAACTTACAGGCTAATGCACATGGAAATGTATTCACAGGGTGCCTCAGACTATAGTCCCATGGCTTGGTTTCAGCTGAGTAACACCAAGAATGTTCTGTGATTCTGTGAAGAAATGACTGCCTCTAGCTACAAATCATCACCCCAGCAGAGTTTAGAGCCTACCAGGCTTGTTACTGCTGCCCTCCCCTTTCCATACTGCCATAACAATCTAGATGGCATTAATCCTCCAAACAGGAGTTTTTACTTAACCCAAAGTGTTTTGATATAGTCAATATTAGGCAATCACAACACAGGAAGATCTAACAGGGTGGTGTTTCCAGCAACAGCTGCCAATACGGTAGGACACAGCTTGGTCATATTTTGAGCATGAGGATGTCTTCCAGCATGGTTCAGAAAGCATTAACAAAGGTGACTGAACTCTAATGCCAGATTTCATAGCTCTGAATAGAAAAAGGTGGTCAAATGAAAGAATGCCCTCTAGGAGTGGTTACTACAGCAAGTAAATCATGAACTGAATTCTATGTCAAATTTCAAATAGTTACATTGATTTACTTTTTTTCCCCCTCAAGCATTACATTAAACAGCTTCAACCATGGCTGGCATCTTAAGAAACTTCAGGTGAAGAAATCATCAAATAACTTTCAAAACAGGAAAAAATACTTTTGGAAACAAGTGCCTCTCAGCTTGCTTGCATAATAATTATTGTCATTACTGATAGCTCAGCAAAACAGAAGACAATCTTCTCTTTTATAAAGTCTGTTTCCACTCCCCAAAATGAAGCAATTGGCAAAGGGCTTTGACTGACACCCCTGAGGCTCAGACTCCTTTTGCCCAGTGTGGTCCAGGCCTGGCACTACCACTGCAGTTTCCTTGTTCCAGTCTACACCTGCCTGAAGGAATTACACAGTGGCAGCAAAATAGATCTTAACCTTATTCCTTGGGCAGCTTCTTTGTTTCAGCTGCCAGCATCTATAGAACCACTACATTAAGAACTATCTGCTCTCATTCAAAGGGGCTGTTTTACACAGCAAAATGGAGAAATTTAAACTTTACGTCTACATCAGGGGCATCTTCAGCTTTGAAGGCTGTGTAAGTCTTTTAAGCATCTCTGGATGTCAGCTGTGTGAGACTGTAAGCGGACATCTCGAGCACGTTAACAGTTTTATTTTAAAAAATGTAACCTGTAGCAGAAAAAGCACCTCTTTTTTTCTCAAATGAAAGCTACAAAAGCAAAGGCATTCAGCTACAGATAGGGATCATTTACAGCAAGGGTGGGGAACCCCACACTTCCACCCTCAAAACCCCCTTTAGCCATTATGTCAGGCAGAGAGAAGACACAGTGACATTTTCCCAGCAATAGTGGATCATCACTATGGTTCTTGCCATAGCAATGGATGTTTAATTCTAACTTTTTGAAAGTCAGATCACTGAAAATGCCTACAGCTGCTCTATATTTGCTTCAGTTCAATACCTATCTGTTTTAGAAACCTGCCTTTGTAGCTGGTTACCCAACTTCCTTTAAACCTCACTAAAAAATACATACCACCAAACTCACCCCCTCCACACAGATGACTTGTATGTCCCTTTGTTTCATGGGGCAATTTCAACCACCTTCACTATCCTCAGTTTTGCCTGATATTCTTCCTCTACCTAAATTCTGTGAAGAAAGTGATGTCACTAACTTGTTGACTTGACAGGACTTTGGCTTGAGACACAGCTGCAATTCGAGAGCAGGCGGCTGTGGCAAAGAGCTCAGTCAGCTGAGTGAGCAGCTTCGTCAGGTCTGCTGCAGCCTGAGGATCTGGAGAACATGGTTACTATAATAAAACACCCTGAGATTTCTGTTAAATTCAAAGTGGGTTTGACATTTTGTCCAAATTCTGAATGCACAATTCCTGAAAAGTCAGAATGTGACATAGTCAGAATTTGGTGCCCAAGCCAATATACATAATATCACTCAAAGTTTACCTTCCCTGAATGGCCAAAACCAAAACCCAGTCAAAATAGAAAAAAAATCTGAGATAAAAGTACAATGAGAATTTTAATAAGAACAGACTTCAGCCCACTGAATCCCTGCTGTGGAACTGGCAGGTTTGTTACATCCTCACGAGATGGGTGAGATGCAGAATAATACAAATTCCTTACAGATTTTGACAAGTCCATCACACCTACGATGCCTTTAACCTTGTACTACTTTATTGTACTGAACTTAATGTAAAAAAAAAAAAAAATTGGAGAATAACTGCCTGGTAATGTTTGCCTGCTGTGGCAATGCTGTAGAAGGCACTGTACTGTGCTGTTCCTTCGGCTTCCAGGACTTTGCTCAGCTGTAAGGAGGAGATAGAGCAGCCAAATTAAGTGACAGCTGATGCTGACATTTTCCCAAAACTAAACTGAATTTTTTTTTTAATGGCTAATAACTGAAATCACTTTTGATCTGCAAATTTTTAATTATGGCTTGCTTCTTTATTCCAGTCCTGATGGGGAATGGAAACAAAGAGTACGAAACAGCAGGAGACATTGTTTGCCTTCAATTTCTGCCATATTTCTGCCTTCAGTAGGGACAGAAACTACTGGAATTTTCCAGTGGTCATCTTCTAATTCTTCTTTTTCAACTTTCTGGAAAACAGGGGTCTGCATTGCTTCCAGGTAGCCCCAATAAGCAATACCATGTTTATAGGTACCCTTGACTGCCAATAGGAACTCGGTAAGAGCCTCACACACTATTCAGAAGAAAGGAGTGAAGGAGAATGAATTTCTTGATGCTGTCCATAACCAAAAAAGTGTTTCATTCGTGGGGCAGCTGTACTCAATTGCTGCACAGCACCTTTCACCCTGGGTCGCAGACCGAGGTGGTTCTGATGGGTTTGGATGACACTGCCAACAGAAGCACAATCTGGGTACGATAAGAATAACAAGGTCCTGAGTAAAATAAGAGAAGCAGTAGATGTTGTGGTGTTTGCTAAGAGCTGCTAGAAAGTGGATCTAAGGTAGACTTGCTTAAAAAGCAAGAGGCATAGGCAGGTAGTTATAAAGTGAGTCGTCTGCTACCACAGACGAATCCCTAATCACCAGGAGTCACTGCCATGCACTGCTTGTTAAATTAAAAACAAGGAAGGAAGAATTACTCACTCTCCACAAGTGTCTAATTGCTTTAATTAGCATGGGGCTAACCTGAAGATGCCAAACTTGAGTGTCCGACACACCAAACTTGAGGTCCTTATGCGATCTCAAACTATTTTTCCCTAACATCCTGGATAAATCAAAGTAGGATGAAACTATCCATAAACTCACAAGCATGCTCTGAATAACCATCACAATATATATAATGTACAAATAAGATGGTATATTCTACATAGTCTATGTACATATTCTATATTCTAAGTACAAATAAGATGGTATAAACATTTATAGTTTAAAGTCTTAAAATGCTAAAACACAATGACCATTTTCCTGAAAAAGAGATTCAGTAAATAAGAATTGGTACCAAATGGCGTATCTTGCTTGAAGAATTCAATGAAATTAAAGAGAGGTGACTGAATGTTTCATCCCTAGGTACTTTTTAAGATATCTTGGCTGACTATCTTATAATGATATTATCATTTGACATCAGAGATTACAAAGCTGTCTGTGCACTGATTAAACACACAAGCACAGGATGGGAAAGACCTGCATTGTTTTGAGACAGAGAAGTGTTAAAATCCTCTACAAATGAAAGGTAACATCGCATAATAATGGAAGAGAGATGAGATAATAAAATCCAATCTGGAGTTCAACTTTTCTAGGCACTTTTGAGAAGTCCCATGTTCAGATCTACATGATTTATTCAAGTCAAAGGAAGAGGAACAAAGTGCAAGCAGAGAGTCATCCTGAATCCCAGTCCTCTGCTCTAATTACCAACACATGAACCTGTGCTCTCCTCCAGTGACAATTTGCTCTCACACAGTTTAATCCATTAAAAAAAAACAAACCCAAAATTAAAAAAAACCCCAACCTCTAAATAATTCATCCCCAACCTAAGCATATTACACCTAACATACATCAGGATGGAACGTGGCCTTTTCTGTATTACTTGAAAGTGCAGTGATGCTTTCATATCTCTCAGGCTGTGCCACTGCCGGATTCAACTTTCTGTACAAAAAAAATCAGAGCCAAAGGCAAGCTTCTGGTACTGCACCTACCAGTCCCGGATTTCAAAAACTTTAAATAATTTGCCAGACAGTGCTGAAGTGTATAGAAAAAGGACCAAATTCAGCAACAATACATGAAATAAACATCTGTATTCGGTCTTGAAATGCTTCATGTTGCCATACATCTCCCAGTTTCTAAGCACACACCCTGACAAAGTCCTTTCTGATTAATAGCCTGGAATCCTCTTCCGTGGCTCCAGGGGAAGGGGGGTGCATGTACTAATCTATTATCCACCTGTCTTTGTATTATGTAATACAACACTTATTTTATCCAGGAAGATCCATCACCATTGACACCATAATAATCACAGCTTAAATTGCATACCAATGAACTTCTAACACCAGCCTTATCTCCATCTGATAACTAGAGCTGAATCAGATTTGTCTATCAAAAGCTAATGAGGAAATCTCTAATTATTTCCTAAATAAAATAAAACAGTTATTAATTCACAATGATCCTAAGCAGCTAGATTAAAAATAACCAGTTTTAAAAAAAAAATCTTTCTGCTATGCAACTGGGCATAATACATAGAAATAAACAGAAATTATCAATCCTCCACAAACAAATGCTCTTTTATATAAACTAACTACATGGCTGGTTTATGTAAGATGTGATTGTAAGCTTAGTCCTGCTTACATAGGTGCAGAATCAGACCCGCCATGAGTCTGGTGCCAGTTGATGTAAAAGAATAATAATTGTCACCAGGGTTACACCTTAAGGACCAGCTAGGGTTTGAATCAGAACAAGCCTAAGTCAGACTCTTGGTTGTGCTAGATTGTAAAACATGCTACATTGTAAAAAGGACTCCAAAAATCTCTTTGTTACTGGGGAACAAAGGGGAGGATATTTCACAGCACCTCAGAGCATTTTTTCCACTCCCAAAGGGAGAACAAACCTCTGCAATTGTGAGGTCCTTTCTGTTATAAAGAGAAACCTTTGAAGAAGTGACTTTCAGTGGCACAGATTTCAGGACTGGAAAGTCCTAGACTCACATGCCTTTCATTCATTTGTGGATAGGCACTGGCTTCCTTTGGTTTCTGAAAGGAAACATGGACTGGCAACATAGAACTAAACTACAACATTTCCCATTATTTTAAACATTTTACTGTACAGAAAAGGCATATGCATATTTAGAAGAATATTTGTGCCACAACCAATTTCCACTGCAGCAGGAACATATCTGTTCATGCACAAATCATGCATAATTGGCAGCTTTTGACCATTTTTTTCCCCCTAATACGCACGTGGGCTAGGGAGAAAGTATCCCATCTGCTGACTGGCTCTGCAGGCATCTGGTGAATGCTGTCTTTTCCTGTGCTTAATGAGCTGTAGAAGCTGGCATAGCCAGCAGGATGAAAGATAATGTTAGTGCTCAAAGGAATCCTCCTATTGTTCTTCCTCAATCACTTTCATCGAAGTCAATACTCACACACCTATCCCGCAGCCGCTTTTCTTCAGGTGACTTCTGTCTAGCTGGGGAATCCTATCTCAAAGTTTGGTTTGGCAAAAAAGAAGGACGTAGTGTGTGACTGAATTCAGACATACATTAGAAGTACTGTAAAACAGCAACCTATCAAAAAAAAAAAAAAAAAAAGGCTACTGAGAGAATTAAGTTCTTTCTGATCAGTTTTAGGGCTTTGAGAAGATTTAACCTCCTCTTTCTTCCTTGAGCATTACTGTAACTGATGAAAGTCTCAAAACTGCATTCTTTGGATGGAGCTCCACATTAGAGTGATCTTCCAGATTAAACACCTGCAGGCCCATTGTACACTGGAGAAAGGACATGTAGAACTTGCACTTCAAGAGATGAACTTGCTTCCTGGAGCTTGATCTTGGTAATCGGTGTGCACCGTCAAAAGTCCTGTGCACGGTTTTGTATTTGGAAGCAGCAGGTGCAACTTCCCACTGAAATAAGAGGTCTGACTTCAACAGAAAAAAACTATTTTCATGACTCTGAAATAAGTATTCTTCTTCGGACCAGTAAAACCAGTTTTCAGCTGTTGCAATAAAAGCGAGCACTAAAACCACTTGCTGCAAATTTTTACCAAATTTTTGTTACATGAAACTGAATACTGTTTTAGGCGAGATGTCAGGCTAGGGATTTAAAGCTTTACTAGGTAAAAAATATACCAGCGTATCAATGATATTTTGACAAATTTTAGATATTCTAAAGATACTCTTCAGATTCTGGGAAACGCTCAATTCTCTGGAGACAGGCCAGCGAAATAAATTGATCTAATCAATAAGTAGTCAGAAAACATCTCAGTGTGGCATAAGCAGAGAAGGTTCCAGCATCAGCTACGTCTCTGATTACCAGCAGGCTAGAAATACCGAGATAGCAGACTCCTCAGTAGGATGACACACATCCCCTGCCATCTGACATTCAAATTCTTAGCAAAGACCCAATGTATGGTATGGGTGTATACTTGCAAATATCCCATTCCTTCAAGTGATATTTATATCCATGCCTATGTTTGCTCTGGCATTAAGAAGAGATGTAAAAAAAGGAAAAGAATAATACTGCCAAAATACTGTTTTCTCTCTCTCTCCCCCAGCCTTGCCAGCACATAAACATACCACAGGCTGAACACCACCACGTGTTAATGCTGGGGTTTCTCAGCAGACGGGATTCCTTGCTACTGAAGTACACCCAAGGGCCTGTCCTGGGCCAGTTTGGTTCTAGTAGTCCAACACAGAGGTCAATGAGATCATTGCTCTCAAAGCATATAGTTTTCTCCCTTATATGTCAAGTGAACAGAAATCACTGTATCTGTATATTTTATCACGGTATCTGTGATAAAAACCTGCGGGGGTGTGAGGGAAGAAATAGCAACAGAGGTGTTTTTTCTCTATAAGTAAATTTCTGGTTTGTAGTAATAATCCACTCTAAAATGCACACAGATTTGGATTTGGAATTATTATTTACTGTTCTAATATTTTACTTCCTTCCAGACCATTAAATTAACATTAATAATGTATATATGTGCTGGTGACTTTATGCCCAAAATGGTGCTAAGGGCACTATTCTGATGCTTCTACCTATTATAGATATACGTATTTGCAGTACAACAATTACATCATTGTGTCAAATTACGTCATACTGGGAGCAAATAACAGAATCTGTATCAGCAGAATCTTCATTTGTTTTACTGCACTTGTGGACAGAGGAACTTTCTCCCAAAGTAACAACAGTTCAGTAAATAGTTCACTCAGTGACTGGTAAGAGAAATTCATCTTTTCTCTGAGATGGACCAAAGACTTGAACCCACTGCTCCAGTAACCTCCAAGTGCCCCAGGAACAAGGGTGCCCTAAGTGGATCTGCTTCTGATACTTTAACTAAAGCTAGAAAGGAACACTGAATGGTCAAAACAACCTACAAGTTGTTTACAGGAACCATTTGCCATCCCATTCCCTTCTTTTTTGAGGCAAGGTCAGGATGACACTGAGTTAACTCAGAGCTGACGTGTCTTACCTATAGTTACATCCAGTGTATACTAGTAAATTAACTAGTTAGAAAAAGCTATTATCTTTACCTGCAGATCTCACTTTTTCTATCACAGCTCAAATAGTCACTTCTGATTACATCTTCTGCTGTAATCTGAAAAAAAATATTACATTTTCTATGCAGGGTGGGGTGTAGTTACTTTCCTTCAGTCTATTTTTTACAAGATCACAGAAGTAATTAGACCAATTAGAGAGGTTATTTGATGTCTTTCTGTTACAGGGGTTATGAAGTCTAGCTCTTTCTAGCTGTAAGAAAACATTCCCTGCATCCATAAAACACACATAAAGATCTGTGTTCTGATTGAGTTTTTAAACTCCATGCACAGCCTTTGTGTGGTTTATAATGTCTCAATTCATACTAGTCACCTGGGCCTGAACAAGCATTCTGCAGCGTTTTAACATCAAGTCCACAACAAAAATGCCAACAGGACAGTCAGAACATACTGCTCATTATATAAACAACCACATCACACTTCATTTTTAGTATTACAAAGGTAGACTATCGTGTTTGCTTGATAATAGGGATTCAAATTCACATTGAACATTGCAGTTACCCCTATCTAGAGCAACAACACCTGATGTGAGAATGTCATTGCCAGTTATGTTAAAGGACCAGAGTAAATGTTCTGAGAATGAAAGGAGAGTGCATGCTATTATTACTCGTGAAATACTTATCAGTAAATGTGGATATTGATATGCACAGAGATGCTGCTCAGATACCATTTGCCTTTTTGGACACACTTCTCAAAAAACAGCACAGTTCACCAAAGCACTAACATGGAGGTCAAGCTTTCAAACTGAGAGATTTGATTGCATCCACCTGCAGCAAAGCACAGGGTTGTGCCAGGGGTGTTCTCCTGCCCACCCCTAATCCTTCCCCTGCACCACCTTGGGAAGGGATAGATGTTGCTGTTTATTTTAGAGAGAAGAACAGATCTTGGCACTTGCCAGAATACCACCACACGGAAGGGCTGACTTTTCACCACCTAAGGAGAAGCTGTAGCTGGTGAGAAGGGGCAGAAGTCTGCAGCACAGGGCTCTAAGGTCTTTCACTGAGAAAGATGCAGTCTGTATTTAATGTGAAGGTAAGAAATATCAAATGATATCAAATGAAAGTTCTCCCCCACCTTCTAAAAAGAAAAGAAACTTCATTGCTTTTCTCTTTTTAGAGCTTGCTGATCACAATTAAGATTGCCACCACAGATGGGTAACCCCTTTCCTTTCCCATCATCCCACTGCTGCCCAGAAGGGAGATAAAGTCTTGTCTGTCACTCTCCGCAAAAACGCAGTTTGGGAAAAATAGTGCCAATAATAGGATCATAGGTTTGATGAGAAGCAGCAGCATCAGCCTAATGAGATTTCTTGAGAGTTTTCCTTCTAACCAAATAGTTCTAGACATGTGCCAGGATGCAGACAAGGACTTGTAAATTATTTTCTCCCTGTGTCCTTAACTGGTCTGTTTAGCTGGTAAATGCTATAGCACTTAATTACACAGCATGTGGTTTTTGTCTGCAGAGTTTGTAAGGCTTTTCACATTTCATGCACATTTCACCTGCAGTCTCAAAGGGTGGAAACTTGATATTAATAAAATTAAACCAAAGCAATTTCTGAGGGATTTGCAATGGGGCCTCCTCAGCTGCAGGTCAGCCCTTGCCTGGGGCTTTTGTCACCTCTGCTGTTCTAGAGCCCATTTTGACCAATGCTGCTGGGCTCTCCTGCCTCATCTCAGCCCAACCAAAGAGTCCCCTTTGTCAAACTTCCCTCCACCCAGACGTGCAGCTCCCACCCCAAACACTCAAATCCAGCACACTCAGTTATATCTGCTGGCTCAAACCCTCTCCATGCCTTTTAAACATTGTGCAAGAATGATGCACCAACTCTTCTATTTTCATCAGATACCTGACACTCATCTTTGCTGTCTGGAACAGCTCAAGTGCCTTCGAACATTTCTTCCCACACAATTGCCCTTCAGTAAGGAAAAAGAAATAAAGTACAATAGAACCTAATCTGTTCCCAGACATTACAGGTGAGTACCTTTTCTTCCCCAGAGCCTGCCTCTTCAGATCTGCCCTTTTCCAGAGGCGTGTTTAACCTAAATAAAATTAAGGGCTCCTCTTGTGCCACGAACAATATTTTCACTTAAAAAGATACAGCAAAATACATGCCATCAGGGAAAGATTTAATCAAAGTGGGAAAAAATATAAATTACTTTCTATTTCAGAAGGCGATTCTTGAAAGCTGTCAAAACTAAATTGGTTTTATTTGGCTTTTGACCTTTCCTGCAACAAAGCACCTGAATTCAGAGGCCAGTTCAGTATCTCGTGTACAAGTGGAAAAGTTAACATGTGTACCCTCCGAGCACTTTACAATTAACTCTTTGGATCTTCAGAGAAAGGAACAGGCACAAGATGTAGATTACAACACCAGGAAGAAAACCCAAACCAGAACTCAAGTCTTAGATCTGACAGACTTTTTAAAAGGCTATAAAGAGGACTAAGCACCAGAGAGGATTTCAGTACAGGGTACAGATTTTGTTCCTCCAGAGAACTTTGGGAAGCTGTGCCCACCAGAGCGCTGGCAAGACCTTTACACTCTGGAGCTCCTCGTACTGTCGGGAATGTGCTTATGCCAACCTCTGGATAATATCAATGCTCTAGACAATTCAGTGCATGTTATGGGAAAAATTCTGCCCTTCATCCAAACAGCATTTTGTTTGATGCCAAGCAACTTCAAGGCATCTCAAATAGAGGCACGGTGAGGTCGGAAAAAGCACACACATACACATGCACGCTGTTGTAATTCTGATGCTACGAGATCCTCTGCGCTCAGAATCTTACATGTTCTGCAGTTTCAATAATGCAGGACACTATGCCTACTATGCAGGGTCATTTAAGTCTATGTTTGATTAATGAAAGAAGATGGTTATAAATATAGCTATTTCAATTAAAACCTTTGGCTAGGCCTTCAGAAGCAGGCATCTGACCTCTTTCTGGCTGTGAAATGGTAAATTTCAATATATGCATATACATAGATATATATACACAAATTTATATATCTGTGGCCTGAGTACTGAAATTCCTAATCTCCTTATATTTGCATGGAAATAAAATATCTTAGAATATTACAGGTTCCATAGATTTGAAATACTGGAAAAAAAATTACTCATTTTACTGAACTAACTACAAATGCAGAGAGCCAGAACCTCTAAGCATAAATCAGCATAAATCTATTGAAGTCACTGCTAATGGAAATAGTGATTTATACCAGCTGAGGTACTACCCCATAACATTTAGAATTGTTTGTAAAGACTTTTGGTGTCAAACGTTGTCTACATTTATTTCCTCAAGCAGTCCTGCTAACTTTAATTGAATCAATTCCTTAAATTGAGCAGAATTTAGTCTGTCTTTCTCTTCTCGTATAACTTATGTACAGTGATCCTGTTCTGCAAATACATCAAATAACAAAATAAATACTGATAAATATGAACTAAAACCTGTATTTGTTTAGCTCTGGAGCCAGATAGTTTACAGTTCATATTACCTGCAGTCTGTAGATTATATGATAGCACTGCTATATCTACAAGCTTCTGTTAATGTCTAAGAGTAATTAGGGTGATTTAGGAAAGAGAGTTTTTAAAAATGCAAACATGCACAACTTCTTTTTATTTCTGCATTTCCTTCTGAAATGATTCATGTCTCCTTTTGTAAGCATGTTTAGCTTACGCATGTTTCTTCAGCAAAGTTGAGTTCCTGCAGCTACTTTGTTTCTGAAGCTTTACATTCTTATTTCAGAAAACAGGCTCATTAGTCACATTGAAACACATACGTGCTACTCAGAGAGAGCTTGTTTCCCAACAGCATCCACAGTTTAAATAATCTTTTAAATACACACCACTCTTGTCTCTCAGCTCCTTTCGAATTTGCATTTAGCATTTTTATTCTTGGGATGCCAACCTCGGATTGGATGCCTGAACTAAAACAATGGCGCCTATAAATGCTTCGGACTTTCCTTTAGACTGCGAGGTAGTTCATAAGAAACTAGAATTTCTTTGCCAGCTTCAAGTAGCACAGACCAGAACCTGCACATTTGCCCTGAACACAAGAACACAGCTTGAGATTTAGCTTTCACACCATAGTTCTACCGAATGAAACTCAACTGCCTTCCAACTCCACTCCTCCCCCCAAAACATCTGGAGTTCTCCACGCATTTGACAGTTTTCTTCTAAACAGGGAAACCCCTTTGTATCAGGTTTGTCGCGTGCAGTTTGTCTGGTCAGTAGGAATTCACTCAAGATCGCAGAATCTGTTGGTCTTCTGAAATTCAGAAACAGGTTTCCTAACAGGAAGGCTTGTCACTGCTTCCAAGGTCTGAGTTTCAGTGCCCTTCCTTTGCAGCCTGATGCAAACCTCAATCAATGAAAAGGACAAAATATAACTGCTGCAGGTATTATGTATATACATTTTTAAAATACATTGTTGTAACGAAACCATGCACCATTGCAGTAATTAAAAAGCAGCACAATATCCTGCAGCGCTTAAACAAACAAACTAAAAATTCCTGCCCCTTAAGTTCCAGGTGACATACAACCAATCCCTGGATAGTTTCCTCACAATCATAACTAGGCCTTCTTAATGCTGTTTTTCCACGTTTACTCCATATACAAAGCACCACTCTAATTCCTTGCACTGAGCAACAGAATGTGACTGCTCTGTTATAAAATGGGAGGGTCTGAATTGACTGCTAAAGCTGATAGAAAGTGTTTTAAGCACATTAAATCTTATCAGGTTAACGTCTTGATTACCTCCTGGAATTGCAGTTTTAAGTGAGTACATTAGGAGTAGGTGGAGATTTTTAATAGGAAAATATGCTTACAGCTAGAGAGCAAAAGATGGTTTCAGCTATTCAGAAAATTAAGATATGTCTCCAAAGTTACAGCAAATTTATAAACCCAAATTAAACACTTTAGTACTAATATTATTTGTTCAACGTAACAATAAACCAGACTGACTGAAATTCATATGACCAAAACTAATAAAAGACAGACAATCCAGAAACAGACTATTTATACGCACACTGGGAGTTACTTTCAAAATCAATTTTTAAAAGGGTCCCCAAAAGACTTTTTTACAGTGTATCACTGTTAGCCTCAATCTCTTTTCCTACCTATTAGAACAGGAGTGGAGACCAACTGAAATACCCTCTTCAATCACTCTGTTATCTCTTCTGGGGAGCATCCACATCTATACAGCACAGTAGTTGCAACCATGACCCTCAATAGCAATATATTCTCTTTGTTAAATTCTTATTTATGACCTTCATTGACAGTCCTTTGGAAAATGAGTTTCTCAGGCAGATGTTACCGTGGCACCAGGAGTGGGGTGATAACAGTTTATTCCCTTAAAGAGAAAATACCTGATGAAAATTATAGAGTAAAATTTCCTTTCACTGTTTCAGCATAGCAACACTTCAACTCAGCTGAGACTCTCAAACTATTCTCTTCATACATCTTAGGAAAACCCAATACTTTCCACTTACATGACTGGGTGATTACATAACATACCAAACCCATACCCTGGATTAGTAAGGTGGTCTGTCCTCAGAGTTGTAGCTGACCTTTTTGGTGACCTGAGAAAGGTCATTTCAATAACTGTCATCGCCTTCGTGCTCCTGCTTTTGTCTGTCAGCACTTACTGTAAGGTTTTTGTGATAAGGGATGTCTCTTACCCTGCATTTATACAGTGCCAGTCATGCTGGTGTTTCTTTTTACTGGATGTAAAAGAAGAAAAAAAAAAAAAAAATTGCAAGACCACTTAAGAAAAAGAAGAGGTACAAAGCTGACCTTTTCATTGTTTCATCTAGCTTGTGTACAGTACCCTGTTGTGATTTGTTCCTGTGCATTAGTCTTACAATAAAATACCCCAATTTCATACATACAAGAACTGTGGGTTCAGAAATAGCACATCGATCAGGCCGTATTGTAAATATAATATGACACAGAGCACAGATCAATATTCTGCTGTGCCTGCTACTACGATGCAGAGTGCGCTCAAATCATTATTTTTAGCTCTTAATAACTACAGGAGCTTAATTTTTAAAGGTGAAGAGAAGTGTTTGAAAAAACAATCTCATTAGTGTCTGCTGTGTGAGCCCACATCAGTGTGTGGATGGAGCAGCCAGCCCCGCACAGGCACCCCATGAGCCCATTTTCTGCCCACGGGCCCGAGGCGTGGGAACTGCTCTGCTCCCCCCCTCACACAGCTGCTCTCTGCAAAGGCAGAAATGCCTTTTCTGCTGAGCTTTCTACAGCTGCAGAATGTCTGGGGAAGGCTGAGCAGAGATTTACACTTATCATGGTCCATTTCCCCCCATGAGGCAGGCTGGGTGCAGTCCTGCTCTGATGGGTTGCTTTCAAGACGTAGAGCCTGGATTAATTTCTTCTCAATGGAGCTGCAAGACAAGGTGAAAGAGGAATGGCTTACAGTGCAAAGAGACCCAGACTTGTTCCAAAAAATTCCCTGCTCCTTCTTTGAACATCTCCTCCTGTTTTTATCCTCTCCTTCCAAATAGGAGAAAACCCAGTTAAACTGGCTGGGACTCAATGAGCTGCATTTCCTCTATCAACAGCAACAAATCCAGGAACTGAACAAAACAGCACTTTATGAAACAGAGAAAACAAAAAAGTAAACCAGAATAATAACCAAGATTAAAAAAAAAAAAAGTTAAAATCAAAACCTTCAGTAACACTTAAGAAATCTTGTCTAAAGAGCAACTGCTAGGACAAGTTTATTCCCTCCCATGCTGATACCTCCCTTGAAGTCTGAGATTTCCAAGGCCCAGGAATCACGGTAAACCTCCTGACCAACAAGGCCTCATCCAGACTGCATCCAAACCCAACTGCACAAGCTGATGGTAGTTCATTCAAAAATTCACGAACACAGAAACGATCATCTGTAAATGTCCTCTTTGATGCAGAAGCTACTGATTTTATTTAGTTAAAACTGGCCTCAGGTGATTGTCTTTTCTGTTTTCCTAAACATTCATTTCTGGTGTTTGAACTTCATTTCCCATGTTCTAACTTCAGTAATTGCTGCTTTAATCTTTTGCAGCTTCACATGTTCTTGGTAATGGAGAATAATAAATGTAAATGTAACATTTAGGCCATCAGTAATTTATCCTGGGAGAGCAGTTCAAAGGGAGCATCAGCTTGAAACTATTGGTTCGTTTCTGAAGTTTGAGGCAGGAGACCCAACTGTCATCTGACTTCAAGGAGCCTTTGTGCAGGACTAATTATAAGACAAAGCCACTGGACTCATACTGATTAGTTATTTATATTTTTGATGAAGTTATCTGCAGTTATTTTTTGATCTCTAATTAGAGGTGACCTCTAAAACAGGAGTTTGCTTCATTTTCCGGAAGAGCAGCTCAGGAATCATTCAATCGCTCACTCACAATAAATACCACAGTGATCTCAACGCTCCCTAGAGTTGATTCTTAGTTAACAAGAGAAGAAAAACATCCGATTAAGTTCCCAAAGCTGGCTCTCCAAGTGGCCAAGGGCTTTTTTAAAATATGTCACACAGATGGAAAATGTTTTCTAGTAGTATCTACAGCGAGTCATGACACTCTCTTTTAAATCCTTCATAATTTGTGACACAGAATTAACAGCTGTTTTTAAAGTAAAATATAACCCATGGGGAATGGGAGGAGAGGATGAATCCTGATACTTCACTTTCTGGCATTCTCAGACCAGGAAAGGAAAGGTTCCATTTTCGTCATTTAAATGCTAATATAATTTCATGACCACCTGTCACTCCATAAAATGTTTTCCGTTGCCTTAATCACATTCTGCTCTCCTCAGCAAAAAATTAGCTGATGCTAAAATACCAAAAGGTTATTAGGAAAGTTTTATTTTTATGTGTAGATCACTGGGTATATAAGAACGATATACTTAGGGCAATATCATCATCAAATGCTGATTTATGCAGCAGGGGCTTTCAAATACTAGGGAGAACAACCTGACGTGTTCAGTGGCCTCAAGGTGCAACGGGGGAGGTTTAGATTAGATATTAGGAAAAATTTCTTCACAGAAAGGATTGCCAGTCATTGGAACAGGCTGCCCAGGGAAGTGGTGGAATTTATCCCAGGATGTTTTCAGAAAACATGAGAATCTGGCACATCAGGACATGGTTTAGTGGTGAACATGGTGGTAGTGCTGGGTTGATGGCTGGACTTCATGGTCTTGGAGGTCTTTTCCAACACCAGCAGTTCTATGGTTCTGTGATCTGCTTCAGAACTGTATCTACAGCTCTCTATCTCTAACCTGTAGTAAATGCCAAGCCTGTAGGACAGAATATTCTTTCAGTTGCAATAAGCAAGATGACTCTGACTCCACCTTAGAGAAGCTTCTCCAGAAATGAAGAAGCTTTCTTATCTTTTAGGGAAACAACGTGCACAAGCTATCTTCTCAACCTGTTTTTTTCTCATTACAAATAAAGTGCGTTTTCAGCTGTTTTGACTAGACACTGTTTTCAAGTAGTTGAGCAGAAAAAAAAAAAAGATGTTGTATCAAACAACATCTTTAAGAAAAATAGGAAATAAAAAATACACCAAAATGTATCTGGAAGGAAGCAAAGAATAAAAACCTGGAAGCAGCAGTCCAGCAGATATTGGAGAGATCTGCTTTTATAACACCACAGAAAGGTTTTGTCTGTTAAACACTCACGAGTACCTTCTTCCATGGAGGTTAGCCAATTAGAGCAAAAATGCCGTGCTATGCCTTATTATTTGCCTGATCTCTTCCCACCTGAGAGCCTTATTCAGAGAAATATTTGCCACTAAGCCTGGGTTTAGAGTTAACTGTGAGTAAAATCCCCCAGCAACACATATTTTCGGAATTGCAGACTGTCCTGTGTATTGCTTCCCGCTTTTCTTATGTGAGGATAAAATGCAGGAAAGTACCTTTATCTGAATCACCTTAGAAGGGGACACGTAGTTCTTAGTATGGTAGGAAAATGATAAAATATTGTCTTTATTTTTAGCAGAGATAATGATAAATTCAACCTCAGAATTATAACCAAAAATTTAGTCATATTCTTCCAGTGAGCTCACTAGCTGGACAGGCCAAATATAATTAAATGGATTAAATGAATGCTGTTAAATTTATTTTAGCATTGGGACTAACCATATAATGATAACACAGTTAGCTTTAATCCATTAATACATATAAAATGTTATTTTCCTAACGTATACTAAAAACAAAGTCATTTCACTTATCTAAGATGACGCTCTTTCCTGGAACAGAGAAACTCAGAGACTGAAAATCTAGTTCTCAGATTCTCATCCTCCTCTAATATTCTTTCTACAAATATTAGCTAAGAATGAGTCTTCAGTCTTCCAGATAGGTTTTTCTGCAGACACAAGTAGCATTAAACAATTTCTATCAACCACTGACAGCAGACTTCCCCAGATTCCTTCTAACACTGTTACTGCCCTTAATGGAACAGCACAGCTCGAGCAGTTATGACTGCAGCCAGCACAGGCACTGCTCTAGTTTGGGCTTTGATCTGTAACAATTCAATGATGTGGCCTTATTACCAATTCAACAAATTCCAGCTCCTTTTAATCTCAAACCTACTCCATTATACAGGGGTCAGTTATTAATTTCTCATGTAAACTTTATATAAAATAAAATAAAAAAAAAAAACAAACAAACAAACAAAAAAAAAAAACACCACCAAAACGCTTTCAGAGGGACTACATTTTTTTTTCTAAATTCATATTCCAGTGCTTAAAGATGCAAATTGTTCCCAAGTATTTCTGAACAGCCCTACAGTTTTAACTGGAACTGGTTATGGTGAGTACATTTTAAAATGGCTTTTAAGTTTGCTTTAGAGATTTTCTTTATGTTTGAGAGGACCCATGCACCCAATTTGCAAAAAATAAGCTAATTTTCCAGGCTCCTTTGGACTTTCATTACTATTGATTTGTCTCCATCACTGTTACAATGAATCTGAATTTTCCAGTGGAAACTACCCTATCAAAGCATAGCTAATCATCTCTAACAAAGAATCCTGACTATATAACACAAGTGAGGGTTTTGTGTTTTGTGGGTTTTTGCATTCTCCAAGTCTTACACTTCAAGATTATTAGAAAAAGCTCATGGCTCAAACTTTTCAAGCAGAAGCGAACTGTGTTCTTGAACAAGGCTGGGTGATACTTGCAATAGAAGCCGCACTGGGTTTGGAGTTAATACTGGGTTTGAAGCCAATCTGACAGCATTTTGACAGTCCCTTTGACACGCTGCACTTTCTCATTCTAAGACCTCAAAACAAAACGCAAGAAAATAGTGAGTGATGCAGAATCTTGCACTTACAGTTTTAGCAAATATTGCAGACAGTTTCATCACTGTCTTTCACACTACTGAAAAATAAACAAAGGCTCATCCACTGGTAAAAAAAAGCATAAGTTAGGTTTCATGAGTGCATGAGAACGCTGGGATCCTTTGGCAAAGACTCTGCAAAAGTAAGATGAATATATGATGCTGTAGTTGTATGTGAAAAAATTTTCTCAGGTGATAACACAGTGTTTTTCACCACGTGTAACTTTTCAGTATCGAGGTGATCATCCTACTTTGTTATTTACCTTTGCTGCAGAGCTTCCAGTCCTTAGGAATAAAGTGGTACCAACAGAACATGCACATAAATCACTCGGGTGTCACAGTGATAGATACTAAAAAGTCCAGGCTTGCCACAGCACTGGAATAGTTATCTCCTATTTATAAAATACCGGTGCCACTCTTCCCCCGCTACGTGACTGCTGAAGTGTAACCTTCAGCAATTCTGGACTGTAACTGTAATTGCAAATTTAAAAAAAAAATTTTGTTTGGTACACTTTGAACAGGTTATTTATTATGCAGGCCACACACACTTCTGTACGTGATGGTGTTGCACATAAAGTATTAATAACTGGGAGTGTCTGATGGCTGCAATACGAAAAAGCACACTGTTGTGTATTATATGGGAAAAAACCCCAACATAACCTATTTTATAATAATCTAAAATAACTTTTCCTTCCATAAAAGAGAAGCTACAGGACATGGTCTAGCTTTTAAGCCTTGAAGCTAGCGCTTGATTTCACCAAGGCCACTGCCATCTCCCTTTTCAGAGGTATCAAGCAAAAAAAACACATGTCAAAACAAGCTTGAAATAATTATTCGATCACAGCCTATTTTTTCTGGTATCCAAATGGCAATCTGAGGACAGCACTGTTTTAGTATTTGCATATTAAACAGATGTTGGTATTAATTATTTGGTGAATCCTGAGAGAGATCTGCAACATACAAAGAAATTACATACTTTCACTGTCAGGAACAACTTTGAAAGAAGAGACAGTAAACATGGATTAAATAATGTGAAAGGCCCATCCAGGGTAGTCAAATACAACAAACAATTTTAATGGGAATTGAACACCTCATTTTCCATATTTTTTTAAAACAGTGTTAGCAGATTTACAAAAGCTAAAGCAGTGCTAGCCCAGGAGACTGGGGTACAACAACCTGGACGATCAGGGAAGAGAAATCAAAGTTCATAGTGAGGCAACTTCCATCACAATTTGGATTTAGATTTATTGAGCCACATTTCCCAAACTCAGTCTTTTGCTGAACCTGTGCTGGGAGTTCCAGCACATTTTTATTTGAGGCTCTGAGAAATTTGCCTGGGTTGGCAATTAAAATAACATTAATTAAAACCAAGCTCAAAGTTTGAATGGTAACGAGATTACAGAGAAAGAAGAAAGAAATGGTTATTTGTTTCACATAATCTCCAATAAGGGTTTGCATTTTGCTTCCTCAGTGAAATCACTGGTATCTTTTAATTGGTTTCACTGACCATCAGAGAAGTAGACAAGACTGGAAATTGGAGCAAAGCCTACTCTAAAATACGGAAACCGCCCCCAAAAGCTCAAATGACTCCAGATCAAAGGTCCAGCTAGCACAGGCAATTCTGACAGTATTCAAAATTGGATACCAAGAGCAGGGGGGAAGCACACAATACCACTTATCCTCCACTATCCAAACATTTGCTGTTCAGAGGCTTCCTTGGCCACATATAGTTCCTATGTACTGAGTAATTTTCAATGGGTTTATTTTCCTTGAACTCTCTTGAAATTATGTGAACTTCCAGCACTCCTGGTATCCTTTAGAAGTGGCTTCCTAAACTTAGATGCCTTTAACAAGAAGAATAGTCTTCAGTTTGTCTGAGCACGGATCACTGAGTGGCTCCATTTTTGTATTGCAAGTGGGAATGCCATCCTGCTTTTCCAAATGGCTCATCACTCTATAAACCTCCTTTACTTCCCCAGTTGTTTCTTTCCCAGGCTGAAATTTGTCCAATCAGTCATTCCTTAGAAGACAGCCACATCTCCCCAGAATAAGTGA
This sequence comes from Empidonax traillii, assembly GCF_003031625.1. NCBI lineage: Eukaryota > Metazoa > Chordata > Aves > Passeriformes > Tyrannidae > Empidonax > Empidonax traillii. The sequence goes on from NW_020955327.1 coordinate 648,107, forward strand.
CTCATATTTTTGATGTGTAAAGAAAGATCAGAGGACAGCTTGCCTATTCTAAATTCCTCAGTAAAGCTAGTCTGAATCATAATATCCTAGGCTGCTTGTCTCCTGTGAGGCACTCATTTAACAACCTATTCTTTTACATGGCTCAAAGCATGCAGTCCTAATACCTGGGCCATTTTTCACTACTCAAGCCACGATGGGACTAACTCCCCTGTAACTCTAAAACCCGCAAATAAATCATTTGCACTGGGAGAAATGATTTGCAGACTGTCCTTGTTTTACCGCATTACCAAGCTGTGACAAACATATTTGCTGTGACACTGCAGAGTGTATTTCTATATTCCACACAGCTGAATGTTTCTGCACAAGGATCTTCAGTCACTGGAGTACCAGCCTCAGCACGTTAACAGATGTTTGACTCATGCCCTCACAAGGGCGTGGGTTCCAACAGGATCACAGTGGCAATGGGACATGGAACACCCTGCTCTGGCTTTTGCCTCTGTCCACAAGAGACTCAGACAGTGGAACTGCACCTGGACCCGCCGCTGGGGTTGGTGTGGATGGGGAAGTCATTACAGTGGATCCAGAGGAGTTGACTCAGAAGCGCTGCTAGAAGGTGCAGGTGTTGTGTGTTTGCCTACTGCCCTTCCCAGGGGGATGAATCAATACATGGGGCCTTGTGAAAAAATATATTGACCGTAAATATTCCAGGTGATGCTATTTTCCTAATGTTCCCAATTTCCTGTTCTGAACTCATAAAGGCCATTCTGCAACTGCAACAAGCAGCTCTGTGTTTAAGAAACAGCTTCCAGTGGAGAATACCTTGGATTCATCAGAGCATCTGTAGAGAGTGCTATTAATGCATCACTTTGCTCACATGTGGAATTCCACAATTCCAGCTGTTAATTAAATCACTGTATTCTCAATTTAAGCTATCATAGCATAACTGACTCATACTTTTAGTGTGCAAAGAAAGATCATAGGACAGATTGCCTACTCTAAATTCTTTTGAAAGAATCATAATATCCTAGACTGCTTCTCTCCTGTGAGGCACTCACTTAACAATCTATTCTTTTACATAAGTCAAAGAGCAATTCAATTTTAAAATCACAGACCTTGAAATTTTACAACTAGCCCAATTATCATTTTAAAAACTCTTGATTTAACCATTAAAATATACCCAATTAGAAATGTCACATGTGCCTAATTTATATAAATGCTACTTAAATTACAATGAAGTGGCTTCATTTTCAAGATAATTATATGTAAAATATAACTTAATAATTTCAAATACTCAAGTTTATCCCTGTAAATCTTCCCATTTGCCTTCCTTTCCTGGGTTGAAGTACAAGTTGGCCATATTTCACCAATGACAGGGTTGAAGTGCATATTAATGGAGATTAAAACCAAAAGTTCTGAAACATGGAAATGGGAGGATGCTCTGGTTTCCATGCTCTGAAGCATATCTGTCCTGAAGGACAGACACTGCTCATCATCATGTTCAAAAACATTGTCAATATTGTTTTAACACAGATACAGAGAGCAAAGAGATACCATTGCAAAGCCACACTGTGAGGACAGACCCACAGAAATCTGTGAATGTTATTTTTTTGCTTAACATTTAAAGAGACTGCCTGGCTTCTGCTCTGCACAATAATATGGCTCAACTGACTACATTGATAGCTTCAGTTTTGTAGCTATTGAATGCTAAAACATATTACATCATTATAAGCCTTTAGAAAAGCATTTATTACAGACAGCATTGAAAAACATTTAAAATCTTCATGAAAAAAATATGTTTAGATCCCCCCACAATTACTGTGTAATAACACAGCATTTATTCTGCTTTGGGTTATGGTTTTCTTCTTTCATGTAATGAGCTGTCATGATTTTCTTTATTAACTTCCCTTTTACTGAACAGGAAGTTGCAATCTAGTAGGTGTCTAGGTTAGCTTGTCCCCAGAGCAGTATTTGATATGCAAAATACAATTTATTAGTTTTCAATTTGCCACTAGCTTAGTTAGGAGATGCAGTTAAAATTCCTCAGCAGCAGGTAATACTTCTGCATTATAAAATAGCATTGCAAGTGATGTGTGAAGAAAAAACATGATGCAAACTTAGCTTTATCAGGTTTTACCCAACTTGCAGCTTATATCGGTCATGAAAGGCAGTAGAAAGAGAAATGCAATTTACCTGCAACTTGGACACCAAACCGAAAAGGCCAGAACAGTTTACCGTCAGTACAATTTAACCTCTACCAAGGGGTGCAGTGGGAGCCAGTAAAGAAAAGAATTTGCTGTACGTTGGTACTTTTGGTTTTTTGACAGTAATCAGGAGGGAGAAAGTGTGGATGGCTATTAAGACAACAGTTGAGGCAACAACATGGAGATTAAGTGGAGGCATGTTCACTCCCCTCAGAATACAGTACAGAAGCTTCTATCTGTACAGCATCAAATAAAATTCCTGGGAATGAAAATCAGACAGAGGTTCAAAGATGTAATTTGAGAAACTGGAGCAAAAATAGGCTAAGGCAGAGGAAGAGATCTTCCAGTGGGTGAACAAGTTTGCAGTGCTGCAGAATAAGAAGGGAAAATGAAGTTCAGCATTTAAAAAACCAGAAAGCAGATTTCTTCTACAAGGTGTGGGCCCACAACTTAGAAGTCAAGGAACAAAGATACAGAATTCTGATTAGCAAATTATACACAAACACAATGACCCTCAAACCTCATGCAAATTCATTCCTGAAATTACCCCGTCAACATGTTTCTGATGGTCATAAAGGAGTATTCATGCTACTATACTGGATTCAAATATTCTCTGGAATGCTGTGTGCAGTTCTTGTCAACCTAGAATAGATCAATTCAAACTGGGAAAAAACTAGCATACTTTCCACAACAAAAAGAGAATAAAGAGGCTATTTTATGATAATAGACTAAAAGAGCTTGCCTTGTTTAGCCAAGCAGAAAGTTGAGGCAGCTAAAGTTACTCTCTCTGAATAAATGAAGGCAGTAAAACCAAGGAAGCAAGAGGAGTTCTTGAATCCAGAAAGGTAATGGTAGTTGGAGAACAAATTGTTAAAACAGATTACAAAGAATCTTCAGTTAGAAGTTAGTGATTAAAGGCCACCAACAAAGTACGGTTTGGAAAGAGAGTATGTTAACAGTTCAGTAACGTTCATGAGATAAAACATTTCTATAATTATATATGTTTCCTATTCTCAAGGTATTAGTAAAACAACACCAAAATCACCTCTGGGTATAATCAACCTCTGTGCCCCATCACCAATGGAGAGACAGATTTCCATGCAGACCCAGCTATGCTGTTTGGTTTTGCAGAGCAAAACACTTGGCTCTCCCATATCCAGATGCTACCAGAAACAACTTGATGGCATCAGTGTCCTGTCTGAATTTTATCAGTTGTCTTGAGGTTGATGACTACTGCTAGCACACGAAATAATTTCACAGTCTTTGAGATGATACACAATACACCTACAGGTCATAGAAATATCCTTATCTGTGGGGCTGACTATGCATGCAGGTATACAGCATGCTTTTCCTTTAAATTATGACACAGTAAGACAATGATGGTACAATGAAATGGTGCCAAATGTTCCATAAAGTCAATAGGCTTGGAAATGGAAAAAATATTACTGGAGTCAATGACTCTAAGGCACAGTAAATACATTCCTTTTATTAGTTGTTTACAGTTGTGGCAATAACATGGGTAGGCTATAAGGCTGTGTATGTTGATTTGCTGCATGGAAGATGTATTGCCACGAGCTATTTGCAGCTGACAGTCCCAGCAAAACAACATTTGTAATGTGAAATCGGCATAGAAGGGGCTCGTCCTCATTAAGTATGCAACAAGGCATGACAACTCAATAAAACACAGGGATGCTCTCAGCAAATGTCAGATCTGTCTGCCTCTTGACTGATTATCATCTGTGCTCTTACATGCTTGTACACCTGTAATGGGCCATTTTTTTGATGGCATCACTCTACCACCGGTGTTTTGCAGATGATTTGGCTCAGAGAGTTAAACCCAAGATGAGAAGGGGCAGCCTAAGAAGGACTGTTGGCTGAGCTCATTTTAGTTCTTTGCCATGCTGTGCAAAAGAGACCTCTACTCTGAAGTACTGCATGCATCAACCACACACAGAAACTAAACAGTTAACTGAACAACACACCTTTCTAATAGTACAACAGGTGCTTTTTGACTTACTTTATAATCTTTAGGCTGACATGAAGAGTGAATTTGCAGGAAGTGATTCAGTAAGTCCGTGCCAGAACCAGAAGGAGAATAAAGCAATCCTCATTAATAACTCACAACTACAATCACTACACATCAGAAATCTAATAGGAGCATTTTACAGCGTGTGCAATGAAGAGAGTGGATCTAAATTCTAAGCTGGGAAATAGTGGAAATACTTGGATAGTCCCATCCTAAAAGGAAGAATTGCATATGTAGAGAACCAGGGACAAAAGTTTTCAAGAAAATACTGATTTGGAATTGCCAGGTTTTGCTTTGACTCTTGACTTCAGGTCATTCTTCTCTGCAGGCATATGATCACTTACTGTGATTTATAATAATCTATAGGTATTTGCAATTCCAATTCCACTGTAAGTCTTACTCCCTCTGTTTTAACATCGAGTTTGACAACTTCAATTCATCTTAGGAGAAAGAGTCTGGAAAGAGAGAAGGTGACACAGAAATAGCTTTGGTCTTGAGGGATTCCCAACACATCTACTCTTGGGTTTCAGACAAAAGCAGAGATGACCTCTGACCTGATGAGATTCCCTTCTTACATGTGTATTTCTATTTTTCTGAGAGAAATTGCAGTTAAAACTTCTTTTTGACGGAGGAAATTTGGTTTTTCATTTTGTATATCTTGTTTTCATTGAGCTATCCTGCCTTGCCTAAGCTGTGCCTGTAGCTCATCATTACTTATAACTTGAGCTATTTCATCTTTCATTAATTTCCTAAGGACCCAGACACTCAATACCTAGAAGTCGTGTCTGGCATTTGGGTCAATACTGTCAAATATTTCTGCACATGGAAAATTTGGCAGAGGACAACAGGTACTTAGCAATCTTTCCTTGAAGCCATTCACCCAGGAGCAAAGCCACATGCTTAGCCTTGTAGCCATCAAACTGGTGAAAGCCATTCCTTCACGTTCCTGAATAACTCCAGGTAGCAAAAGGTGACAATAAAATGGATGTCCTTACAGGGATAAGTGATCCCAAGCAATTTTCAGACAAACACATAAGACTTGCAGCGCTCAGCTCTCTGGACCACAAAAGAAAAAAACTCCTGAATAAAGAAATCATTTATATGGTGTAGCTTTCTTGATCCCAGGGTCTTTATTCACTGGGTTAGAACCAATTTACTGGCAAAAATCCTACTCCACAGTAGTAGCAGAAGGGACTTGGAGAAATAGGGAAAATATCTTATTAGAAACTATCAGGCCACATATATTCTCCAGCTGATCCTGGAGGCTATCCAAAAGGAGAGCTCTGACAAAAAATATCTGATTCTAGAAATCAGATGCACAACCTTCATCACATAAAACACCCAGCGTGTGTCTGGAGTGATAAAACATGAAATAAGTTTTAAAGAATACTTCACAAGTTTTTGGTCCCTGAATAGCTGATGGAATCATCTTTAAAATAATCACTTTATACAAGTCATTTAGAGTGCAAGCTTTGGCTAAAAAAACTTCAGATTTCCAAAGGTTACCAAGATTTTTTTAATTGTACTTATACACACTTGTGAGACTGAAGGTAGCACTCTCATGTCTTGCTATTAATTATTTTGATTATGTGGCATACACTTTAAAATATTTTCTGATTGACTTTTCTTGGTAAGGAGCTGTAGTTTGTAGAACATATTTTTTTAATCTCACTGCAATTTTATTTTAATTATTAACACTGGGAGCTCTATGTAATATCCTGGCATTTATTATATTTCTTTTTGGTATGGGAAATTAAATTGTAGATGAGATCACATAAAAGCAAATGCGAATTTCAGTAAGAAGAGTGCTACAGTGACTACACAAAAAGTTGCCTTTAGTTAATTGGGTAACTGGGAGTATCTTACTGATTTAGAGGTGCACTGGAAAGTGCTTATGTACGTGTGTCTCTTCCATGGCACAGCCTAATTACCAGTGGTAATACAAAACAGGTTTGTCATGCATAGAGAACCTGACAGAGACAACTTGTTAGTCAGTAGTATACTCCCTCCCAAATACTAATAAAGGAATTAAACTTGCCTAGAATTGCAACCAGACCAATACCCCAACCCACAGGGACAAATAACCATTCCCTTTATTAGCAGGCTGGGCACTGATGTGAGGGATCGGACACTGATTTTTGTGCGAGGCAACACACAAAATTGGACTGGTACAGCCCCCAAACGTAATAAAAGTCACAGAACTCTGAAGGGCAGATCTGTCCTTCCTCTGGGGTGTAATGTAAATCCACTCCTTGGACAGATGTCCCAGCCTGTGTCCCTGGATCCAGTCAGAGCTGCCTCTCTAGTGACGCAGCAAACTAGAGTGGCAGAGTACAGGAGAGGTGTGGATCCCATGGGAGTGCTGAGCAGGTGATCCCAAGCCCTGTTTGCAGGTTCTGCTGCCGTGAAGGAGCAGAGCACTGTGCAGGTTCCAACTCTTCTTTCCTAGGGGACAAGGTGCCCCTCTTTTTACACCTTGTTCCTGAATGCCCTGCCGTTTTCCCTCTCTATAGCAGATCCTTTTCTATCCCACCATCTGCTACAGAGGGGATTGGGTGCTTTTTGCTGGGCTGAGGATAAAGCTGTTCTAGAGTCCTTAATAGAGAGAAGGGAGGGAAAAAGTTGTTTCCCTTTGTTTCAGCATATTCTGTAACTTGGCATTTTTTTCCCCTAAAAGCCAAGACAATACCTCCTACTTACCTTAGCAAGGATACAACGTCTCTAAGAGCTTACAATGGATGCTAAATACCAAAATTATCTAGATAATTACGTCAGTAGTCAATCTGTGTTACTGTATTCCAGCAAAGAACAGAGTATGAAGGTTAAAACACGTGAATTACAGCACTTTTTTATGAAATTGTTAAATATGTCTCACTTTTATTGTCATATCTTTCAATTAAAGTGGTATCTTTCCATGAGGAATTGGAATGATTAGATATTTGGCTTGTGGTTTTACTTCTTATTCTCTTCTTTCTGCTTTTCTTATTAGCTGATATACTGAGGAGTATTAAATTTATAAAATTTTATGACATGGATCCTACCATTCCATTCCTTCAGCGGAACAGAACCTGAGCCAGCCCTGTCACAGCCAAAAGTAAGAAGAAATGGCTTTCACATTTAATTCATTAAACTGGTGTGACAAGCACCTATTTAACCAACTATGGTCGCTGGCTGTAGTGCAAAAGCCTTTAAAATAGATAAGCTGAATGAGTTATATTTTTTATAGACTGGTGTGTGGCTAAAATTATCTGTAATGCAGAATTTGGAAAATACTATACTGCACTTCATCAGCACTAATTTGAAAGACCCTCACAGCTAACACTGCAGATTTGTGTCCCTGAATACGTGTGAATGCTGATATATTAAAATGAGCTCAGGTTAGGATCATTTTTGCATAAGGGCTTATGGAAGGGCTTCATTGCACAGAGATGAGACCCACGAGCAGCCCCATATCAGGCCAGTACTCAAAAAGCCATTAACCACAGCTCCCACATAAAAAGGACTCACGAGGATCATAAATTGGGACCAAAAGTATTTCAGTCACACTACCTGGCTTTTAAAATTACGGTTAAGAAAATGCCAGTGGGATGGCATTTCCAGAGTTGAGAGCCTTATCCAGGCTCTTCTAACCCTGGGAGGTCAAAATGTACTGCTGTTCTCAACTCTTTCTGCAGCTGGGACACAGCTTCACTTTGCCACCTGAATAAGAGAATGCAGTTTAAAAGGTTCTTGTCTTGTGCCACACCAAGCTGCTCATTTTAGTCTGTATGAAACACCTGAGATAATCTGTTTGTGGGTTTCACTGCAAACATGAGGTGTGACACGACACATTTAAAAAAAAACCACCACCACCACAACCAAAAAAGCACACACACACACAAAAATAATTCCCAGGCCTTCAAACAGCCCTTTAGTTTTTAACTTTTACCTACATACATCTGCCACTGCCACTTCACCAGCTGTTAAACTGTTACATACACACACCACTGCCCAGCAGCCTCTGAAGAGCTTTAGCCCGAACCACAAAGATGCCTGACCTTCACACAAAAGACAATAAGAATGTTTTACTAGGGAAAACTGTCTAAAAACCTGTTAGCTGCCTTCTCTGCTACTTTTCCAGCAGCTAATTACTTGCACAGTCAATAGGCCTTCCAACTATGTTAGCTCCCTGTTTACGTAGCCATTAGCTGAGGAGAAGACAGCAATGGTGAGCAAACACCAGTACATTTATGGGGTAGCAGTAAGCAATTAGCAATATTCACAGCACTACCTGCATGCTCCCAAGGTCTCAGAGCAGACAGCTGGGGCTACAAAGGGAAGACACGAAGCTTGTGTCACCAAACTTTAGCTTTGACCTTGATCCGACAGGAATAAATTTGAAGTTCTGCTTTCAAGACTTGGATTCTGTGAGGGATTCTCCTACTAGAACATTTGAAATATGAAGAAAAACTGAAGCCAGAACAGCATAGACGCATTAGGTATTAAAATATGAAAGTGCTAATTTCTGCATCTGCTGAAGTTATGGATTAAATGATTTGCTACAGTGGATGAAACAATCCGCATATTGCCTGAAGATCTGGGAAGAGTCTGCATCAAAAAATATATCTGTGGTGCACTAACTTCCACTGATCATTTAGAAAGATGCTGAGATGGACAAAAACTTCAAGACATTTTTTCATGACTCCACAATAAGTATTCGGGGATGCGCCAGGAATAAGCACCAAATCGACACTCAAAGTTTATAGTTTTATCTACAGCTACGCAAAAAGATAACTGCTGGTACAGAGAGTATATGCAACTGGAAAGGTAAAGTGTTCACCTCCTTTGATCTTTTCTCCATTATTAGCCATTGGAGAACTTCTAGTGCTCATTTTAAGCCACTGCAGTCAGACTTTCCTTACTCACTTTGAACTTCAAAAACTGTTGTGGTTACAGACCTGCTTTGATTGCTTGCTCGAGTGTGCTCTATCCAAGCAGGAACCACGATTAGTGGACAAATCCCCATTATTCCCTGCATCTCCACGTCAGTAAAAGAGAAGTAGGAAGTGAAAACAAATAGCTGCTTCTGTAACAATCACCAATACTGCTGGGGGTGCCTAGGGATGCTTAAAAGGGAGAAAAAAAAAAGGGAAAAGAAAACTGCAGTGTAGAGGCCGCCATCTCACACGGGTCAAAGGAAACAATACTGAACTGATTGAAATCTTCCAGCACAGCGACACAGTCTCATGGGACACATAGAAACATAAGAGGAGTCTGATGGAAAAAACCCAGTAGAACAGAAAGGTGTAGAGATAAGGAAAACCTAAACTCCACAGGGAAATGATCAAGGGAATGAAAAAGAAACCCAAAACCTCGAGCTGTTGCACATTGCTGAGAGATGAGAGATAAAGAAAAAAAACCAGTGATGTGCAGAGGGTTCAGTGAGAGGCAGAAAGACAGTCAAGAAAGCAGAGAAATACAGGTGTGAAAGATATACCATAAGTTTGTGTGAGAAATGAGGAAAAAACCCCCAAACAAACCAAAAAAGACTCCCAAAGGATTAAGGCATTTTTAAGAAAATGAGGTAACACACAAGGAGAAATAAAAGGTCTACTGATCATCCAGAAAGACAATGGAAGAGAAGCAGCCAGCAAAATCAAACCACGCTAGGAAGAAGCAGGATGGCTCTACAGTTTACTATGTGAAACTTTGTACCTTTTGCTCTAACTATTGCCACCTAACTTAATTTCTCCTCTCTTTTTGTTTTAGCAGACTCCAGAACCACTTGAAAATAAGCCTTTAAAGTATGCATGTGCTTACAACTCAACTTTAGAAACTCACTTTTCTAAGTACCATCAATTATTTCCACAGTATTCTGCTGAATGAAACGCTGTTCCTAAAGCAATCAATAGGCATAATTTAAAAGAGTCATCCCAGACACTTGGCTGCACCATATGGAGCATACCCTGTGATTCCAGTGCTGGAGGAGAAAGGACATCTCTGTGGCTGCCAGCCCTGGAGCTACAATAAATTACGCTGGTTCACGTGTGACTCCAGGGCCAAGCTTTGCTGAAAGAAATTAATGATAAACAGCAGTTTTCAATTCTCAACTTAGTCTGTAAGAAAGAACACACATATGGCCAGTAAGCCAGGAAAGAATGAAGCAAGAGCACATAGATGATAATACTGGGTTAATACCAGTTATAGAAGTTCAAAATGAAGCAAAGAAATCATAAAGTATTTCAGAAAATGAACACTGATATTGCAAGATAACAAAAATCTGGGAGAAGAAGCAGAGAGGGAGAAGATAAAAGCTGCAGGTCAAGAATTAGTGTATTCCAAGAGCCCACAGGTTCCACTGGGCCTTCCCATTGGGTTGAAGACTGTGGCCAGAAGAGATTCGTCAGATGATGGCACCAATGTGGGCTTTACTCAAACTTATAATTTTTTAAAAGAATAATAACCTTTTTTTTTTTTTTTTTGCATTTGAATAGCTGAGAAATTGATTTTTTAAAAAAATCAAATTGAATATTGTTTAAAAGAAACCTTTCTATCTGAGAATGAATAGATTTGGCCAAGAAATATTGTGTCTGAAATTTTAGGAAATAAGAGTTTATTTTTCTTTCTTTTAAACTTATCCCCTATGTTTAGCTGGAAATCTTCAGCACACAGAATAAATTTTTCAATGAACAGTCCTTGAATTGAAGATCATTGCTGTAATTCCCATATGTACATGCTCTTCCTCACATACCAGTGTGATTTAATTCTCATTCCAGCACCTAATCTATATCCAACCTATGCCTGTCATAGCCTGGAAATCTAAAGACATTTTTAATTCCCAGATGGACCCAGTAGGGCAACAGATTTTGTTGCCTCCTGTTCTCTTGTGTGATCACATAAATGGTAATTGGAAACCAAGAAATGTAACTGCCAACTGCACACTCGACTGGGAGCTGTGGTGCTCCAAGAGGCACTTACAACTTCGGTAAATGGCTCAAGTGTGAACAAAAAAACTAGAATAGAATTCCCTCCCTGGAGAGTTTGGCCTTATGCTTATATAAGGATTGGCAGAGAATGTTTCAGCTCTATTTTGTAGTGACAGAATAAAACCACTCTTTTCCACCCAAATATTTACATATATGAATTAGGTTTGATTTCTGGTAAGATTTTTGCATTTTCCTCAGGGAGGTTTTAACGCCCAACTGCAACACAGAACATCATTGAGCTGGATGTGCTGTCATAATTCATGGCAGACTGAAGTTTATGAAGCTGCAATTAAGGAACTTTTTGAATCTCGTGGCAGTGATTTGCTTACCAAGCAGATAGCTGTGACCGCTCAGAAACAGCAGTCACGTGCAGAAAAAAGCAACGTGTACTGCATGTGATTTTCAAAGATAATAGTTTGAAGTCTACAGATGACACGAACTTAAACAAATATCAAAACTAAAGAAGGTTTTAAAAAGTTCCAAGTGGTGAAAGAGTTAAACTGAACCCTGAGACACACAGCTTATACAGCTTATACCAAAGTGTGTTTATAAACACTAGGTGAGAGGGCAACAGTCTGCCAGCCTTACACTCACTCTTCTTTGCAATGCAGTTCTCAGGTACTCTGAAAGCTTTTTGAACCATTGTCCTTTATTTATTTATTTATTTTCTCCTTAACTTTTGTATAATCCGCTCTCAGTTCAAGTCACAAAAGATTTTGGTTCTCCATGTTTACAGTCTCCTTGTAACAAAATATTTTTGAGCCTAATCCCAAATCCTGGGTGTCCCAAACAATAGCATTAGAAAATAGTTACAGTGAGATAACCCAGCCCAACAAAAAGGGCTGTAACACTGCTGGGATTATGTCATCCAGTACCTTTTTAAAAACTGGAGGTACATCATGGCAAAGACTAAAATTCTGTTCAGGAAATAGTTTTGTGAGGGAATTTGGTTCGGTGTTTAAATGAAAACATGGCCACAAGTGTGAAACTTCATTGTGCTGACTGGTGCATTGTTAGAGAAGAAATAAAACTGTTGAGCAGAGGTGGATTACCTCCCCTCTGACAAGAGTGACATCAATAGGAGCTTTGCCATCGAATTCAATGGAAACAGGACAAATATTTTGGAAAGGCAATGTGAGTTTGGGTTCAAACCCCGTGTTTCCTGGAGATCGGTCTTAGCAAACTAGAGGGAGTATGAAACTTGTCCCTTTGTAAGAACTTTTCTCTATTGGTTTATCTATCAGATACACCAGAGAGTCATCAAAATTAGCTGATCAAACTCATGCTTGTCAATAACAGAGACCTTGAACTGCAGCAGGTATGAGAACTGGGAGAGCAACAGCAAATTAGAAGTAAAAGTGAATGGAGAACTTCAAGAATTATGCACAAACACAGCAAGTCACTTGAAACTCAGGCAAGAATTTTATATAAAAGAAAATTGAGCTGCTGAAATAAAAGATGAGAAAAAAATTACTGGTTTATTTTAATCTTGCAAGTTAGTGGCACTGACTTTTCTTCGAGCAATCTCTATTTTAAAAGCTAAGTGAGGAACACCGATTCAGTTATCAGATGAAGATTGAGTTATCAGTTACAGAAATTTGCAGAATATTACACTCCCAAAAATAATACATCCTCTGAAAGCCATCTCCTTCATATGAAAAACCAAGAACAAGGAGATTTAATAGATTTGATTACACTGAGGCAAACATGTTGTTTCAAATCATTTGAGGAATTGCTCCTCCAAGGCCAGACGGTAAAGGGGATCACAGACTCATAACTGGAAAAGATCCCTACACAGCTTAAACTTACAGAAAGCTATTAAAATGTGAAAAAGACAGAATGAAATGGACCAGATTGACATTTTTGAAAACTAAACAACAGAACGTAACATTAGTCTGGGTTAGGGGGAGGAAAAAAAAAAAAAAAAAAAAAAAAGTGAAAATACTGTGGAGAAATCTGCATAACAAAACCAGACTGAATTTGAGGCAAGACCAAGAGAAGCAAACGAAGGCCTAAGCAGTGCCCTGCCTTTGGACGCTTGCTGTAGCTGCAAGCTGCCAAACAGTTTTGCAAAAACCTACAGGAGAAGGAGAACTTCTGAAAGAGAAAAGGATTTATGCCTGCTCAGCGCCATAAAAAGGACTTTTTTTTTTTCCCCATCAGCTCAGAAGCACACTGCGATATTTCTGCTCCCTGTTCTCAACAGTTTCCAAACCTCTGGTTATGTTGCAGATGCGCTCCTTTCTCTCCTACTCCAACCTAGTCTGGAAAAGCCTCTCCTGGCTGAGCTTTTCCTTTGCTGAAAGCAACTGAGCACTCCCTCCAGAAGGTCTGCATGACCCAGTGTAACAGCCAGAACCAGGCAAACAGTTGGCTTCCTTTCATTGCTGTGCAGTCACATATTTTAAGAAATATAACAGACTGCAGCACACAGCAGATAGTGAACAAATAGAACATGTGCACTATCCACGAAAATAAGGAAGAGGCGAAGAACCATATTCCCGAGGATTTAATATATCTTGTAAAAATAACTGTATTATTTTCAGATGCAGATACAAAATCAGAACTGAGAACAAGAATTATGACTAGACTCTGATACCGTGTTTTAAAAGTGTTGCAAAACTTAAAGTGTTTTAAAATTGAAGAAACTTCAGCTTGATGAATGCCCAAAATAATGCAGATTTGCTTTTATATGCTATTTCTAGTATATAAAAGTGCATTTTTAATATAAAGGTGAATTCTGGTTGCAAATTACCAGCCCTGATGTCTATCATTACAACTTTATTAGACAATAAGTTGAGATAAAGGCAGACATCACCAAAATTTCACTGCTAAGAACATAAAATATTAGTAAGAGAGCACGATTTTTAAAGGTTATCTTTAGTTTTCAGGTCATTCACACTGCTTTGGCCTATGGAAAATAATGGCCAAAAATTGTTGAAAAATGCTTCTAAAGATGTAGATGATCAATGACAGACATCTAGGTCTATTACAAATGAGAACTTCACCCTCAGAACTAGAATTGTCAGATGTGAAAAGTTGTTTATTAGGAAGTTTAGAATCTTGAACTCGGTAATTGGGTGTTTTGTTCAACTGTAAAGCCGCCGAGGCAAACACAGCAGTCTTGAAATCTCTCTAAATGCCATATAAAAATCAAAACACGCATCTTGATACACCAGCATCGCAGCCATGTGACAACTGATGTATGAGTAACTGCAGAGAAAGGGGTGAAACAGCTACACTACCACAGCTGCTTTATTGAGATGATTATTAATCAAAGACATGCCTGTAAAAAGTTAGGAGACACCTTTTGTTCCACTTTAGTGTGACAAGAATCTCAGAAAGATTCTGAACTTCCAAGATCCAAAACAAAACAGGCGGCTGAAAAACAAGCACACTGGAAAATACCAAGGGAATGGAGCACTGTAGGACTAACTTGGAAAGCCTGACAGCTTTTGAGACGTGTGTGTATTGTCAGGGGGTTGATTTTTTTTTCCCCCCATGAGGAGGAGAAAATTACTGGCCTTTTAGGAAGTCTGCAACATCCCTTGCACAGTCCAGTTCAAACCAGTTGCTACAGAGTGGAGTTATTGCAAAGGGAGACAGAACTCCCCTTTCTCACACAGTTTTCCTTTAAGAGTTTGTTCTCCTGCTTGTTCTGTGAAAGACTCCGAGCTGAAGGCTCTGATCTCTCACTGATGGCCTCACGTTTACATCGCACTTGGATAAATAGAGAAAGCACTACCCCACACAGTCAGACAAACAAAAACACCTTCGTGCAGGACAGCACTAATAAAAACCAGATTCTCCTGAAGGCAAAATGGAAGGAGACACTTTCTTAATTGGAATACAAGGAGGTAATAGAAATATTTATACTTTTATATAAATAAAACATCTGAACATTCAAGGAGCCTAGGTCACTGCTCCTGATTTAGTAGCTAACCTTTCGATTCCCTGTCTGACTGACCCCTGTTTTTGGCCACAAATAAGTAATTTTCTTCAGGCTTGACAACATCGGTCATTTTGTGGGCAAAATTTATGCACTCAGAATTATGATTTAAGTAGGTTTTTGAATGTTGCCATAGCTAGTAATAAGTAACACTCTAAAAGAGAGGCAAGTCCTGCACCAGGATTTTCAATGAACTGCAGCAAAAGCAATCAGGATGAGGTAGGTATGGGGTGATCATCCTTCTGTGATTTATCTGGAGCTATCCACTGTTAAATGGCAGTTCTTATCGTCACAACTTCCTACAAAAATGATTGCGTCTGAACAAGAGTTCATTCTTAAGCAAAGGGCAATAAGCGCGCTGAAAATGGTTCTTCCTTATTCCTCAGACTTTGGGTTTATATATGCAGTGTTTATAGACACAACCAGTGCAGCTTGTTTCCTGTGCTCTTCTTTCTTGATGCAGCTATAGGTTGGGGACTTTGAACAGTAGGCTTTCAAATTTTTTAGAACTTATTTTGATATTTCTATTAAATATATCTCAGTAGGTGAGCATGCTTCAGCTACATAGTACAGTGATACTTGTATTTTTTAACTGCTTCCTAATTTCACAAGATTTACAGTTCCTTTTTCTTTCTTTGCTAGGACCTTTTCTCTCATCTTTCCAACAGTTCTTTCTTGTTTTGAACTTTGGTCTTTCCACTCCTTCTCTCTCCTTTTCCCTCTCAATTTTTTATTTTTTTATTTTTTTTTTTAGTATTGACAATGAGAATAACCTTTAATTAGGACTTAAAGAGAGAAAGCAACCCAATGATTTGACTTGATTATATCCAAAGCCTATTCATTCGCTCAAAAGCGTTACAGGACAGAGAGCCTTTAGAAGTAAATCCTGGTCTTCTGAACAGTTTCCTTCACTCATTCAGCATTACTTTTCTGTAGGACTCCTTACGTAACCTTTTTGAAATGTTCAACATAATTTCAATTTCCCTAGGCTAGTAATTCAGGTGTTTTAAGGAATGGTAACCAAACCATACATCTGATATTATCACCAGAGCTCCTTGACTCAATTAAATGACTCCAAAAAAAACATACTTAGGAGTACTTTCTTAAAGTAATTTAGGAGTAATTTCTGCCATATATTATCAGAGAAGGTTGAAACACAGATATGCAACCCTTTTCTTTCTCTCTTTGACCTTTGAAACATTTTTAAAAAGCGACATGGAAGTGTACATTAACAAACAGAACACGAGCAGCTCGGGTCACCCAATGCACCCAGCCCCTTAAGAAACCTCTTCACTCATGGAGCCCACCACTGCCTCACACATCCCTACTCCCAACAGTCTCTTACAAGTTTAACTAACTGTTCTATACTCCAACACAGGTCAGAAAATATTCTTAGTATCCTCCATAACTGACCCCTGGAAAAAACATGATCCCTGTAAGAGCTTTATTTCAGAGTTTTCCAATTGTTGTTTCCCAGCTTCCATTATTTCATTGCCAGTATTGTCATCATCCCTGAGAGATACAGACCTTTTTGAAACAATATGAATGACCTCTGTCTCCAATTCTTCTTCAGAACACGATGTATTCATTTCAATTTTTAACATCTCCTCAGTTTTTAGCAAAGTATTCATTTAAAATGTGTGCACCGTCTGGAAGTAAATTACAGGGGAAAAAGGGCATTTCGAGATCACTGAAAATGTACCTCTCAGGCTGTTTCTTTTTCTATTTCCCAGCTAATCTTGCTGAAAAGGTGTTTAGGAGATCTTATTTTATAGGCAAACATTATTTTTTTTCTATTTCAGTGCAGATCTTTCTGTGTCCATCACACTGCAGCTGGAGAGCTCGATGAAATTCAGACACACATAAGATCTGTGTGTGTAACCAACAGAATTATCTGTATGTTTACTTTCATTTTTACAAATTGTTGTATATGAGACGCACAGTGCACCATAGCATTCTGCTACAGTGGCTGCAATTAACAAAGCAGGTTTCATTGTGGAGCACACAAGCAGGATTTCTGTGGGGGGAAGCCAAGCCAGAAAATGTGCTCCAGCCACTGGTGTGTACTCAGCAAAAGAGACCAGGTAAGAGTTCAAATTACTTGCCAGCAAGTAATGTAGAACAACAGAGGACCTCTAGAATGAAACAATGATGAGGACTCAATATCCCTGTAACGTGCCTTTCAGGAATTTTTATTCTGGAAAAGGTAACCTAATCTAAATTAGTGCTATCTATGGAGCCTGGCACAAGCACCATGTTTGGTTGGAATTTCAAAGCAGGTTGGTTTTCCTACCAGTTTCCCAAGCCTTCTCTACTATACCATTGCTTTTCCTCATGCAAACAACAGCTACGCTTCTGAACATGCACGTCATGCAGCTGCTCCCCCAGGGACTCTACCTCTGCACCCAGAGTCACTTGGGAGTTTTATTTGCATCTTTGCACTTTTGCAGTGTATTTGAACATAATAATAGCATCAAGATAGCTTAGGTGCAAAATAAAACCAGAACATAATCAGAGTGTTGCACAGGACTGAAAGGAGAGACTAAATTTCCCTATAGGTGTTGTAAAGAAGTATTTCTGCTGCAGTGAGTAGGCAAAGAAAGCAGTACTCCCAAGGTACTATTCCATGACAAGTTTGGAAAGCTTATGCTGAAATATCCTATGCCATCAAAGCTAAAATATTTTCACTTTCACAAATCTCTTCACAAAAGGTAATACCAGTAAGACTTGCTTGACTTGCAGCAATCCAGGGTGACACATCATGCCCTGGATCAGGCAAGAATTTCAACATCTCCCAGAGCTCAAGTCAATATCTAAGTCTCCAGGTTATAATCACACACACACATATTTCTATTCCTCTTGAGCACTCCTCTTCACATGGAAATACTGTCACCTTCAGCAGGCTCTAAAGAGAAATCACTTTCATCGAGTAGGGAATGACATCTCAGGAATACCCTAATTATAACAAGGTTTTGCATGTTATATTTAAGAGACATTTTTGTATAATAATTTACTAGTTAAGACAATAAGGAATATAATTAATAGTTAAATGGCAAGATTCCTGCAATTTGTAATTCCCTAATTGCTATTTTGGATTTCTAACTGAACATCAAAGTGTCATAATCTAGTGGCACCAAACACAGAACACTTAAAATGTCAGTGAGCAAAGAAAATTACTTTGGAGAATGGGGTTCAAGAAGTACAGATCTGTGATACAAAATGTACAGTTCCTGATGGTATGAATCACATTATGCAAAAGCAACTCTCTTCAGTGCTGTGGACTCTAAAGATTAGAGACAGCAAAGCGCCTTTTTCAGAATCACAGCTCTCCACTTCCCCTGCTGAGATGTCAGATAGACTTGGGCTAAATTTGATGGCAAGTGTTCCAGGTCCCGTCTGTCAGGTTCTCCCATGCTTAATGAGCAGCACGCTCTTTGATGAAAATACTGTGTCAACAATGAAACAGCACATCGAGGAGGTGTAAATGAACTTGCTTCTGCAAGATTTTCACTCAGAGCAGGGTTTAGGACTTCTAGGCAGGCCTGCAAAACCCTGCTGTGTCCCTAGAACATAATTGGCTCCTGAGACCAACAGCATATATTAGGCACAGTAAAGCAGTTTAGGAAGGTCTTTCAATAAGCTTTCTATAAATGCAACTCATTCATTTTAATACGAAGCCTGTGGTTCCAGTGGGTGGGTTGGAAGAAAGAGTTGTCTAAGCCCTTGCTCGTTTTATTTCCTGTAAGTAACACCATCTCACTGTAGGTACAGTGCTCAGCTGCTTTGGACGAAAGAATACAAAGATCATCGAATATTCTTTTGTGCATGGATGTATAGTCATCTTCTAAACCACCATTCCCAAAAATCACCACTCAGGAAGGATATCTGCAGCACAAACATTTCCAAGCATCAAAGAAGGGAAGCTCACAGCTACTGGAAAGATTATAGTTTCAAGAACGATGGCAGGTTGACCAGCTCGTAGTGTGCATGGGAGAATCGTTCCTGGCTTCAGTGACTTAACATACCTAATGAGTCATGGATTTTAAGTTATCTTGCAGTTTTACAGTGGCTGGGTCAGTCCCTGGCTTCCCAGCTGAGGCTACAAACATCCCAAAACAGGACAGCAATTTGTGAAACGGGCAGTCAGTGTTTATTTATGTTCCCCCCAAGCTTCCCCAAACACCCACGCATGCACCGTACCAGCGAGCCTTCCCAGGTATCCTTACTTATATCAAGTGGCACAATTTGCACTGTTTGTTGTGCTGAAGTAGGTTTTAATTGACACTACTGCAGAGCAAGCACTTTTTTGTCACTATACCTATTTACATTAGTCTAGGGGAGAGATCACCAAATTTACTTGTATGATTTTAATGATGAAGAGGTTCACCACACATTTTGGATTAATAATAATAATCCAGTTCTCTGGATTATTGAGGAACAGGTCAATGCAGTGCCCAGATAAACTGTTCTCAAAACAGTGTTCAAATAGAAGCCACAGGAAAAAAAAGCATTTGCTGGGGGGGGGGGGGGGAAGGAAGAAAAAAGGAAAGGAAAAAGTGTAAATGCCACAGATTTATTTGTAGCTAATGTGTTTTTAGTTAAATTAGCAAAACATTAACATTAGAACCATGGTTTAATAGCAAAAAGATTAAGTTCTGGAATGACAGATCAGTCAATCAAAATTAACTGAAAAGAAAACAAAATTTTCGTAGGAGATAAACACATCACATCATGAGAATATGCTACCCCTTCAACGATTACAGATGTTTAAGGCAAGACAATTAGCTCAGCTGTTTTTTCTATTCAGATCACTGCCTTTTCAATGACTACACACATTGCAAGTGGTCAGAGAGGAATCCCAGGGCACCTGCTCTGCAGCTCTTTCTGCATTGTTTCAGTCTCATCCATAAGAAGGAAATTCGGTCTCATCATAGTCCTTTTCTGTTTGAAAGGATCGTCTTTCACTGTGGGGAAAAAAATCTCTCTTGTTGAATAAGAGCATCCATCATAGTTTAAACAGAATTTCAGGAATGACAGGTACCTTATTTAGATAAGGTGACACATTACTGCTTCCTCTTTCCTCCTTTTTCTTATACAGTAAGATCTATATGGAGAGTAAATTACTCTATCACACCAAGTAAGTATCAAAGTCAAGCTCCATTTTCTGAGTTTCCTATTCCACATCCCCTTGAATTCCTCATCTAGCTGTTTGAAGGACATCTGAAGTGGATTTCTGGTTCCACTGCTCTTAGTATCAAATATTTCTGTTGGCCACGCTGAGTGATAAAGCTTACTGAAATCCTTTTTCCTAGGAGAAGGTTACTGGCAGGAACTGTATTGCTACTGAATTGCTGTTACTGGCTGTTAAGAATAGGGACTTCAGAAAAAATTGAAGCAGCTATAAATATCACCAATTTAAAATACTTTTCTACATGCCTTCCAGATTGCTTTAAATTGTTTTCTTTAAAAATGAAAAAAAAAAAAAAAAGATTAATCCACTGAATGGAAATTAAGACATTTAGATTTCTTTGAAGCTCTTATTGCCATGACCAGTGCACTGTGAGGCAAGGGGCACGTGTGCCTCGGCCATGGGATTCAGCCACAAAGTAGGGCAATGCAGCACCAGCTCAGGGCCCTCCTTGTCCTCAAATCTGACACCTACTTGTCACTTCTCTATTTTAACAGCTATTTTGCAGGTGAGCCCCTGGACATGACATAGATGGGCAATGCTGGAAACCACCGAAGGAGATACTTTAACTGATGCCAGGAACACAAACTGGTAAATCAGGGCAGTTACATGGCATACATCCTTATGTACGGGAAAGCTGAGATTTCTATGGATCCTGGTGGAAAAGACAAGGTTTCAGGCTCACAGACAGTGTGTGAGATCCCCTGTGCAACTTCACTCCATGTTTGCTACAATGGGTACCAGTGTGAGATTCAGTATGCTTGAGAACATAAACAGGAAAAGCATAGTGAAATTACCTTAACTAAGAAAATGACTAAAAACAGGCTCAGCAATATGGGCCTTCATGAAAATTGGAACAGTTACACTCATTGCTCCGCTACTAAAAGCAAAGTTATTACACTATGCAAAGGATGGACTGAAACAGGAATACCTCTGTTCCATAAAGCTTTGATGAAAGACTCACTCCAGGTCCCTGAATGTGATTTACAGAAGGTGGTTATGGACGGGGAGAAGACTGAGAATTAAACACTACTTCAAACAAGGATTTAGCTGCAGACTGAGCACACCCTAAGTAAGGGCCATGCCAGCTTAGAGAAGTAACACACTGATGTAAAGTCCCTGAGTCCCTATTAATAGTGTCCACTGCACCTTCTCATCTGGCTTATCTTCAGCAAACCTATATGAAAGTCTTAAGAGCTATGAAAAATACCTCTCAACGGTCCTCTGGTGCTTTCCACAACAATCCTTCACACATCCTGTAGGAGCAATTCCTTTCATCTGAGTACAATTTACTCACAGTACAAAAATCAATTTTTATCAATACTTTGCAAACAGGCACATGGGCTGGAAAGGAGATAATGCAGATATGTGAAAGATCCAGGTAACCAGAAGGAGGAGAAATATTCAGATGAAAAATAAAGGCTTTGCATCTCATTGGCAGTGCCTACAGTAGAGAGGCAGGCAGTGCAGTCACACTGAATGCACATGTCATCATGGATAAGGAGCAGATACTCATCATGTGCAGCGTAAAAAGTATATGGTTCCAAGAAGCTGGATTGACAGAGAGCACAAGTCAGCAAGTTTCAGAGAAGGAAAGATGAAGCACCTGAGTCACAATTTCAGCTGTGGAATGAATCATGACTTTCAATAAAGAACCTGATGGACTGAGTGAGTTTGCAAGATCATGGGGAAGGAGCAGAGGTAGGCATCTGTTTTGTGGGTTTCCTGGGTGCCAAAATGATTTTCTCATATGCCTGTTGTGACCATCCTACATCCATGTAACCTGCAAGGAGGAGGAATATAAGCATGAATGGCTAAGGGCTGGGGATGAAGATGCATTTGGAGCTATATTTAAACAGAAGAAAAAGAAGCCAGATATGAGTCCTTTGTACCTGTTGCAAGTATCTGCACACAATTTCCCCCCCTCTCATATGTGCACCTCAGTCTTTACCGGAATGGGGCCTAAAACAATCAGCATTCCTCTTGGCATGATCTGGTTTCTGGGAAATGAATAATGCATGGCATGTCAGGAGCTCCCTGAGCCTCTGGCCACAGCAGGATGCACTGGGCAGGAGAGAAGGGCACTTACAGACTGGGCAGGACTGAGGGAATTGGAAACATTAGGCAGAAAGGGGAACCAAAAGTGTTAAACTTTTGATAGAAAAGATAAGAAGGATATCAGTGGATACAGAAGCACAAACTTTCCTCAGAAGCTTTTAGCACGTCAATTATAGCTGACAATTACCACCCCTACTCAGCCAGCCAACCCACAGGGATTTCACAAGCTGCCTCCACCCGCGGCAGGATAGAAAAAAGGAAAAGACAAATAAACGAATTGGCAGAGAATTATTTTTGCCCCTTAGTGCTGCTGGACTTTTCTTGCACAGTTTATCATCAAACCTAACGAAGAAAGAAAGGTTTCTAGAAGGATCCTAGTTCCACCAAATAACTTAAATGATTTTAAAAAAAAAAAAAAATTCACGTTATCCTCCATGCTTGCTAACTGGGAAGGTGTGAGGGCTGTCTTAAGGGCAACTCTAAAATGTACTCAAAGATTTTTCTGTAAATGACCTTTCTGTAAATCCATCTCAAGAGCCAAGAGAGGTAATAAACAGTTAAGGAGCCTGGTTTACAGGGTCTCTTCTACGTTTCGTTCCCTAAAAATACTCACCATTAAAGTGTTTTAGCTGAGATTATCAAAGCAGTGTGGGCAAATTCTCTGCACATCTCACATTAATTAACAGCAAGTGTGTGGGTAATTCCCTGTAGTACTTTGATAATGTCAGCTTCTTTTTTTTTTTTTTTTATAATATCCATTTAGCATATCCACGCGGAATAGGATGGAGGAAATGTGTACAGTGGTTCTGAACTGCACCTCAGTGAAAAATGCCGTTTTGTTCTGACCTTATGAGCCTCTGATCTGTTCCAACAGAGGGATTCTGATCAGCTATTTTGGGCAGATCCAGAAACAGGAAATAAATGCTCCCCATCATCATGGTGATCTGAGTCTAGTCAAGTATCTCGTCTTCATAATATTTTGCTGTTTAGAGGGCTTGGGGGAAGATGGGGGGAATAAACCTTTCTATTTACTCTTAGCTTTGGAAAAATCCACTGGGAGGGACTGCACAATTAACATAATAATGAAGGCTGGCCTCAGATGTGATGCCTGAAAGCAATTATGGGCAAATTAAGAACATAAATGCAAGATAAAAAACTCGTGTCTGTTTGGGACAGGAGGAACATAACCCGCTCAGAACTGAAACAAGGATATATTTTTTTTTTTATTGTTTATGGGGAAGGAATCCTATTGTACTCTGCTTGGAAAAAGCAGTTCTAATATCTGCTGTATCAACTGCAAAAGACCAAAAACACTGTGATACCTCTGCTGGTGTGTCCAGCTGGTTGCTGAGCTGGACAGCAGAGTTCAGGCACTTAAAACCTGGAAGTGTGGAAACCCTGAAACTCTCTACTCAGCTAAATTAGAGGAAATAGGTAATTTTCACCACATTGATCTCTGTACATTAACATGATTTAGTTGAATCTTCTGGTCAT
This sequence comes from Empidonax traillii, assembly GCF_003031625.1. NCBI lineage: Eukaryota > Metazoa > Chordata > Aves > Passeriformes > Tyrannidae > Empidonax > Empidonax traillii. Next base: position 671,988 of record NW_020955327.1, read on the forward strand.
AATTTTTCTGTCTGAATTGTTTTTATTATTTTTTTGGTGGATACCAGTCACAAACAATATTAACTATTTGCATTAAGTCTTCAGTGCATTAATGGTGATGAAACTCAAACTGGCCTTACAGAATATCAAATTGAAGAGGGTGCAAACGCCTCCAAGCACAAGAGACTATAATTTTCTTTTCCTCATTAACACCAGGTGAAGGCTAAAAAATAGCTAGCTGGAAAGCAGGGTTTTCATTCACGGTTGATTTTGTTCTACTCTTCTAAGTTACAGTCCAAATCAGACCAAAAACTAACATGTGCTAAATTCCCCAGGCCCTGCAGCCACTTAGTGATATTGATGTTCCTGTCAGCTTTCATGACCAGAGCAAAGATGACAATTTCGCTGAGGAGCAAAAGGCTGTAGCAGCAGAAGACTGACCCAAGTCTGAAGCCCTGGCAGCTCCCTGCATCCATGTCTCTCAGGAGCCATCAGGAATCCAGGCACTCTTCACCTGGCACCCCGCTCCAGGCTTGGCAAGCACTCACACCAGGGACATTATGAACGAAACAAAATGGGATTTTTATATGAGAGTATTCAGCCAGCTCTGTTATCAAAAGCCTTTACAACTAAAGACAAAGCCAAATAGTGAAAAAACCTGAAGGCTGGGAAAGCACATTTTTGGATGCTTACATTTCTCTCCACAACATTTCAACACACATGAACAAAACCTATCAAACAGCACCACAGGAGACACATTTTTAGAAAGCAAAAGCAGCTGAAAGTTGTTTCCCCGCCCCAGAAAAACAAAAGAAGTTAGAATGAAATGAACTGGTTTAACTATTAATCAAATCACTAGTATTTGCCTCACTAGCTGTGGAACATTTGTCTATTCTTATTGCTTTCTGCTGAAAAAGACAAGTAGCAAACCTACAGGAAATGTCTTTATATCAAATCTTGGAAAAGTCATCTAAAAAATGACCCTCTAAATTAATGGGGTTTTAATTTCCTTATTTTAAACTCCTATAAAGTAATCTACCTTAAAGACCAGGTATATGTGTTATCAATTGTCACTTGATGTATTTTGACAAACTTAAAAGCTACAAGCCTGGAAATTCCTTTGCTGAGCTTTGACCACCACCCTGGTTCTATTCCTCAAATGTCTGGCCATCAGTGGAATGCATTCCCAGCAGGATGCTGCTGGGTTAGCCCCAAACCTGCTTGTTAACAACCCTCTCCTTGGCTTCAACATCTTTTTCTGTATCTTATTACAGCTAACAACAGACAACACTCTTAGCGTGCCTTTTTGCCAGTGAAGGTTTAAGGTTTTCTATGCCAGAGTGTCCCTACCTACAATTTTCTACTCAGATGGAAAACCTGATTTTCAAATACACCTGTTATTGACACAAGCAAGTCAAACGTATTCTTTTCTACGCAGGGTCACCGAGATATCTTTCTTTAACTTACTATATCTTATTTTTGCCAGCAGAGATTTCAGCATTCCTCTTCCTACTGCCATACAGCATGTGAATCAGAATTGCCAACAGGTTCTCTGCTCCCTGCTGGTTTGCTCAAAGATCTCAACAGCCAGGAAAAGCCCCCTGATGATGAAGTCGTTTTCTATGTGACTGTAATACAACCTCCTACTGGATGGCTGCCGGGGTGCCTGGCAGCGTAACATCAAGGAGCCAAAGCATATATCTAACTTGAAGATCCAGCTGCAGACAGCTCAATCAAAAAAGAATCTTACCACCTCTGGCAGATCTTAGAACTATTTGACTCATTTGCTCAGAGTTAATGGCAAATACTGCATGTGCTGCCTTCGTATACAAAAGGGCACAGCTGGGCAATAGGGAGGACGGCTGCCTGTTTACCTTGGATGCTCCTGGTCAGGCAGGGTCTTCTAGAGGGAAAAGAGACTGCCTGTCCTGAGAGCAGCACATGAACACAGTGGGAAAACACAGGCAGGGATGAGCCAAGAGACTTGCAAAATAGGATTGCACGAAGGGAAGCAAAAAACAGTCCTGAGAAGCAACAGGGAGACGCTTTCTTAGCATCCAGGAAATTGTAACCTTCCCAGCTGCATGGGATGCAACCCACAACTTGCGTAACTTTGGCTCAAACTTCCCAGGAAGCAGCTGTTGGAAAGTATGTAGACAAAAGCCATGAAAGATCAGGAAAAGGTAAAACTTCAGATAGAGATTAGATTGTTGAGACAGAGATAAATCACAGTTCAAGACAGAAGAACACTGATGGGAAAAAGTATAAAGTCCTACAGGGAAAAAAAAAAACAACCTCAAATCAAAACACTTTAAGGATGGCAATTTACTGATCCTGAAGGTCAGACCCTTGCACAGAGCCACAAAGTGTGACCATTTCTAGCCTGACAACTGTGTGGCAACAAAACCATCAAAGTTGTCAAGCAAATTATTGCCCATCTTTTAGCTACCTATTGGGTATATTAGCTAATAGATGTTTCTTCTGTGTTTCTAACTACTACATTGGTTACTTTTGCTCATGGTAAAAACTGATGCAAGTGATTCAAATCTTAGAAAGTTGCTTGGTCAGAAAGCAGAGTTAGAGGAAAGGATCTGACTGGCTATGACACAATGAGGAAAAAAAGTGTGCACTGTCAAGATTTATTTAATCTGAAGAGCAAAATTTTATCTATTTAATTATACTCTTTAACTCTCTTGTTCAGTTTTTATATTTAATTTGGTCTACTAAAAGTTCGTTTTATTAATTGGAGGCATCTGAGATTTTTAGTTTGCTCCCTACAAGAAGAAGGAGGTGGGATCATTTCACCTCAGGGCTCTGGCAACATGAAGTTTCTGTGGCACAGCCACAAGCTTTCACCTTTTTTTCCCCTTGTACATGAATATAAGGACTTAATGCTTCTCACAGATCATTAGTTTTTTGATCATCCCACAATTAAAGAAAAATATGGTGCCAGTGTCTGCAAGGGTGAAATCTGACTGACTCAAATCATGTTCATGTCCACTGTCATCTTGTGAAATTCTGTGTATTAAGAGAGTAGGATCAGAGCTGTCTGTAAGTTTTCCACATTGAAAGTGTTCCTACGTGTCAAATACATCACTGGAATGGTGAAAGAAAAACCAAGAATATATTTACAACAGCAGATAAATACATATTTATATAAATCAAGCAGAAAAAAATGATAATAACCTTAGCAGGCAGGAATATTCCATGTTTGTACACAAAGCATTGTGTACTGAGGCTTTGGAGCTGCGAAAAAAAGTGTTTTGCTTCAAAATTTTCTGCAGTTGCAAATCATAATTGTGCATTATGAGTTACTGGGATCAGCCAACAAGGTTTCTATTATCTTTTTTTGCATCTGGTGGAAATGAACAATTGCCTGATTTGTTAACAATTTAGGAACAGCAGGTGAGTAATTATGTCTCAGCAGCCTATTGATCCACCCTTTGGGGACATACGGAGAAGATTTTAGCCCTGGCATCTGTCAGGACGAGCTTTCAACAGGATCGGTAGAAAGCGTCTCTTGAACCTGTTTTTCAGAGAAACCCCAGGACATGTGACACGACACATCCCTCACCGCTCCCTTTCTGTCGTTTCCCTTGTGTCAACAGCGTGTTCACACAGTAGCACAGCTCAGGGAGGACATACTATGCAACTGCCTCGGTTACTGTGGGCCTGTCCCCTCAGCTGTGACTCTGTCTCTGCGTGGGCAGTACGTGAACTGAGGTATTAATCTTCTCCCTATCTATTTATAAAAAATCTCTAGTATACTGTTAACCTCTCTTCTGATATAAATTATTATTTAAAGTAACTCTATACAGAAACCCTGGGTGGCAAAACGAATACCATGGCTAGTCCTGCTCTTATCAGGTCTCAAACAACATTGTTTTTTTGGGAAATCATGCATTGATCTGAAGCAGTGCCAGTCATAACAGCTGTTGTAGAAGATGGGACATCCAAGGGATGGTCCTAAGAGTAGCTCCAGGACTGATGGATAGAGGACCTTTGAACTCAGAGAGCCCTGTAGCTCTCAGTGCTTGACTATCCCCTTGCTTCCCAAAGAAACCTATTCTCTGCATTTTGTTGAGAATTAAAGCATCTTAATGACCTAATCATCTATCTCTAACCTAAAAGCAACCATTTATTCCAGTACACAAATACAAACTTAGACAAACTAACAAGTTTTTGTAGCATTAAACATCATTATAAAGAATCATGCCTTTACTTATTTTCTTAACCCTATCCCCAGAACACATCTTTGAGAGGGCAAATGATGTCAGAGGTGTTTGCAGTAAAGTAAAATATCTTTAAAATTGATACAGATATTACAGTACTGGATCAAGCAAAAATCCAGTTGATTTTAATGCAACTTTTATCCAAAATTGATTATAAGACTGGAGTTACAGTATTCCAGTACACTTGAGCATTCTGTGTCTTCTCCAGGACAGTTATTCATTGAAACATTGATCACTCACATTAAACAAAAGGGTGAACAAAGTATGTAGCTCCTTAAGGTCTCATCTCAAGGTAGGCAATTCACACATTTAATTTAAAATATCTTTTTCATCTTTGAGTCTTGTGTTCAAATTACTGCATTCATTTATATGTTGTCTGGATTAAAGTTATTTCATACTTATATATGTCATTTTCAGCTGATACAGATATTTTCAATAGAAAAATATAAAGAAAACATGAAAGGTTTTTGACCAAAAAAAGGCGATTGCATGAATTACAGCCTTCATGAGAAAGCTGGAGAGATATGGTGGTGTCTATAGCTTCTTAGTACAAGTAAGAGACAGCAGAATGTAGGTTCCCAACTGTCTATTATCTGGCTTTACTTGCAGCATTGAAAAAGCAAGTCATCTTTGTGCCTTGGGGGCATCTCTGTTATCTAAAGAAGCATTTCCTGCTTCAGGAGCACCTTAATACAGAGCAAATTTCTTGAAAAGAAAAAAAAAAGGCAAATTGAGAGAATTTACTTGGATGATCAAACTGAAAAAAAAAAAAAGCAAAAAAAAAGCTCTTGTTCACATTGTTAAAAACCTCTTTGAAAAAACCATAACACAAGGTTGATAATGCTGAAATTGCCAGAGCTCACAAATTTGAAGAACTGCACAAAAGGACACCATGCTGTCAGTTCCTGAGACACAGTTGGTATTCCTTACATGATTTGTTATCCTGTTCCTCAAACCCTTCATGATGGAGATATCAAAACACAGCTTCTCAAATGAAGCCCCAAGGGACACATGAAACGCGGTAACTATTCATGATAATGATGCACAAATACTGACATCACTCATTTTCTGCCACTTGTGCATGTAGTGTTTCAACTGGAGACTTTCTGATTTTCAAAGGCATATCAAGATGTACAATGATGAGGGGAAAAAGCAAACTTCATTTGCTTCCTGGAGTAGCTGATGAACGGCAAAGATGGATGGGTTCTCCTGGGAGAGAGTACGAGCAACGCTTGGCTAACACAGGGAACTCAACAGGCAGTGCCACTGCTGAGTTCACTTCTTCTCTACAGCATCCTTCAGAAACTGCCAGTTGCCCCAAATTGCCCATCAATCTGAAAGTCACTCTAGATTGGGGTTAAAAGGTGGAAAATGTAATTAAGCCACAAGTGACACACTCACTTTAGTTTCCAGTTTTGTTCAGAGAAGTGGGAAGTGATCACAATCTTCTCCAAGCAAAACAAAGATAGTTCCTGTGTGGAAAGGTGTTGACTTGTCTCTTGACAGTTCTGTTCTATCTTTTTTCAAGGTAAAGCTTTTCATGGTGATTTTGGTTTTGAAAGTGCAGATCGCTTTGAGAATGACTTGTGGCCATGAAAACCAGCCTATTAACTCGCTTGCACATCTCAATGAACTGTGCATGCATAAGAAAACCAAACTGAAAGCTACACCTCTTAATATTTGTCACAAAACAAGGACAGTTAAAGACAGTGTAATTTACAAAACAGGGAAAATATGCCAAATACGAAATCCCACCTTAAAAAGAAATTGAAAGTTCATCCCTAGATAACTACTGATAATGATGTATCAGATATATGCACACACATATTTGGGCACTGAATTTAATGAATACTGAACTGACAGTGAAAAACCAGAGTTGGATCAGGAGTCCAATTTTCACAGAAGACATTTTGCCACCTGGCTTCACAACAAAGGGAAAAAAGCTTTTGATAGAACTGTCAGGTGATGATGAACTCAAGTTCAAATCCAACAAAGCGTAGCTTAGCAACTTTTTGTGGTGAAGGAATGAATTTAGTCTGGTGTCTGACCGAACCCTTAAGCTCCACATTTCTCTGCAAGACTGGCTTTCTCTGCCTTATTCACCACTGAAAATAAGGAAACCAGACTTTTAACTGAAGCTTACCAATATCTCAAATGACAAAAAGCAACTGTGGAGGAAGCACACGCTTTCTGCCAGTGCTGGGCTTTGATTTCCCCAGGTGCTACTTGAAATCATAGCTTTTCTCTTCATTTGAATTTTGTCAAGAGTGAGCAAGGTGAACTTTGATGTCCGCTCACCAATACTGCACTGAAGAATGAGCAAGAAGCTCAAAACAAATTAAATAACTTGAAAAGGCAAATCATTGTTGTAGCTCGGCAGCACAGTGCAAGAGAGCAAGTCATTTATAGCATTTTGATTGTTTCTTATAATTTAAGCAACACGAGGAACATTAATAATAATGCTTGCTTCACTGAGTTTCCCTTTGATATATTGTCTTGTACCTGCAATGTTTAATAAGGATGTTATAAATTGAACAGTTTAGGCTTTCTCTGGCATTTATTTCAGTTGAGAGCACCAAAGCACAAGTCTGCTGAAGGCATAAAAGTGAAACAAAGTAAGAGACTAGTTTCAAGGATACAGAACAAAGTAAGAAAGTTTGGGAACTGCTCCTTCAGAAGATATTCCTTATCCTTTATGACTCACTTTAGCTCTTTCATTGCACATTTAATACTAGAAGCGAAAAAGGCAAAACACCTAATTTTACCTCGTATTTCAAACTGTGTCTGTCTAAAAGAGTTGGATTCTAGTAACTTGCATACACAGAGGGTGTCAAAATGGCAAGGTGCTTCTGTAATCAGGAATTATACCTGTAAAGAGGAAACCTCGTGTCAAACCCTGCAAAAATGCCTTAGTGAAGGACACAAGCAGGTGGGTTTTTTTTTGCTCAAGGATAGGAGGCAGTTGCACAACCAGCTCTCTGCAGGCACAGCTCCCATCCCACCACAGTGCCTGTCATTGGGAACCACCTGCACAGCCCCAGCAGAGAGCAAGAACTGCAACCACAGGGCACAGAACCCAGTTCAGAGAGTGGTCTTGGTTTGGACGGGCAATGGGGTTACATGTTACGCCGCCTTCCTTGAGGAAGCATTTTAAAGCATTTTGGAATAACCCTGTATACAACTATTACATGCTGACACCTGCAGCGAGGGATGTCGCAGAGGTAAGCAAAAAGATCCCTCCTCACTGCTTTTTGCCATGCAGCGGGTGTGATAATTCTTCTTCCTCAGGTTTTTAAAGCAATTTCAGATCTGAAAACGGATGCCAGCATTGACCAATTTGGAACCTGGATTTTCTTTTAGGTTTGTTTTCCATTTTTGCCCAGACACTGTTTTGGAACTAGAAACAGTGAATGGGCAAAATGGAACGAAGAAAACAGAAAGGTAATAATGTTTGTGCTGGAAAAATGTCTGTCAGCTGCTGAAGAGGTAAGGAAGCCCTTTAAAAGTAGGTCTGTCAAAACAGAAGTAGAGTTCATCCCAGAACAGTGTAAGGAAAATTTCCCTTGGGGAAAAAGAAAGAAAAGAAAGACAGGAAAGACCTAATTAAAAGTGAAGGTCTTGCAGTAAATAAATGATTAAACTTGTTTCAAAAGTATGTAGAAACATTATTCCCTGAGAAGAATACTAAGTCACAGTTTAGGAAAAAAACCCTGGTAAAATTAGTGGGAGATTTTTTTTTTTTTTACTAGAGTAGCACAGAAATCCTACTGTTTTATAAACAGAGCATCAAAACACAGATATGCCTGCCTAATCAGTTACATTAGAGTCCCTGTGGCTTTTAGGTGACACACATATTAGTTTGGATACAAAAAAAATCCAATAAAAATAAGTTCATTATTTCCATTTTAGAGATATCTTCCCTCTCTACAGTAAGAAAACTGCACCTCTTTCATTTCAGAAGTCATTTTACCTACAAACCACAGGATTGAATCAGTATCATATTAAAGCACATGAATAAAGGTACCAGTGGGAAACAAAATTAAGCCAGCACTTAAATGCTTTCTTGAATTATATTTCCTATTGCAATTTCCCTAGTCCACTAAGTTGACTTAAAAGCTCTGGACAAGCACACATTCTGTAGGGTGCCCAACTAAACTGAACAGAAACCCTGAGAATATTGATGTTCCCCTCTTGAGAAAACTTAAGCGTGACAGGAGAAAACATGGAGTGCAAGGCTACAAAAATACAATTGCAAGAACATATGACAGGAGAAAAAAAAACCAGATTAAAATGCAGGCAGCTTTAGAAAACAGTTGCAATTAGGTAAGGAAGAAAGAGCACAGGAACCAAGTTTTTGTTTTATTTTGTGGAGGTTTGAAGGTTTATAATTATATGGAAAGTATAGTTGATATTTAATGAGTTGCAACCAGTTGCATTATTTTAATTAGTTTATGGTGATAAGGATGAATCCAAAGCAGACAACTGTGAAGATTTGTTATTTTAATTAGCTAAGTAAGCAGACAGGAAAATCAAGAACAGTCCTGATCCACCACAGCAGACTCTGTTCAGGAGAGCCATGAGGGAAAAGAACCTTGGCACCAACTCATCATGACTTCTATACTGAAAAAGGGGCTTGCTGGCTGTTTTAGACAGGAAAAACACTCCAAATAAATAGTATCCACTTCATAAGTGCAAAGCATTTCTGAGAGGCCAAAACAATACACATGACAAAGAACTGCAAAGACCAGAGCTATCAAGCTTTTTACAGCACAGTAACCACTTGAACACGCTTGCAATGTGCATTATGTACAGATTTATAACCCAAAATACAGAGTGTAATTATTGATCACAGCTTTACCTATTTTGTTTTGGGGCTTAGAGATAAAAGTAGGTATTCTTCAGTCAAAAAAGTTTCGGGCTTCTGAGAAGTAAATTGGTTTAAGGGTAAAAATAACCAGCTCCTACTTAAAAGCTGCTGAGTATTCCCACACCAGTCATATGGACAGACTAATTAATGAAAACAGCTCTATGTCAGAATTCAAAATGTTGTGAAGCAAGAATGCAGTTGTTGGTATCACTGAAAACTAAATCACACATGAAAAAATGTTTCCTTTACAACACTCCTCACCTTGTCTCTGTTCTCAACTGTATGTCCTGAGACAAAGGCAACTGGATTTAACTTATCCCAAACAGTAACCTCAAAATTTGCTTCCTGTCAGCAGCTGCACTGTTAATAACGCTCTCAGTGAATCCATGACTAGCAGAGTGCCCTTCAGGTAGCCAAAAGTCTGACCTCTGGCACTAAGCCCAGGCTCACAATTTGCCCGTGTTTGAAAATAACCAGTTATACCTGACTCTGTTCACGTTCTCCATACACATTTTCAATCCCACTTAAAGATAAGTTATTACTATACACAAATTACAACACATAGACTTATGAGTTAATAATTTACTTGTCTAGCTGGGGAATTTTCCTTTTAGTGCATTATAGATGAACCACAGACAAATTCAGTACTTTCTTGAATTAAGATCATCTAGCCAATCTAATTCTGAATATATCAAGCAGCACTGTTCTCTGTGGGGAAAATTTAGAATGAAGTGTGCTTTGGTATAAGGAAGAATGTCAAGTATTAGCCAAGATTGAACAGAAATCTATAAAAGATGCCAACACCAATAGTAGCACAGTTTGGATTACGAATCTCTGCTCTTCCACAGCAAACATTATTGTTTTTCAGCCTCTAAAAAAAAGATCATTGGTCCTTCACAGAAATTAAGAAGGATCTGCAATATAAAAATATTTAAATAAGAATCAACACAGGCAGGTTTAAACTAAGCTGTGCTTTCCTTACATTCAGGTATTAGCCAAGCAACAATTAAATGACTTAATGGCACACGGACACTTTCCTTCCTGGAGAGAGCTTGCAATGCATAATTTCAGGCACACGGCAGCCTTCTTAATGTGTTATGTATCCTGTATGTTCTCCATCTTCAGAAGTAAAGTAACTACCAGTGAGGATGGCCTATTTAACAAGTCTTAGTTTAAATACAGCTGGGTCCAAGAGGTTAGGGGTATAACTAAAGCAAACTGATTTCAACAGGGCACACTGAGCGGGTTTTGAATTGGCCATCAGGTTCATAACAGACAGAGAACGGGGCACCAGGGTCTCTCTGCTACACTAGCAGTAAATATCAGAGAAAAATAAGACTCTTATAAAGTCATTTTCCCTCGCCCCAATACATCCTAAATTTGTCAATTAAAAGCAACTGAAAATGAAGAGTTCAGAACCACAGTGTGTTTCCCCTCTGAATAGAGCATGTTCTGTACCCTCTAAGCCTGATGTCACTTGTGTGTCTCCCTTCCCTTTTAGAATCTGAGCAGTGCTGGATCCATTTATTGTTGTTAATTGTCCTTCATTAGTTACCTTGCAGTTTTGATTGGTTTGACTCTTCACCCTAATTGATTTGCTACTGTAATTGACTTTCTCCTCCACTGATTTGCCTTGTGTGTTTTATCATTTTAAAGTGCAGAAGAAACACAGAATTAAATTCCCAGTAATTGCTTATTACCATCTTGTGGTACTTTCATTTCCCTCCCCTAAAACAACTACACATGGCTTCAAGTCTGTGCTGTGCCATTTTTTTTTTTTGCCAATATCCTTTATGTTTCTGAAATACCATTCTATTTCTTGATCTTTATCCTTTAGTTTTGCTTTTCAGTCCTGACATTTCCAGATATGACTGTAACTCCTCACCACTTCCCTGGAGCCCATCCCAAATTCATTAATACCCATAAACCCTTTGCTTCATCCCTTCCACTTTGCTTTCCTTACTGTGGAAGCAATGAGGGTTTCACCGGGTACATGATCCACACAAGCAAAACTCCTTCCAGTTTGCATCCTCTGCAGCTCTAATAGACTGTGGGACTCTCACAAGCTATAGAACAACAAAATTTGTCCACGTGCTTGTTGGAATTGAGAAGCCTCTTGTTTGTCACAGAGTTACCTTTAATCTGTAACCATATAATTCCTGGAACACCCAGACCGAAATATACTGAAAGTCAAATTACATCTGACACTTGAAGGAAAAGTAACAGGCAAGGCACCCATCTGGTCTCACCCATTCAAGAACCAAGGCAGCACTAGAACTGGATGGTGTTTCCCAGAGTCCTGTGAAAGGAAGAGCAAGGGGAATCTTTCAATGCACTGTTCTCTTGGTCCCATTTCACCCCCTTCTCTTGCTTCTCTGTTAAAATCTCTTTTTGTCTCACTGCTGCAATATATCATTCTCTCAAACTCCCTTGCATGATGGCTTTTCATCCTCACTCACAGTTTTTTTTCCTTCTTTAACTGCAGCTTCAACACGTCCTCTACATTTTCTTCCCTTCTTTGCTTCCACCCCCAGTTCAGAAGTGTCTCATTTTCTTGCCTGCAGACTCCTTAATCTGCTTCCTTGCTCCCAGCAATCTTAAGCTGTTACTAACCACTCTCCTCTTCCTCACTTTTAGCTGATCTGTGTCTTTGTATCTATACTATCTATACTTGATACAAAACAATAATACCCTTGGTTTTGTTTGTTTGTTTGTTTTTTATTGCAGGAAATCTTACTGAATCCCTCTCCTTTCATTTCCTTCTTCTGTGACTACAGAGTTGCTTTATTTTCATGTAGGTGTAGGCTTTAAAATGTCTTCTGAAGATGCAGAGGCAACCTTCCTGTTCCCAAAACAACTTTAGAGTTCATCTTATTTGTGTTCCTCCTACCCAGCTACATAACTGCTTAGTAAATGGTGCAAAACTTACATATACACCAAAAGATATGTATCCATAAAAATAAAAGAACTAAAACCTATCTGAGGACAGACATAGGTATCAATGAAGTGAAAAAAGGGGCACATTATTAAATATGTAGGGAGAGACTGCTTGAGTTCAACGTGAGTTAAATTGTGCATGGAGAGAAGGGACCATAGTGAGTGAAAAGCTGGAGAAAATACTGATTCAGACCAGACTTGGTCAGAAACAGCTCCCTTGAGTTATAAAAATTTCAGTTTATAAAAAAAATAAATCTATTCTGACCTGTATTGGGACACCCCCAAACTTCTTCAAAGCTTTTTTCTTTGACATGGAAGAGTTGGTTTTACTCTTTAATGAAGAGTCAGAGTTAGAAAGCTCTTTGCTAACCTAATTACTCATTTTACATACTCTGGGGAAATCACCCCTTTGCAGCAGAAGTTGATTTTTGCTGTCCTGTTAACATCTGAATGACAACAGGCCTGAGTTACAGGCAGTTGTTACACAGGGCACCTTGTTAATTGAGCAAGTTCCACCCGTAAAGGCTTCCTAACTTAATGTTGTTCATTGAAAATGGGCCACCTCCAAGGGAAAGGCCTGAGGTAAATGGATCCTAAAATAAACACAAAGTGATGAATAGCACGTTAAGGAGATGCAGTGAGTTCCAGGCTTCTCATCTAACTCAAAAAGCATACAAGCCTCCTGTTGTAGAGACAGCCTTCTTCACTTCAACTACATCTCTTGTTGGAAATCTTGGCTAGAGAGCTTCTAGGAACATTTCTGGTCTTCTGTATCTTCCAATTTCAAAAGTAATAAGAAGAAAAATTGGGAACACCTCCTCCTCAGATTCCTGGTAAAATCCCAGCACCACTCATTTGTTTAAGGTCATTTTGTACTGCTCAAAGATCCCATAAAAGCTTAAAAACCTTCTCTCTTTAAAAAGGTTCTTTCTTACAAAATATACAGAATTCTGTTATTGGTTTGGCCAATTTGTATCCAGTCTCCCTCAGCTGAACTTTAGACCAGGTTATAGTGGACACAAGCAAGCTTGGTCAGTGCACTGAATTAGTAAAAACTTGAATGCCATGAAACTGAGAAAATACCACAGATTATTTTTGGTTGCATATTTTTATTTGATTTTATTTGATTCTATGACTAAATCTGCAAATACTTATTTTCTCAGTGTCTTATTTTAATTACATGTTTATAATTTTTAAGATAAGTTTTAGAATGTTTCTGGTATGTTGTATTTTTAGAACTTCATTTACATCGTTCTGCTATATTACAGAGCTGTGCATATAATTTGAAAAGGGAAAAAAGACAATTTATGGAGAGCTTCAATTTTAATTGCATTTTTCCCCCTTTTTCCTAATTAGAACGCTTGTTAATTGAGAGTTTTCAAAGGCAGAAACAAGGCATTCTTACAATATTCAATATCTCCTAACAAACATTTCACTGTATTTATACCATGGACTTATGAAAACAGCAAAAAAGCAATAAGAATTATGCTTCAGTTTACAGTAAATTGATGCTTTCAGTAAGACATAATTAAAGTTATTACGCAAAACGTGATCACTAAGAAGCTACTCCGAAGCTCGTGGCGCCCAGCAAAACACATATTTGCACTTAAACACATGGGAAACAGCATTTGTAGGGCAGCTTAGCAGGTACCTTTGCCCCAGTCACCTGTGCAGGTACTCTGCACGGTACCTGTATTCCCCAGGGAAAATGGCATTTTAGATGCTCCCACTTTTCTTCATAGCTAGTCCTCACTTGTTTCACAGTCACTATGGAATTGGGTAACAGCAGTAGGTAATTTTTTTAAAAACTCTCAAACTAGATAGTTTTCTCATGAGAAACATGGATTTGGGCTATTTTTTCTGCAGAGCTCAGGAATGCCTGCAGATTAATTTTTCATGAATCTATCCTGCTCACTCCAGTACACGGTAGGTTTTGCTGCAACATGATTAATACGAAGCTCTGTGCTAAGCAGCCGTTAAGTACAAAGTGCTTTCCACAGTCCACTCTGCTGTCTCTCTGCTGGCTGATTTGGAGCACGACCCAGAGCCAGGTCAGGCTTCAACAAGGATTCCTTCCCATTAAAACTAAAGGACATAGCACAGCATCTTTGGCTATAGATACACAGAGAAATAGGCACGTGTATGTAGGCCCAGATACACACAGACATGAGATCTTAACGCTGGTATTCCCTGGAAAGACAGGACACCAAATTGGGTCTCAGGATTCTATGCTATGACCTGCCTGTTAGATTGAAAGGGCAACTGTCTGTGCCTTGGCTTTTAACATGTAAAGAAGAGTCATGATAATTTCTTCTGGCAGCTTGTCCATTTCTGTGATTTGAACTCAATTCCAGCATTGGTGGCTTGGGCTATTTTCTGCTTTATAAAGACTTCATATGTGGAAGCAAAACCTGGAACCCCAACACGACGCAAGGTGAGGCCACCTCTGCAGCGATGCTCAGGCACACGGTGCTTGATAGGAGGCAGATGGGCCGTAGAGCCACTGGCCACCCCTTGTCTCCCAGCTGGCTTTTAAAAAAGGCACTATTTTGACAGGTAAACCTGACCTCATTCGCCACTTGCAAAACCTGCTGTTAATTGCATGCTGTTGAGAACAGTGTTCTGCAGTGACAGCTTATGACAGGGTCTGTCAAAAGGAAATAGCCAAGAGACTGAAAACCATCAGGAAACAGCCTAACAAATATCAGTGGAAGACCACAATAAAGGAGAATTATTGTTTTGTTTAGAGCCCCATACAAGGAAGGCAAGAAGAAAAAAACAGCAGGGGACATTTCTACATAAATGCCTCATTTAGCAGTGTAGTAAGTTCCCAAATTTATCTCCCAGATAAACTACCGCTGTTAATTTTGACCCATGTGTGTACTGTAAATAGCTGTGACACCGCTCGTGTGCGGTGCAGTCCGCAAGATTTTGCATCCGAAAGGATCATATTTAAAACCTTTGATTTAAATTAAAGATGTTAGCAGTGCAAACTTTCCAGGGTTTTGACTTGACCTTTCACATAAAGATACCTTTGAAGAGTAAGTCAAGCCTAGAAATGAGTAGATCGATAAATTTGTTACCTAAAAACAGGTGGGTGCTTGGGAAATACCTGATAACTCTGATAATATTCACACTAGGTTACCAGTGTCACCCTAATCCTGGAAGGCTTTCCAGAGCCTTCTGCCCCATCATTACATCACAAGGATGATTATTCACTTGAACTGCAGCCCAACTCAAACAACGTATTTCATGCAAACTGTTTCATGCTGAGGGAAAATTTACTCCAGTGGGAAGCTATGCTTCATAGTAATATAAAAGACTAATGTGTTGCCTCGCTTTGACCCAGATGGGATTGCTTACAAGCAAATAGCAAATCCCTGACTTTGGATTAATTTCTCTTTCAATCTCTGATTAAGGAATCCTTCCCTCCCCTGCCCCACTACACTTACGGAAGGTTTCAAATTTTCAAACACTTGGTTCTTTACTTGTCCGTGTTGCTACTGCAGTATTACATGACTGTTACAAGTAAGAGGTGAATAATTTTTATGCATATTTTTTCTACCTGAAGGTAATGGCACCAGGCCTGCAGAGATGGCAATCAAACATATTGGGCATGCAATCAAGGCCACTTTACAACACTCATCCTCTCAAAAATTTCACATTTCCACTCACCCTCTCAATCAATCTGTTGTTATTCTATTTGCCTTATGTTCTAGCTCAACATGTCATCACTGTTCAAAATACATCACTTCTACCCTGGCACGCTAGTTTTGCCTGTCAGCTGTCACTGAGAACTTGTGACCAATCGGTATTTGGCTTTTTCTGCTAGGGACCACTTACAACATTCCTTAAATCACTTCCCAACAGAAAAGCTTTGTCTCTTGCCAAACTAAGCCACATTAGTTACCTTTTCACATTCCATCTATGAGCCTGAATCAGAATTACAGAACAGGGTTTGCCAGGGGTGAAAATCAGAAGGGTTGTGTGAGCTGATTACATACTTTTCACGTGAACTAAACATCAACTTGATGTGCCTGAGTAAAAGACAGACTTTGATAAAAAGAGAGTGCTGGTAACATCTGCTGCACTAATTAGTAACCTCCTATTCTGAAACCCAAGAACAGCTAATCAGTAGAATATGCTGGATATGGAATACGCAGAATACACATTGTATACAAACAGAGTCATTGCTATCGGTCTCTGTGTTTCAGGGACCCTTAAAAAACCATCTTCATTAACCTCTTGGCCAAATCATGTCCAGTTAGAGGAGGTTGCTCAGGGCCTCATCTGTAATACTATTATCAACCAGCAGTCTTCCAGTATTGCCAGTGTATGCTGTTTTGCCTCAATAAGGAAAAATTAGGTGACAATTCTGTTGTAACCTAGAATTACCTCTTCAGAAGGCTTCACAGCACACATTAGTGCAAAACTTCATTGTCGTCGGAAACATCCTTAATACTTGGAGTTTTTAGCACTGTCTCTCTTCGGCCTGGACTTCCTTTATATCATTAACATTTCATATCCCTGCAGCAGGAATACCAGAGCTGCTGTTGTGGATCTTCAGTTTACTTGCAAGTACAGTGAGCTGTATTATCCAAGGGAATGAGGAATTGGGACACTGAGTAATGGCAGGTAATTCATGTACTCTGGATCTGGGCTTCAGCCAGCTCAGAAGCCTCCACCCTACGCTGGCTGCTCTGGGAGAGTTTATTTGCAGAGGCACAGGAGCACGTCCTGGTGCACATCCAGGAAGGCTGGCACCCAGCTGAAGCCAATGAGCCCTGTTGAACCCAGGCACATTCTGTGGAGGGGTTGACTCTCTGTCTTCCCACAACTCTCCCCTCACTCCTGGTTCTGGGAACACAGCCCAGACCCACCTGAGCAGGCACTGTGCACTGCCAGGCTTGGTTGAGAAAATGAGCAGCCTCAGTTGGATCTGAAAACCACTTAACCATATTTGTATTATGTTGCACCTGCCAGATCCAGTCTGATAGGTGAGCCAATACAAAAATCACTCAGCTGGCTGTGTCCATGGCACTGCTCACACAAGAGGGATTGTGTGCCTATGGAAAACAGCGTGCTACTTATAATGGTTTGTTGTACAGCATGTTTACCCTTAAAGCAATAATGAGTTCCCAGCTCTAAAAGAAACCAAACTAAATATTCTTAGATTCCATTACCCGATTACAAACATAATAGTGAGCTTTATCTGAAGTGGAGATGCCACAGAACATAATGTAGCTCTTTTCTAGTTTCATTAATATTGTGAAAAGCACAGAAAGAGCTCTGACCTGTCCAAATTAACATTAACAGTGTTTCCCCTTCTGTGTTGATCAAGCACATATAAATGATGGCTAATAGTTGACCAACAAAAGGTAATTGATTTTTCTGACATTTATTTGCTTACACCCAATAACCTCATTCCCTGAAATAAGTTCATCAGTATGCTGAAAAAAACAAGGTCTGACTTTTGGTGTTTGAAAGCTTGAATGGCTGTTGCTCAGTCTTATAAAGTTGGAAAAAAGCTAGAAATGTAAGTATTCCGCATGAAGGAGAAAGAGGTAGGAATGACTGCCCAGCACAGAAGCAGAGATACAGAGAATTTAATTACAACATTATAATTAATGTCTTATTGTAGTTGTTAGTTCAGTTAACACCCCCCCCCATCTCTGTGAAAACATCAGTTTTCAATTTGCCATACTTATAGCTTATGAAGTGCTTTTACACATTAAGAAGAGGTTAACTTTAAAGAATCAAACTGTTGACATATTTGGACAATTTACTACACAATGCATGTGTTATACAATGGCAGCGTCCTGCATCACTTGACTATCACTTGGATAGTCATCGTTAATCTACTACACACTGCACCTGTATTCCAGCAGAGTTATCAAACAACCCAGTTTTCTCTTTGGAAATGTCTTTTTTAGGGCATTCAAGGGTACCTAAAATTAGAAATAAGCTCAGATGATTCAAACTGTTAAAATAATGGCAAATAGACTGGCTTTGCCAGGGAGATACGCAAAGCATTGGGAAACCACAGCATTGCAACCTCTTTACACTATTGGCTGTCTCTTGTCTACCTTCCAAGTTTTGTAAAAATGCCCAAAGGTATCACAAGAGAATCACTTTTAGAAATAATTTTTATTTATGCAGGAAATGAGGCTGAGAGCACTGAAAGACCGGGACCTTCAAAACTCTTCTTCAAAAACTTGCTCATAATGACAAGGTAGCAATATAAATGGCATTCACTTGTTGGAAGGTCCAATTTGAGACCTCTCTTTACCGCCAGCATCAGAGGAATTTATGCCCAATTTGGATACCAAATTCCAGTGCCACTTATTTGCTCTTTATGCAGGTTCTTTAATTTTATGTCCATCATTCTTTGGACACAGCTATAACCACATTACTCATCCATAGCAACTGGGGCAGCCTCAAAGCCTGATTTTTCCAGGCTATTATTTCTATCTCTTCCAATGATTTACAGCAAAAATCTGTTTGCATTTACACAACATGAACTTGGTTCTCTCAATACACATAGGCTTTTTGGCTATTTGTCTCTGATGAATTAAAATGGTTTTTTTTCACTCAGCAAGAAGCTAAGGTGTCTTCACCCATCAGTTATAAACAACATGGAACTATTTTGCTATTGATAAATTCTGGACTTTTAGGATATTCTTGCAGCAGATTGGGAACATGGTCAGTCCAATGCAGCTACAGGAGTAAAGTTACTTATTGATGTTTTTGACATAGATTTTTTTGCATAAATATAGACTCCAGAAAGCACCTAGTTGACTAGCAGGCTATGAGGGTATAGTATTCCAATTTGAAAGTGTTCATTGCAAGCTTGCAGCTTAGAACATGCTGTATAAATCTCAGCAATTTACTCAGTATTTAGTCTAAGTGACTTCATACCCAGGAGTAAATCCACTGAAACTGTGCACGCTCTTCCAGAGAGGAATGCTAGGACGCTCCACACAGCAAAGCTGGAACTGAATTTCTTCCTACCTAGGCTAAGTTAAATAGCAACAATTTTAGCAGAATCCTTAAGTTGCCTGAAACAAAACACATTATCGATCCTTTGTCAAGGGAGAATGAGAATGGTCAGTAACTCACAGGATCATGTTCCTCCTCTCACTCTATTTGGTGTTTTTTAGTTTAGATGAATTGGAAGCTTAAGAATGACAATCACTCAGCACTTGTAAAGTTAAAATGCATGTGAATCTGTGTAATTGCAGGAGATGCGTTATCCTCAATGAAACCTTTGAATCAACAATTCTAAACACACTGACATTTGCAAAGTCGTAGAGATTAATTCACATGGCTGTGAATTGATTTATTCCTTACTGATTTGGCTACATTGATTATTCTGATACCTTCTTAACTGGCTAAACTTTGGATGTCATTTTTACTGTATGTGCTCACTATACTCTTCTCATCTGATTAAATTACAGCTATGAATCAATTCTCTCTGCCACGCAACTGAATTTTCAGATATGGTTTCACTTAACTTTATATGAGGTTATTTAGCTTTTCCCCCCACAGACTGTTTCAATAAATGTATATTCATTCTACAGGGTTGCAAATGGAAACAGTATTTTACTTTTACTAATTTTAATAGCGAGGCTCCTGGGTAAATCTCACTCAGCGTCACAGAAGGGATACATTTACTAACTTACAGTACCTTTTCCACTTAACAAGCTCCTCAGCTTCTTTTTGGAATGAAATCCCTGCAAATTGAGTAAAATTTCCCATTGGTGATTCTATAAACTGCTAGATACTCGACTAGATGTAAATGGAAAAACAATGTAGCGGCTTCTCATATGTTCATATTTATGCTCAAGTCCTCCTTTCTTATTCCACCTTTTTTTTTTGTTTCACACCCCACAGGAAGAAGAGTAAACAGATTTTTAGATGCAAACAATTAAAAAAAACCTGTGTACCACTAAAAGATTTTCGCAACTGAGAGGAATAGCCCTGGTAAAAACAGCCCCAACTTTGATTTTGCAGCACAGTCCATGTTCTCAGGAGAGGCTCTAGATTCTCATGAAGAGGCACATACTGTTGTAAGCTATACTGTAGCTGCAGATGCAGCTCTGTTCAGGATGATGCAACTTTTTGGAAGCTGTAAACATCTTAAAAAACAGATCTCCCCTTTTTCCATAGTCTCGATCAAGTTTTAGGCATTTATAACATTTTTAAAGTGTAAGACTTTTCTGTAAAATCTTTTATTCAAAATCCAGTAAAAGGGATGAGGGCTGTGCAGAGAAGGGCAGCATAAAGGGCTTTCATTTCATGTGAACCTTCCATAAACAGGAAACATTCATGTCCAAACGATTTGTGACCACTATAAGTGATACCTTTTCTTGGGTAAGAGAAATTAGACAGAAACCAGAGGTTAGAAGTTATGTAGCTGCATACACTGCTACTCTTGATTGTGAATAGTTCAAAGAATTCAATGAATTTTTCTGACTACTCACTACGTCCGTTTCCAGAGCTTCTTTGAGGGAACACTTCCTCTGACTACATCACAACAAAATCCCAAAGGCATGAGTATTTTTTTATATGGTTCTCAATAAATTATATTGATCCTATACAATTAGGCTCTACATTTGTTTCAAAGAAGGTTTAAGACCTTACAGAAAAGAAAACAGAAGAGTCCATAGTCTTCTATTAATAAAGTCTCCTATTTTTCTTCTATAAGGTAAGTTTTCCTACTTTGCTGTAACTCTAGAGTTTTATGCAGTACCTTGCATAATCATTATAGAAATAAGTAGTTTACAAGACGTAGAGTACAAAGGCAGTTACAGAAAGGTGGAGAGATAAGATTTTTTTTTTTACCTAGCACAATAGCATGTAACACTCAAAAACCACGAGTTTTGACTGAACTTCATTAAACCCCTCGTCCTTTATTGTAGTGATTCCAGATTTTATCTTCTTCCCAAACCCTGTCACTTACAGCTTCTGTTGTTATAAATAAGCTTCTCTCTGTGCTGACCACCTTTGTACGGATCCAAACTGGACTGACAACAGTACAGCACGTACAGTATGTCCACAGAGGCCTGACTGCCTGTAGCTTCTAAGCCCAGAATCCATCATCTCCCCATCAGCAAAACTACCTAAAATGCATTCACAGCCCTCTTAGATGTAATTACAACACAATGCCATAATTTACTTGGGGTTTCTTTATAGGTACACAGCGCTATAGCATTCTGATCAATGCAGAGAGATATTTCAATACACTTGTAAAATGCACACATTTTCATTGCTAACATTAAATCTAATTTACTGTTTTCACAAGCTATCTGGTGCTAATTGCAGACACTAGGAATTAGGCTATGCAGGAGTTACTGCTTTTAAGAACACAGATTGATGTCAGAAACCAAAATACTGCTGTGATAGTACAATGCCACTGTATTTAGTTTTTTGCTTTGGGAAAACTGTAAAACACCTAACACCTCTGACTTCAGTGCACTTCTTGTTATTGCAAATTCATACCTATATAGTTCTTAATAAAGATCAATTCCATTTTAAATGGTATGCTTGTTCTGTCCTTTTTCCTCTTTCCTTTATGTCCTTACTCTGCACTGAAAAGTCTGAAATCTGTAGGCGTTGGGGGGACTCATTAGGATCAATGGCTGCTTTAATGCTTTTTAACAGTCTGAAACTTTCCCCTAGCCTTAGACACAACAGTGCAGGCACAGTGTACTTATGGGGCTTATTTACATCTCATTCTCTTTCATTCTTCCTGCCCCTGCTGTGCAGAGCCAGGCTCGGTGCCGGCCGGTCTGCTCTCTGCCTGAGCAATATGGCAGGGAAATGAGATTGGTTCTGCTGAGAGTTCAGGGCTCTGGCAGGGACAGGCCCCACTGCCACCAACTCCAGAGCCACCCAACCCTCACCCCAGGCTGCAATGCCTGCCTTGGGACACACTGATATCCGCGGCTCAGGACTGCACTGGGGGTGATTCTCACAGCCGGTCATCCTTTGCTTTGGCAAGCTTCCTGAGCCCTTGGATTTATCATTCTAAGAGCTCCAACCTAAACCCAAACACCCCTAGGTAAGTCCCAGAGCAGGAGCTCAGCCTCATGCCATGACTGACTAATTGCAAGGGCTGAATTCCACTAGCAGCCCCCAACTGCTTTGCCCTCCCCCTTAAACCACACTCTCAGTACATAAGCTACAGCTTTATCCTTCTTTGAACAATAACAGACACTGAGATGATTTCCTACGTAGAAGTCCTGATGTCACACCAAGCGTAAATCTTGGCTGTGTACTTTCACTTTTCCCTACCTCAGTTAACGAAACTGCTGTTAAACAAGCTAAGCAGTCCTACTCCAAGAGTCTGTTCACAAATATTCAGCTAAATGTTAACTGCACATGTTGACCGAAAACTGAAGCACTCAAAGCCTCCTGACAATCCACACTCAGGGCAGGTGACAGCAACACCACCAGATGCAGTCACGGTCCTCAAGGCAGAGGCCTAGGAATTGGGATTTCAGAATACACTATGATGGGAACTTGTTACATATTCCAGATGAGCTGACAGGGTGCAATAGCTTTTAGCTCACCTTGGCTGATGTTACGGTGGTTGTGAGCTGTCACAAGGAAAGCTCGAGAGATACTGGCCAAGCAGCCAACTTAACACAGCCTAAAAATATAACAGTTCCTAGAGTAAAGCAGGGAGAAAGATAATGCCCTCTGCAACACAATTTGATCACATCCAGGCAAGCCGAGGATGCCCCATTCCCACAAGTGTTTAAGGCCAGGTTGGATGGGGCTCGTGGAACTTGTCCCTGCACATGGCAGGGGGTTTGGAACTAGGTGATCTTTAATGTCCCTTCCAACACAAATTACTCTACAATTCCATGAACTCAGAGCAAATGATGCCCTCAAGATTATGCCATTCAGGCAACATATGATACTACTTGAGGTGCTGCACTCTAAAACCTAGAGGAAAAATTAGACCTATGGTAAGCTTCCTGCTTCAACTAGATTATGTCCATATTCTACACGAAAAATAAACAGAGTTGGAACAAAGGTGTCATATTACTACATATTTATGATTTGCAACAACCTCCTAATGAGTTGACTGTGTTTTCTCTTGTACCTGCCATCCTTACGCTGTGCTACAGAGCATGTGAAAGTGTTTTTACCATCAGATAGATAATCTCCAGAAGCTACTTTTGCTTGGTTTGTCAAAAACAATGCTTTGTGCACCTCTGCTGGGAATGCTGAGCTGGCTGCTAAATGCAGAGCCAAGAGGTCTAGATATTGGCTCCCTTCCTTTTAATTATCATCTCACATGTAAAGGAGACTGTTTTATCTTTCAGAGCACAAGGGTCATATAAATAGTCTTTAGTACAGAAAAGAGCTAGACAGTTTCATGGCTGTAATTTAGAATCTACTTCCATTTCAGTTATGTAGTCTTGAAGCCAAATGAAGCATAAAAATGTGAATTTTTATGATATTATCTCTTCCAAAAATATTGTTTTGATCTTAGTCATATCCTTCTTCCCGATAAGCCAAAGACATGTTTTGAGACCAGCATTTTTTATAAAAGTGAAAATGAAACATTCCAGCAATTTCCCAAACTCAGTTTGAAAGAAATAAGGCCCCTTGTTTTCTGTTTATTTTTTCCCCAAAAAGCTGCACTAGTAGAACCAACCCATCAAAGAGTTCACCTACAGTGTAATTATCTTCATTTAAACACAAACTATCAGTGTTTGAACATAATCATGATTGATTCTTTTTTGGAGATTATATTCATTTGATGAATTTCACTATGTAGATGTAATACAGACTTATTCTAAGTCACTTGACTGAGCATACCATGACATTCTGATTAAAAGATTAGCACTGTGCTGTACCAGTAGAACACATTTTAAATGGATTAGGAACTGACTGCTGGACAGGTCTCAAAATGGAGAAAGTTACTCTTCAGAGAAATAAGGGGATTTCTTAAACCATAGAACTGCAAAATTGAACTAAGTCTCACAGTCAAAGACCTGCACAGAATTTTCAGTTACTTTGCACAAATTTGGAATGATATGTAAATATATTTGTGTCTAGTTCCCATTAAAAACAGCCAGGCAGATCTTTATACGAGACACTACCACATCAGGAATATGATTCTGTTTTTATGCACTTCTGTACTTGTTTGACAAGTAAGGGAGAACAACACGACTTTACGAACACCAGCCAGTACCAGAGCAGAAATGATTTGAGCTGTCCGAACATTTCAGTAGTGATGACATTTACCAAGTCTGCTTGAAATAGGCCTTTTTTGTTAAAAGGCCCAGTCTGATCCCACTGTGATCTCCAGAACTCTGCAAGCACCTACCTGAAAATGAGCCAAGAGATTCAGAAGCAACAACCACTTGAAACCATGTGAGACTATGAGCACAATCACAGCTGTGCAAGCTATTCCTCTCTGCACTGCTGACAAAAGGGGGATGATGACATGCCTGAACCTTCACAAGTCAGGGAATTCCCCTGCTCCCATTACAAGACAGATGTTTTTAAACAATTGATGCATGGCTCCCAGCAAAACTTTGAAATAATATCATACTGGTTGTGTCTCACAACATAGCGGTGCTGTCCCAGCAACAAATACAGGTTTTAAAACCTCCCTCATTAGTTTTCAGAGGGCTGGGGAAAGAAATCATGGAGAAGTTGTGCTTATGAATCTGATTTGTAAAGAGCTCAGGCTAAAGCAGGGTCAAAGAGAGAGAGAGAGAGATAAAGCAGCCTTCTCATCTGAGGTGAGCTTGAGTAAGGGAGAAGGGAATCTACAGCACGTGCCAAGTGGGACCCTAAAGCACTGGAGCCTTTTTTCTCTGTGTGTAACAAGGCTTTGATTTAGTTCTCTTTGTTAAGATTCTGTGAACCACTTTCAAGCAAGTAGCTTGCAATTTGGGAAGGCAACTTAAAACTTTCTGCTGCTTAACTTGAGAAGAAAAAAGTTTAAGAGGTTTTCTCAGAGGGTTGGAATAATTCTGCTTCCTTTGACTCCAAAACCAAGAAAAACTTCCATAACTTACTTTTGAGAGGGTGGGGACATGGGATCACTATTCCCACAAAAACCAGTAATACTGCTTAGTAACATAAAAACTCACCCCTGGAAAAAGAACAGGGGAGTAGCTGGGGAACAGCAGGAGCACTTGGCCTTTCCAGTAGCTGGAAATGAGAAAACTGCCACAGACTGGAGTCTCTCTCCACCACATTCCCTCGCTTTCCAAAGGGAGGGAAGAAGGCAAGCCTAAGGTCCCCAACACATTTCCTACCTCCCATTCTAGAGAAAGATGACCAGAATACATTACAGTTAGCACATGCCATTAGATTATCTTGGCTTGAGAATGTTTGAAATTAGAGAAAAGAGCTGTCTACTTAATTAAAAACAACTAGTCCTCAAATACTGCCACCCCCAAAAATTGTTTGCGTTTTGGCAAACACAGATTTTCCCATCCTGATCAAGCTTATCCAAATGAACATGGATCTGCTTCTGTCTTCTTCTCTGTGTGCACACACGGTCAGGTAAATAAATGTGCACTACAGCTGCACGACAATCCACCTTGGGAAGTTCCTTTTTGGTAGTATTTTTACTTCCCCTCCATCATTACTCTTGCTGTTTCTGCAGCACAGTGTCACTTTTAAGCACACGTCTGCAAAACCAAAAGAATTCTTTGTCGTCCTCATCCTCACAACTAAGTCTGATTTATCTCAGTATCATTTATCAAACCTGAAATATAAACATGTTTTCCCTGACACAAGGAATTATCATGGAGTCACAGAAAATCCTGAGTTGAAAGGGACCCACAAAGAACTACAGGATTTATAGCTGCTGTTGTTTAGGGGAAGAAAAAAAAAAACAAAAAACAAGAAATCACAGGATTCAACTCTTAGGTGACAGTACCTTATGGATACAAAAATCACATCACCCCCCCCCCCCCCCCCCCCCCCCCAATATGCAGTCTGTTGACATACCTGACCAATCTTTGATAATGCAATGGTCTAACAAATCACTCAAAATCAACCTTTCAGTTCAGGCACTGAAGAGCATAATAATCAAAATTGCAAAACAGAACTCTTCTATTGATTTTTGTTAATCTCATCTCCCCCTTAGCACCAGCCTATCATTAGATCCTCACACCTCCCCAGCTCCTGCCCGGCAGCAATGACAGCTGGGGTTGTAGCTGTATTGACAACCTTCTCATTAAACAATGCCCACCATTATCAAAGTACACTTATCAAAAAAATGTGACAACTGCCACTCATGACTTAAGAAGTGTATAATCATAATGCAACTGTCCTTCTAATACTGCTGCAAAATTAGTAAACAAAAGCTCTGCATTAAGCAAGGAGATACTAATTAACTTAATTTTTTTGTGCCACTTAATATATCATTGTTTTGTGTTCATTTGTTGTATCTCTGCTCTACAGAAAACCGCTAGAGTGGTTTGTAAATCCCATTGTATCAAAAGACAAACAACTGATTCAGCCTGCAACGCAGTAATACACAACAGAAAATCACTTAATCCCCATGTGGTTTAGTTCTACCCCACTGACTGTGATAAAGGTGTAGGCTCAGGAAAGCAGATTTACTACAAATATCAAAAGCAGGGCTCAAATCCTAGGTCCCAATTGGCCTCTTAGTGTACCTCTGAAATTCAAGGGCTGGGATAAGAAGGCTGCTTCAAACAATCAACAAGTATTTCCTTTCATATAAACTAGCTCTTTATTATACTGGGAAAATAGAGCCACAGCATTACTTATAATAGGTTCCTGACCCTAAAGGACATTATGAGGTCAAAGAGTGTGCTGATAGCTGCACTAGCCTTTAACTAGCACTCTCATCCAAAACGCAGGGAATTCTACATAACTTGTTCTCCCACAAAAGGAAATATATTTTGCTCTAGTTTACCTTCTGGAAGGATCCTTTCCCTCATCATTACCAGAACTGCAAAGACATGACCTTCCTTGTTCAGTTGCTTAATGTTTGGTGATGTAAAAATGATATGTCATCCAGTAAAATGAGACACAAGGAAGAACTGAGCATCTTGCAGGAACACAGCTGAAGGAAAGTTCTTAGGCAAAAAGACAATTTTAAATTAAAATAAAAAACCCCAAACCAGCCAACCAAACAAAAAGAAATCCCAAGACTCAAACTACAGCAAAAATGGTCAGTTCCACAAATCATTTGAGCTCTGGTTGCCTTGCATGAAAAATCTACTCTAACCATTCATTCTTGTGTGTTCTGTGCTGCATACATAATTAAAGCCTACCATTTTTTATTACAGAGAACAAGTGGCTAGATTTTTACCAGAGATATAAAAATAACATGACATTTGCTTTGGAACGCTAGTAAAAATTTCGTGATCAAATGCAAGGTGTTTTATGGAAGCTTCCTTTCTCTATCATTATCTGTCATTTTCAGTCAAAACAGAGCTGATATTGGACATCTGGGAGAAAGGCTGCTTTTGCAGGCTTTGCTTCATGAGCAGAATATGGCAAATAACAGAATATTTCAAGTTTTCCCCTTTGTGGTCAGAAATAAAAAGCATAATAAATATGTTAAAAAGGGCTAATGAGTCCCAAGCAGCAAGAGCTTCCTCTTTCAAAGACTTTTATGAACTGTAATTATCTAATTACTGTTAATTGGTTGAGTGGGATGAGGGAGTACTGTGGGTGTAGGAGGGCATGCATTGTGCTGCACACTCAGTGCTCATCCTGGCACCACTGGGTGTAATACACTACTCGGTCAGGAATATCAACAATTACATGAAAAAGTTTTTTGCTTGAATTTGCAGTTTTCATCTGCGGCTTAAAAACTATTGCTGATTTTTCACGCTGTGTGCATGCTAAATTAGAAAAAGTTGACTGGCTTCCTATCATGCTCATGAGATCTAGAGGAATCCATAGAATCTACATTTTCACTTCATTTTCGACATAAATATCTTCTCTCTAAAAACTTCACGCTGCAACCCTGAAGTAACTAGTTTTTTTTCATCCTTAATCCCAGGCACATAACAAATGGCTGCCCCTACCGCAATCAGCCACAATGGACTGTGTGAACTCAAAAAGCAGACTCACATATTTCTGAAAATAGGAGTTTTGACTCATGGTGGTGCCACTCTGTTTTATGCATGTATTAAGTATCTTTAGAACACTGCTGAATGGAAGTCATGGTCACCTCCAGTGAGTATTCCAGCAGTGCTGTGCCTCAAGGATTAACCCCTTTTAAAGCAGTGTAATGGGGGTGAGGTGATCAGAAAAGGATCAGTTACGCATAATAATACAGTTTTCGATACTCAGCTTTGTGCCAGAACACTTTGTACAGGTGTGATTATTAAAATCTCATCTAAGCCCCATTCAACATGAAGAGGAAAATTATGTGCTTAACTAATTTTCACTCTGATCCAGCAGAACTTTGAGTAAGTGGCTGTGTGATGAAGAAGGCTATGTATAGTCAGGCTTTTTTCTCCAAAAATTAAAAACGAAACTGTAACTCACAATGCTAGATAACTGGAACCTCTGACTAATATATCGATTTTTGGTCAACTGCTTTCCTCTTCTGAGGAAACAGAATGTGAAGATTTCCAAATTTCTGGTGCGTTAGGAAAAGAAATGCAAGGGAAAACAAATGGAAGCACCAGTATCTGGCACGCATCATTACCTGCTCACCCGGCTGGGTAAGGCACAAACTGAGCCTAACAGCCCTCCTTCGTCTTCTAAAACACAGCCCAGGGTCCTAAACCCATTACTTACTGTCCAGAAATCAGCGTTTCATTAAACAGCCATTTTGCTTGTTAACAGCTACTGCAGTGACGGTCCTGTTGTGACAGCGTACACCACACAGCAAAATCACTGACACCGGAAGACTAACAAACACGTAAGAATTTGAAGAGCAGCCCTTGTCTGTTGAATTGGGGAAGGACAGATTACCCTTGTCATTTCTTCGGTCTCTCTCTTTACTGAGCTCCTTCATGCACACCTTGGTGTGCATGAAGGAGCTCAGTAAAGAGAGAGACTGAAGAAACAAGAAGGGTAATCTGGATACAAAACCCCAAAGCTAAATGTGTTAGAGGTCCAGAGTTTCGGCAGTGCTTATCAGAACTTTGGAATGTGCACAGCGATTCAAACTGTCCATACCCTTCGGACTCTGCCCTTGACCAAACAACCCTGAGTCTTCCATGACCAGGAGAGGCCATTCCAACATCTCTAACATCACACAGCCAGATGTACCTTTTGTTTACTCAGCCTCTTTTGGTAGAGGGTAGGAATATCGAGTGAATACTTGGGGATTTTTCTCAGCAACAACATAAACCCCCACACTTCCAATATTATTTAGGAACATAACAACAATGACAGAAGTAGTCTGGATAACCCTTGACTTTGTGTTCCCAACTTTCACTATCAGTCTCGCACCACAATAGCCCAGCATTCTATAGTGAAGTGTACAGACATGCAATTCAAAGCTGAACACAGAATAACCCTTCTACTACTTCTTCCACATCTTTTAATAGCTCAGCCTGAATTTTTCACTAAGTTGGATGCTTTTTCTCATTTTATGCACCAACCTAAACAAATTTGTGAGAATTTCATGCTCTTTCCACTCCTTTTTTTCCCTATCTCGATGTTGATATCAGATTTATCACAATAGTTTCTAAGCATCTATGATTAATTTTATAAGCAGCACTATAGGATGATCAACAACACATTCTCTTAATTTGAGATCTGATTATCTAGCAACCATCACCTTCTCCTGAAGTATTTTCCACAAAGAAATTTAAAAGTAGAAATTAATATAGTCTTGAACTAATTTTCCTCATCAACCAGATGGCCTAATTATTGGCACTGAAAGAGCCAAGAAGGGAGAGTCCTTGTACCAAATTCAAAAGGCTATAGCATGTAACATCCCTTATTTATTTTTAAATCTCAATGCAACTCAGAGCACTAAAATACATGGGGAGAATCTTCACTTAAACTCACAATACTTCTTCTGCTCTCTTCCAAAATGCAACCTAATTAAATCAAAAATTCTTTTTCAAAATTACCTCTTTCCTACATTGTGAATATAACTGAACGTACAGATGTTTTCCAATACCAGTTTTAAGTGGAAGACTAATGATAAAAGGTACATGTAAATATCACTCCAGTGCCCCTTTCCTTCTGTGACTCACACTGTTATGTGCTTATGAACATCACATCTTGATACCCTGTGAAGTCTGCGGGTATTCTTCATATTTTATAGATCTGAAGAGTCAAATTACTGTTTTCTTTTTTTTATCTTTTCTTTTCCTTTTCTTTCTTTTTTAATTAATTGAGTTTTTAAATAGGAAAAGGCTTGATGTTCAAGTGAGAAACCAGGATTTTTGACATATTTGTTGCCAATCTTCCAGCCCTTTGTGGTCCACTCAAGTCTAACACAGATGCACAATCTTTTCTGAGCAGCACCACAAGACTACAGCTTAGGTAAAAGTGTGATATTAAAAACACCAAATAAAAATACTACTTGTAACTTTATCTTTTCCATCTAGTGGCTTTAAAATAACCAAAATATATGTTTGTTTTAACCACTATGACCTTCTGGCACGTTCAAGCACTGCAATACAAAAGGATTCCAAGTTTACTCAGTTACTATAGCACTGTCTGAATTTCAGTGTAGACTAATCCAGGCTGGAGTCAAGTTGCCTCCTCCACCATTTTTCCTTGCTTCTTAATAATTTTCTTCCTGGCTCTGAACAGATCTTGCCTGGAGTAAGTGGGAAGGGTGGTTTGCTCCAACAATTATACCTCGATGTAAAGCAAAACCACATAGTTTCTGCACCCTGACCTCTGGATAATGCACCTCAGTGTGCTGGGAGGGTTGATTAACATGTAAGGCTTTGAAATTCTTTACCAAAGGCAGCAGAGCAAAGTAGTGTTATCCAAATTGCATTACAGGTGGAAGCTCGTAAGATTTGTGATAAAGCTGCCTGATCATCAAAAACAACAGCTCCCATTGGCTTTTGTGGATTTAGTTGTAGCCCTGAATGAGCACAATCTCCTCTATTAACCATCTTTGTTCATGGCATCATTGTTTTTCTCCCTGGCTAGTGATTTTCGCTGGCTCTTCCTCTGATATGCTCCATAGTAGAAACATTTTCACAGATAAAACATATTACCTTCCCAAATGAAAACACTTAGAGGAAGTAATCATTTATGGCTGTCACTTGTGAGGAAACGCTTCATGATTCTGAGGTCATTTGCATTTGGAATAATCTCCAAAAGCTCACCTGAGCCTTCCTGCACTTGCAAAGCTGAATCCATTTTTATGTTACCAAAGAGTGTACAGTAATGTACCTTCCACTCTGGGGGTTTATCCTGTTTAGAAATAATAGATATTGCTTAAATCTTGCAAAGTGAAGAAGTTCATCTGAGCATTTCAAGGACCATATTTTCAACACAGGTAAATGTTTCCCCTCAAGTGTCCCCAGGGGGAGTGGGCTAGAAACATCACTGATATTCAGAAGCTTTCTGTTTCTCAGTACTAACATTGCTTCCACGGATTTGCTACTGATTCAGCTACTGAGTGCAAGGACAGGGACACGGGTTGAAACCCATCAAATGAGTGGCCTCAAAGTGTAGTGACCAGCGGCACAAATAACAGCTGGAGGCCAGTCACTGGTGCTGTGCCCCAAAGAATTACTCTGAGGCAAAATTAACACCTCCACTAGTGCTGCGGATGATGGGACAGCACATACCCTTCGCCAATTTGCAGAAATACGACTTTGAGGAGCGAGTGGTGATTGAGGTGCCATTGAGAGAGAGCTCAAGGTGCTGAAGAAATGAACAGGCTAGGATATAGTGAAGTTCAAAGAAAAATGCAAAGCCCTACATCTGGGAAGGAATAACCCCATGCAGCATTACAGGCTGGATGCCAAATGTCTTGAAAGCAGCTTTGCAGAAAAAGACCTGGAGAGGAAGGTGACCAGCAAGTTGACCATGAGCCAGCGATGCATCCTTGTGGCAAAGAAGGTTTGAGACCATCCTAGACTGTATTAGGAAGAGCACTGCCAGCAAGTCCAGGGAGGTGATCCTTCCCCTCTACTGTGCCTTGGTGAGAAATACATGAATTCTGTGTCCAGTTCTGGGCTTCCCAGTGTGAGACAGACATGGGTAGGTGATGCAGTGAGCCCAATAAAAGGACACAAAGCTGAAGGGATCAGAGCATCTGACACGAGGGGTGGCTGACACTGCTGGGACTGGTCAGTGTGGGGAAGAGAAAACTCAGTGGAGATCTCACTACTGTGATGTCCGTAAATACCCAAGGGAGTAAAGATGAAAAAAACCCAGACTTTTCTCAGTGGTATCCAATGACAGAAAAAGCAGCAATGCACACATAAAAATACAAGACATTCCATTCAAACAATATGAAAAAAATCCACTTCTTTACTGTAAGGTTGGTCAAGCAATAGTGCAAATTACCCACAGGGTCTCTATCTCTGAGGATGTTCGAAATTCAAACAGATAAAATCCTGAGCAACCCTCTCTAGCTGACCTTGCTTGAGCAGTGGGTTGTACTAGACCGTCTCCAGAGGTTTCTGCTCACCTCATTTCGTGAAACTTTGACAAAATTGGTTTAGGTTCCCATCACACATTATTGATAAACACAGTAACTCCTTCTGTTGCAACAAATGTGTTTAATTTGAAAGCTCGAGATTTAAACTACCAATATTTTTATCTCTAAACCATTGTTTTCTTTGCAAAATAGAAGGAACTGAAGAACAGAAGGTGTCCACAAGTAAAGCATGAATACATCTGCACAGATGTGAGGACATGTGCTACTGAATTTTACTGTGACATGGCACTGCCTGGGTAAAGGGAGAATGGATTCACTATCTCTGAATGTTAAAGAATGAGGAAAAAAAAAAAAAAAGCCAAAATTGTTTTCCTACCCCTTCTCTTTGTTTCCCTCTCGTGTGAAAATGTTAATCCATACACTCATTTTGTGTTCATAATTCCATCTCCCTCTCTCTCCTCTAATCTTCTATTTGTTTTCTTTCCTGAGAAATCTTTGTTAGGACGTACCTAGGCTGACGGGTAAGAAGCAAATCAGGAAACCTTATCTCTGAGCTCTGGCATTCACTTTAGTTAATTGAAATCTTTCAGGTCTAACAAATCCACTTCTATTTCTCAAACTAGCTAGGAGAGAGTCACAAAAGCATCTGTGCACAATAAAAAGAAAAGAGCTAAATCTTACGTCTGACAGGGTTTAAAATGAACTTTTTAAAAAGGAAAAAACCAGCAAAGAAGTTTAAAGTAGCCTTCAAGTATTAAACTGTCATATTCTTAGCATGACATGAGTACTTACTACTGTTTCAGTCAAATATGTTGCCCTGGAGAGATGGAAGCCTCATTTATTACGCTGGGAAGTTGTAGCTAAACCTAACACTTTCCAAGGAAATGCAGCAATATCCTTCTGTCACAAAATAGGCAGCTTTCTGTGAGATTCTATCAATTTGAAGTAATTTCTCTCTTTGATTATCTAAGTAATAATTTACAAAGGTTCTCACAGAACTTCATCCTTGGCACATCATCTTTTTAACAGAACAACTTTTAAGATTTGGCTGCTCTGGCTCTACCTCCAGTTGGAGATATGGAAATTGAAGATATCCACAATAATAACAGACAGAAAACTGCCATGCTAAAATTCAAATTATGCCTACTTCAAATTCCTGCCTGACCAAACAGTTCAGCGGAAGAGACTGGAATCTTTGCTCAAATAAAAACAAGTAATTTTTAAAAGGTTAAAGCTATAAAGCTCAATGCTCCACGAGATTCAGGGCTGAAACAAATAATAGCCAGTCAATCAAGAAACAAAAAATGTTTGCCAGTTTGAAGTAATTCTGAACTCACGTACTCACTAGTCTTACCACGCTACCTTTCCTTCCCTCTCCTCCAACAGAACAGCTTTTGAGTGCCTTATCTTTTCTTCCAGACACTCTTCCACTGCGACAGGAGAAGGAAAAGGAGTTCTCCTTCGCTTGGAGGACTCAGCCAATGAAGTTGTGCTCTTTTGTTCAACTTTCATCCAAACTAAGAGCACTGACATTCACATTGGCCAAGTGGAGAGAGGGTAGGATACTAACAACAGTTTTACTACAGTTGACTAAAGACAGAAAAGTGAGATTCACCCTGTTCTTACCTATGGGCACCAGTAGTGCTCCCTAGTTTCTTCCCCACTAACTACTGCAGTTGCAAATAACCTGTACTTAGACTTCCACACATTGTCAGCCACTGACTTTCTTCTAATGACTTTGCTACCACTATTAAAATTCTGAGTGCCATAATGTCTGAAAGTTTCTCTCCTAGGGTTCCTATGACAGTATAAGCCCTAGGTTTCCTTTTTTTATATTTTTTCCTTCCCCCCCCCCCCAAATTAGAAATTTACTTGCAGAGAGAACTTTGAAAAATTAGCTTTAAAAAAAAAAAAAACAACTCAAAGAGCAATTATGAAAATGTGTCACAACGGAGTTTTTTTGCAATCTGAATTTTTAAGCAAGTCTCAGCATTTTGAATGTTTGGCTTCAACAATTTTGCTTAGTTGTACAGCATAGGAAAATTGTATTTCTGTGGGACCAACTCAATAGTTCATGTTTCAACACACATTTTAATTATTAACTAACACAGTTTGGGAACGTAGGCCAGCTAAGTTTTTCATTTATTTTGAGCAAAAATAACCATGCAAGGTTCTAATACAAAAATAAATTCTTATCCCTATGCAGTAATTATTTCGTCAAGTTTTTGGCTGAAGCAGCAAAAATCTGTTTCTCTCCTTGTATGACTGTCGAACACGCAAACCACCCGCCCACTTAAGAGTGCAAAATTCCCTCCCTTTCAGCTCACAGACCACGAAGGAGGGAAAGGGACAACTTTGGGCTCGGCTGCCAGAGCTGGGGTCGCAGCCAGGTCTCCCCTTCAGCGCCCAGCGGCTCCGGGAGCTGTTCGTGGTACTGGAACGACACTGCCGGGGACGGGCACCGGCATCGCCACAGCAAGAACGGGACGAGGGCAAAGAAGATACTCCCTGTATCCCTCCATTAGTTAAGAGACAAATATCCGTTTTGCCAGTTATCCATTATAAACAAAACCAAACGCACGCACTTCCCACTGAACTTCAGAGAGCTGTAAATTATTAACACTTTGAACCTACGGCTCTCAGTGCTGTGAGAGCAGAACAAGAATGAGCTGATTAGGGGAAGCTTAAAAAAAGTCAAATATTGCTGTTTCCACGTAGAGAAAGAAAATCGTGGGCAGAAATAAAGCAACTTGTCCGTGCAATAGGATGAGGACCAAGAGCTGAGGCAAGTCTGAGTCCAGCCTGACATCTATGTGGCCAGAGCTAAGGGGACTTGTCAAGCTCTCAGGGCAGGACCGCTCCACATTGTCACGATCAAACTTCCTTTGCACCCCGGTGAGCTCTGGGAAAAGACATTCTGGCATTATAAACAGAGGTCAAAATAATGGGACCTTGAAATTTTTTGAGGAAAACGGTACTTCAGCATATGACTTTTCTGGAGGCTTTATATCCTCGACTCATTAGTAAGGTTTTACTATCCTCAGCTCCATTCTTGTTTCATGCCATTAATGTTTTCAAACTGCTGCAGCAAGCTTCAAGAAATGTAGCTCCAGTAACCAGCAAAATAATCCCCAATTTAAGCTTATTTATTTCCCAGAGTAATACCCCCTACTATAGGAGTGAGTGCAGAGCAACAGCAATTTCTGTTCATAATAAATGTTTCTGCAAACTGATTTTTTTTATGTAGCGATGTTTTGGTGCCTGTCTCCCCCCGCCTCCATTTTTCCCTTTCATATTTTTAGCTCAGAGTATCAGCAGACAACTGCAGATCATACCATAACTTTTAAGTTGGTGGAAGAACAGTATGGAGGGAGAACAGCATCTAAAATAGGCTGATTAAAGCAATACTTTTGCAAAAATTTACTTTTTTCTTCTGCCCCTACCACAGCCCTGTATTTTGGGAAGGACTTTTCCACATCAGACAGTAGCAAACAAAAATACAAAGTTGTTTGTTTTCTTTTTAAAGGAAAATTTTACAGAACAAGCTCATGAAGAGGAAAAATTATACTTATGTACTTGCAACTTACACTTGAGACCATCAAGAAGGCCTTTAATACACATTTGCTCAAAAGATACTGGTTTTAAAATAACAGTTCCGTGACACACAAGTATGCAAAGCC
This sequence comes from Empidonax traillii, assembly GCF_003031625.1. NCBI lineage: Eukaryota > Metazoa > Chordata > Aves > Passeriformes > Tyrannidae > Empidonax > Empidonax traillii. The sequence continues at coordinate 708,249 of NW_020955327.1, forward strand.
AATGCCTGGGTATTCATGGACAACCCTTGGATGACTCCATATCATAGGAACTTCTCCTAATCACGAAACAAAGGGCTTTTTCCTTGCAGACAACTGGTTGAATAAGGTGACTACCCAAACACACAAAAGGATTATCAAGATTGTGGACTTATTCCATACTGAAGAACTGAGTGGCAGCTTTCTGACACCACTAATGGCACTTTAGCTCACTTCCTGTAATTTTTATGAATGCAGAACACCAACCAGCTTGCTGAATGAGGGTTCTGGTTTCCAAACCTTTTCAGCACTATGTAAGACAAAAACTGCCAAAAATTTGGCACTCTTTTTTTTTGTTGTTGTTGTTTAAAAAGCCTTGATGTAGAGTGTCTCTCCTCTGGGAAGAGAACTGTCAGGTACGCTGGGGCAATGCAAGAGTTCAGACTCTTTGTAGCACTTTTATGCTCAGAGCCTCAATAAATTTTCTGCAGAACTGCATACCAAAAATTAAAAAAGCCAATACAAACACTTCATTAAAAGGAGGTGCTCCTTTTGATAGCCAATAGACGTAAACACGAGGCACATTTACAGATACAGGTGTATTTTGGTTTCACAGCTCTAAGAACTTAGAAATACAAATATCAGCATTTTACACAGTCCCTGGGGAGAAAAAGCTCATTAAAAAGCATTGCCTCTGAGCATCCCATCTGTTGCTTTACCTGCCCCTGTCCCAACATTCACTGAGTTTCAAATGAAATAGTATTTCTGTTGACAGAGGAGGCCTCTTAGGAAGTTCCCACTTGTCATAACATCTTGGTGAGAAGTTGGGAATCAGAAACCCAGTGGGAGGTCACTGACTTCCACTAGTGTTTATACTGCCTTTTTTTTTTTTCCCCTTTTTTTCTAAGCATAGCATTTAAAATTAGGTTTTTCCTTGTTATATACCAAGCCCTGGGCAGATGAGGCCCATCTGTCAGACTCAAAGACACCTGCAATCAGCAGGCATATTTGAGCTGACAAAAGGGTCAAAGCTCACGGGCAGAGTACTGCTCATCATGGAGGGAATGTGGCTCTGAATTTGCAGACACAGTTAAGGAAAAGTTCTGGTGTCAAAGATTTGTGTTGCTGTCCCTGTGGGAAAAACTAATGAGGAAAAATATTGAAAGATATTCCATTCTCCAGCCTCTCCTGTGCATCCAGTTTTCTCTATTTCAGCTTATAAGTCTTCATTCTGTGTCTCCTGCAGCAGCTTTTGTCACTACATGAATAATTAATGTTAATAGTCTCATCAACTTCAGGGCATAGTGCAAGACTCATTGAGCAAATGTTGGTTAGGCTTTCCTGTCTCGTGAAGTCTTTTCTTTCACATAAGAGATCCCACAGAAGAAAAGCTGAGCTCTACTTCTTCGGTGTACCCTGAACAGGCAAATGTGTATTAGCATTAGGTGGAGTATCTCATGGTATATAAACATGGCAAGATTGTCCATTAAATGTGAACATTCAGTGAATACCAAACACAGTGCCAACTAATAGCTGGTTTTACTTTAATCTCTTTAAATCCATCCATAAGATTCTTTTAGCTGTAACATCACATGGTATCATAATATCATGGTTACATTATGTTAGTCCATGATTACTTCATAAATTTTAAATGGGAAAAAAAACCAAAAAACAAACCAAACCAAAACCAGCAGAACTGTTCAATCACAAAGTGTTTCTTACACACTCCCCAAATGGGTTTGTCCACTGAAGATGTCAGCACAAAAAAGATGAGTGAGGAGAACCTAACAGATCCTTTATGTCTAACTACTGCTAGTAATTTAAGCTCTCTCTATTGCCCTGTGAGAAAACATTTCTACTTCCTAATCCACAATGGAAAAATAGAGTTAAAATGACTTTGCCCCCTTTTGCCTGTGACTGTAAATGAGGCATGGATAAAGTAAGCACCAAATCCTACTTTTGATAAACAGACGACCAAGTTAGGTCGCAAAATGTAACTACATAAATGACAAATGCATCTCACTGAACTCTTTTAGTCACAGCAAGCTTTCCTTCAAAGTGAAGTACAGTTGCTGTTAGCAGAAACACCTGCAGTTCCATTTAAGATGCCCATTTTATGAAAATGTGACAAATTGTGGAATACCAGAACAGTTGAATAAAACGCCATATTATTCACCAAGCTATTGTAAATTATGCCCATTTCAAGTCAAAATAGACAATCAGGAGTTTCATGGATTCTGACTCACATAAAAAAACCTCACAAAACAAATCTCTACTTAAAACTGTCAAGAAACAGTGAACTCACTCTTGACCACAGCAAGAATGCAAAAATAATAAATTGCTTAAGTTTCCAGAATTTAAAAATGGTAATAATTTAATTTAAAAAACGCAGAAGTTTTAGCATACAGTAAACAATTAGAATATTAATGCCTGCATGAAACATCCTTAACATAATACTATCGTATCTTCATCTTTTTAATTCCGCATAAGCATAATAACATGATGCCTGGGTATTAAAACTCCATTAAAATGTCTGAAAAAATTAGTGTGTTTTAAAAGCAATCCACACTATTGACAGTGCTTTTAAAGTATAAGCACGTTCTTCACTGTTGAACAGAACAAGAAAAACTCTAGTGCTGATTTAAAATGGGTCCAAACCCAGAAAAAAATACCAAAATAATCTGATCTGATGACTTTTGGCTGTAGCAAACACCAGTAAATTCAGCAGAATTGTAAGATATATCACAGTAGCACAGTTTTTTTTGCATTAAACTGGAACCTGCCTTGCAGTAGGACACACAGCATCAGAGTGGGCATGTGCTCCAGTCTGCTCCTGAACTTCACTGCTTTAACGCTTTGAGTCTTCCCACAGCGGCGGCAAGAACGAGCCAGAGAGCCAGGGAACACCTCACACTCACTGCCCACAGCTGCCACTGATGTTTGGGTTGTTAGTGTCCCAAAACGGGGCAACAATCCAAGCCCTCACTTCTGTAGCATGTTATGATTCAGTTATGAATGGTCTGCTGTTCAGCTTCCCAAGTATTTTGCTTCCTCCCTCCGTCCCAGTACAGAAATAAAACCCAACCCATTAGACACCACTCCATACATTTTGGTGACTTACTTTTCTGGCATGTTTTAATTGGGTAAAAATGAACTGGCTTAAAAGTAAGATGAGAGACAGACCAGGAAATATACTGAAATTCATTTTGCCTGCTTAGTATATAATGAACGATGACAGCACTACCTTTCAGGAGATAATTAGTTTCATAGTCCATAAGAGTGAATATTTACTGGAGACACTAAGAATAATTTCTTTGTGTGAGTGGACTAATAAATTTTAATGAAGACAAGTGTGATATTTGGGGTTATACAATTAAAAGTAAACATATAGCATATTTAGCAAATTGAAAACCTACTAGTTGCATGTATAAAATACACATTTGTTTTAGAAGTATTTTGTAATTTTTAAAACTATGCACACACATCTACTTTTAATTAAAGTTCTAAACCTGTTTTTTTTAAAGTTTAATCAGTACCCATAGCACCAAAAATGTAGACATTAAATATATGAAAAAATTTATTAAATAGCCTGAACCAACAGCAATTTAGAAAGAAACTCAACACTTGTACAGAGAAAAAACCAAACCAACTAGCCCACAATCCAACATCCCATTAAACATTGACAACATAGAAAGTTGGAACAAAGGAACTTCAAAGTAGGAGGGCAGGCCAAATGGTGGCTTGTTGTGGACTGGGCCATGAAAATGAAGTGGTTATTATATTTTTTTAAACATAATAACTGAAAGCCGTGATCATACTTTCAGCTATTTGCTTGTAGGAGATACGAGATTTTTATTTCTGGTTACTACTTATCACATGCTCTGCACTGTGAGCTGGTGAACTACGTCAGTCTCACGTGTTGACTTCGAAAGTGTCTAAGCAAACAGATGACTCTCCACCCCGACTCTTAAAAGGATATGTTTGCTTTAACACTCCTGCAAACACACAGGCCCTGATAACTAGCAGAGTGGGTAAGGCTTAGAATATTGCACCACCCTGGTCCTGTAGTTTCCTTTCTGCTTTTCCATGGCATCCAAGCACAGTGTGTAATACCCATCTTCAACCTATCTGATGGTTTCTGCAGCCCAGCAGACCCTTTACCAGCCCAAAGCAGCCTAGAAATCTGAAGTTATTTCCCCTCCTTTTCCCTGCAATACAAAGTAAGTGCCAGGCTGTCAACAGTTCCACTGTAAGAAGAGGATTTTCACCTGAAATCCCATTTATTTAGATAAGCAGCACAAACGACATAGTAGAACAAAGAGAAGAAAAATGATGCTAATTGGGTACGTGGAAAAATCTCCATGCTGAGAACTGTAAGACTTCATTATCTCAGAGCACTATTCAAGTGCCAAAAGATACTGTGTACACAACATGATGAGAGTTCAGGCAGGTCTGGAAGAAAGGCAGAAGAACAGCAGAGTAGGCAGTAGCACAGTTAGACAAATTCACAGAAGACGGATAACACAAACAGCAAAACAAAGGTATCATAGAAAAAAAAAATATATTGTGCCAGCCTAATTCTATAAAATTTCAAATCTCTTTTCTGCACCCTGCTAGAATACTTGGAGAATTCTAGCAGCAATTTTCTAAAACACTGGTGTAAATGTTGCCATTTCATCCCATGTTAATCTCCATCATACATCCTCATTTCTGTAAGTCCACATATACTTGCTCCAGCCTGGAAGATACGTGGTCATTTCAAGATAAATCTCTAGCCTCACTTAATTTTGGAAAGTTACCAACAATTCTAAAGTCCTGCGTGTTAATTTTGCACAGAATTGAAAGTGGCTGCAAGTCAGTCATGCAGGGGTTTAAACTGTTTGCCTGAAATCACAGGATTTCCCCTTAAAGAGAAGTAAGTCGGTCAAGGGTTTTGAATTGGAATTCTCCTTTATGCAACATAGTAAGTAAAATTCTTCAAACCCCATGTAACAGCACTGCTGTTTTGGATTATACGCTGTGGTGTTTTTCATAAACTACCTATTGTGTCTGCCAGGATAATGCTAAGCTCTGTATTCTCTTTTTTTTTTTTTTTTTTTTTTGGAAAGCAAACTGCATTCAACCTTCCAGATTAATGACACTTATAAATAAATAAAAATCCACAATTTACTGTCAATAGAAGACCAGCTGGCACCCTACAGTGGAGCTGAAGGGGTAGTGTGCACGGACAGAGATTGGTGATAGGTTGCTGACTCATTTTTCATTTATTTTATGGGTGTTTTTCAGCATGAGGAGCTTGCTAGCTATGATGTGGCTATCTCTGTCCGAGTGCTATCTCATCCTCATAACAGAGATCAGTAATTAAAGTTTAATATGCAGCACTGAGACTACCTGCATCTCTCAAGGGGCCACTAGAAGGGAATTAGCGAAGAATGATGCAAGTTTGCTAGAAGGATTTGATAGCCAATTCTAATTTCATCAGCTTTGATTGGAAAATGGGAAAGGCACCTCCGGGACACTAGCAGTGTATTTGCCTCAAGTCTGTAGTCTAAATAAACGTGGTATAGTGCAAACTTTGAGCTTACCCAAGGTAAAGCCCTGCAATTGCCCTGGATTTGTCCTGCAGAAGCTCCCCACTCTGTCCTGATAACCCAAACAAACTCCCCAGCATAAAACACTCTCAAGCAGAGCAGAGTGGAAGAGGAGCAGACAGACAATTGAAATTACATGCAGATCAAATGCCAAGAGAAGATTGTTTCTAATGCTGTGCCATGCCCAGCAACTAAACAAGATGAAGCTCTTTTAGCTGAAACAAGAATCAGCTTGTAGTACCCTTTGGTTTTTTGTGCAAGAGAAAGGGTTTTTTCAAAGGTTATTCAGAAGGTTCAAGTGTTTTGAAAGGTTGTGGGCTCATAGAAATCTCATGAGTTTCAAGAATACTTTACCAGCTTTTTGAGTTCTCATTGAGCTCAAGTGAAGCCAGTTTCTTACCTGTATTATTTATGCTTTGTACTTCTACCAAGCCATCCTTCTCTAAGCAAACCAAACAATGCCAGCAAATTCACGCTGTGCCTTTCTGAGATGACTTGCCACATTTTCCAGTGCTCTCAGCTTACCATGCAGTAACCAAAAGAATATTTCTGCATCCTGGGTTACAGAATGGGTACTTTGGAGATGTATTTACAGGAGATTTTCTGACCTGGTTAGCAAGAGAACATGAAGTCTTTTTTAGCCTGCTCTACACTGCCATTTCTGCTAGTTCAGTCTCGGTTACAACAACTCTCAGCTGTGCATGACTGCAAGTGGTTATTGTGGTAGCAAACATCCTATACTTATAATTTAAAAAACAGCCTTTTTGGCATGACATGGAAGGGAAACAGCATAGGGTCTTTCGGTTGGAAGCTCTTTCATACAGTTCTCTTTTCTGCAAGAAATTTTACATATTAGATTTCTGTTCCTTGGTTTTCTCTATTTCAGGAAAGAATGAAATCCAGCTACAACTGCAGCTGTACTGATTTCAAGCATGCAACAGTACCAGAGTTATGGAGCAAGAAGCTGAAATAAAAAAGTGGAAGACAGATTCAAGACACAAGACTGATGTGCAATGTCCAGCAGGCATTACTCTATCCTGCATCAGGTTTGGGAAAATAAACATTACTGTTGCTGGCCAGACTAATATCTGAAAGACTGCCTGGTTTGGAAAGGAACTTGAACTTGTGATGCAGATCCCTGGCTATGAAAAGGCAATTGCTGGTTTGACCAAGGAGTTCAAGTAAGGAAGTTTCAGGTGTCAGCTTTTCATCTGAGCAAATCAATGTTGTTTGGATTAGTGCAATGTGAATTTGAAGAAAAATTTCCAGGTTAACAAATTCACTTTTCTTTTGAGAGTCCCCATGTGTACAAGCTTATGTAAGCTTAACTGAAGTCCACAAAGTGCAACTTCTTCTTTAAAACAATTTAAGCACCTTTTATGGGAGTTTAATGATTATAGTCACCAGGGTAAGTTTTTCCAAAAAAAATCAACAAAGGACAGAGGGGCTTATGCCTTTGTTTACAGCTATGGAAAACAAACAACAGTCCAGAGAGAAAGCTCCAATTTTTATTTGACTCAGGCAACTTCTAATGAATACAGCAGTTTGGATTCTAGTGGGGTCCCTAATTTTCATTTCAAATGTAAAAGGTTTATGCCAATATTATTGAGATTAAATGCCCCAGAGAAGGAGTGGAACAAGAATTTTTATTTGTTTAATTATTTTTTAAAAACAAAGATAAATGTATGCTGGTTTGCTTTTTGTTGTTCTGGCAAATGCTTCCCTTTTTCCAACGTCTTCTGACTGTAATACAGTTTGATGTGAAGGTAGGAAGGGAGAGGAATGGGGAAAAACTTAAAGGTTTGTTTGGAAAAAATATTCTTTTGTCTAGCAAAGGACTTCAGCAAAAAGTTTCTGAATTCCAATAGAGCTTGTTTAAAATAAAAGTAATATTCTTTTGATGAAGAAGGTGCTGCCTACGAGAAGCAAAGAGCAAGAGAGACATCACACTGATCTGATTCAATTTGCCTGAGATGTTAACCTACATATCTAACCAGTGAAGCCCAATTGCTCCTAATGCCTACTGAAGTAGTAAATCTTTCCCACTGTACCAGGCTTCAGGATTGACCTGTGGACCTGAGGAAACTCCTCAACATCACTAAAGCATCAGGAGCCATGACTGGCAGCAATAAACACTAAACACATCAATTGTTCCAAAAAACACACTCGTCTTCTCTTCAGGCCTTTGTTATCTCTCCCTTCTGCACTGTTGGGGTTTTATTAATTTCTACTTGACTTCAGCCCCATGATTTAACTCTGCAGTATAGAGCATGGGACAACACAGTTATTTGTATAGACAGGGGAAAGACTCAAGGAATTGTGGGTGTTGTTGTTTTTTGAGGTGTTTTAAATTTCTTTTCCCCCCCTCAGGGCTTCACTTGAACAGGTGTTTGGGACACTTGCTTCTACTCTCAAATTCTCCACCTTCCCTCTTATATCTGCATAACAATTTCTATTCTCACTCCAAAAAATGTGACATTAAGAAAAAGTTTGCATAGCATTGCTCTTCTCTTTCATCATCTTACCTCTTCTAAGTGCTTCAACAATGATAGCATTATATATTGCCAAGCCCCTTGTGTGTTGTAAGCTGTCAAAGTTAAGTGGCAAACTGAGGGGAACAGCAAACTGCACAAAACCAGCCTGGGTACCCAGTGATCTGACTGTCTTCAGGTATGTGTGCTGCCTGCAAGCTGCTAGAGATGTTCCACAGTTTTTCACTGAAAATTTTAGATTCCTCAAATGAATTTTCCTTCCCCTCCCCACCACCATAACATAATATTTTGAAACAGTTAATGTACCAGAACTGATTTCTGATGTGTGCTTGCTTTACATAAATAAGTTAGTTTAAAAATATTAGCTTATGAAACAGCTCCTGTCATTGTTCTTTCTATCTTTGAGAACCCAGCTAATCATTACACAGATTTATTTGCACTGGGAGCCTCCAAGCTAGTGTAATTATCTCATTCTCTATATTCGTATCAGGGCACTACTGAAGGCAATAAAAGAATATGCAATAAGCGGTCCTTTCCATGACTTTTATTTTTTACTTATATTGTCATTTAATGACAGTGTATGCAAGAGGGTAATTTAGTTGTTACCTGCATCAAGGACAGCTTTATGAAGGTGAAAAACTCCATATCCAGGAGAGCTCACTAAGGGTGCAGACACACTATTTTAACAGCAGAATTATAATTATCCAAAGCTCACCATTTCATATTTTTACTTAATGTTTGTCGATATAAGCTAGAAAGACGAGTGTAAAGTTATTTTGTAATGAGCAAGATGACCCTTTGGGTTCACAGCTGATAAATAACAACTTACAGTGCAAGAACTGTGATGCACAAACTGTTTTACTTCTTGCTAATTTACCTGGGAATAAGGAGGGGCTGTACCACTGTCACACACTGAACAAATGAGCCTAATGCTGTTATTAATAATGCTTGAAATAGAACCCTCTTAGTTCTGAAATCTTGTTTAAGCAAAGCTCAAGTCACAACATAAAGTCACCTGAAATTACAAAAACACAGAATTAAAAAAAAAAAAAAAAGTTTTTATTCCATTTAAGGCTAAGCAAAACTGGAATTTCATATTGCTTGGGAAGCTTTGTCTCATTTTTAGGCTCTCATTGCAATAAACTCTTCATGTGTCCACTAGTGGCCAAACACACATGCAGGACCAAATTCTCTCCTGTTTACAGCATTTCCTTGCCTGAATCCAACACTCATCTGGCCAAAATAATCTGGCCCCTTTACGACAATGTGGACCCATCAGTAAGCCAGATCATACGAGAGAACCCAACCCACTGTCGTTAATATTGTGTCACCCCTGGACAACTGTAATGCAGCATCGTTACAGTGCAGTGCCTGATCACTGCCCCGTGGTGACACGCTGGTCCTTCTAGGAAAGCAACTGCCACTGTTGCTACAGGAGACTGGGTAATTTCTGCACAGAACTGAAAGCCAAGATCACCGCCTAATAAAATAAAAAAGGTTAGTCTCAGAGCAAGGCAAAGTCTCTCCTGCATAAACAGTGAATTAAAGCCCTTCCAAGCCTCCTGCTGCCGGGCACCATTTTGCGGAGACGGCAACATCTGAGGCTTTGGAATAGCGAGGACCTGGCAGAGTGTCTGACAATGAGCTACCATACTGTGGGTGTCAGGAGCCACACGTCAGCAAAACAGCATTCACCAGCTGGAGGCCCACAAGTGCCAGTTTTAATTATAAACTTTATTTTCAGATGGAGTTCACAGTTTATACAGGGTACGCTTCGTGCCATCAGAACATTTGAGCGCTGCACCAACCAAACTGGTGGCTTGTTATTTTCTTAAAAACAGAAATGTAAACATAACATGTTTTTATTCGTTCAGAAGAACAATAATCTTTCACAGTCAGTTTGTCAAGGACTGTAGCATGTGTTATCCAGATGTGCAAGCAAAATACCCAGTAATTCCCTCTGTACACAGAGCTGTTATCCTCTGCTCTATTTTCACCTTTAGACTCATGATTATTCCTTTCATATTTTTTTTTCTTACAAATTCAATGTTCTTGGTTCTACAAACTTAACTACATGTACCTTCACCTAAATGTTGATTTAAATGTTTGTTTCAGGTTTGCCAGAGAGATTGTTGCTCATTTTTGCATACCTTTATTCCATTATACTCATGCCACAACGAAGGAGGCAGAAAATATGCACATGAGAAGAATTGGTCAGTCAGTTTGTGATTTCACCCGTGCTTCCCAATGCTCATTTGGCACAAGTGAAACATTTTACTGCTGCTCTAGACTTCATTCTTCTTTCTTTTGTTTTATAACCATCCCTCCTCTTCCAAACCATTGCTGTAATACATTTAATTAAGGACTCCATTCTAAACTTTCTGTTTTAACCTAAGGAGGGTCTTAAAAATATTAATTCCTTCATAAACAGGGTCTGACAGTCTACATATCGCTACATATGCATATGTATATTAAAAGTATTTAAACATTCTTTTGAATAATCTTGGTAACATCATAATGGGACTTTAGATACAATAAATAAGAGCTTAGAAGGTATTATTTTCCTTGTGTACTCCAATTAATTCTGATCCTCCAGAAAATGCCTGCACAATTTTTCATCACATATCAATTTCTCTTTGCTACTCTAAGCTCGTTTGACTTAGCATGCAAAGCAGGCTGTAGGGAAGGAACTCTCCTGAAATCAGGTACTTCGTAATACTTTCAGAAACCAGAATCTGATGTAAAAAATATTGTGTCCATTTTATTCCATAAACTGGAAAATGATGCAGTGTTGTTCCCCTACGGTGAACAGACGTCATGCATTAATTAACTGCTTCTTAAACTGTCCATGTAGATTAACAGAGAAAATTCCGCTAGGGATGGAAACTGGCTCACTACAAAGTAAAGCATCTGAGTGACAGACTGGTAATCTGCACTTAAAAAAATGGAGGAGATATGAATGAAAGGACAGAGACATATCAGATATATGCTGTCAAAAATATCTTCTAGAACTTGCTTCACTTAATTCCTTTATAACACACTGACAGGGATGATGTATCATTTAATACTTTAAAAGATTCTCCAGTAAGCCAGAAAAGCGAGGAGCGGTTCTTTTGACCCTGGCTCCCAGAATAATTATGATTATCTGCACTATTTAGCCTGAAAGGAATCGGACACTCTTCATGGTCTGTTAGTTCAGCTATGATGTTTGATAATCTATACACACAAGTCATTGAAGGTCACTCAACCTTAGACTACTTCAAGCACACTTAGTTAGCCTTTACTGAATGGTAAAGTGCAAGTGCCCCATTTCTATTGCTATGACACTACTGAAAGACTGGAACTGCTGAAGGATGAAAATAATTTCATTTTGTGTCTGCTACGTAGAAAGATTTGAATAAACTCAGTTGTTTGGTTGGGTTGTAAATATGAAACGCCTGCTAGGATGTCAAGAGCAGTGAAGACCAAGCAGATGGAAAATGAAGCTGAAGAAAATTAAGCTGATTCTGTGCAACTGGTTAGAAGTATTACCAGAATCTCCCCCTTCACCCAAACACAGACAAAAAACCCCAACTGTATAAGCATTCATTAAGTTACAAGTTTGCCTCGGTTGACTAAAAAATTAGAGTTAAAAAATACAGTAGATCATCTCGACCTACTCCACGGACTTGGGGGACACTTGGCTACACTTCAGCCTACAAGGGAATCAGCCATGGAATCATCACTCAGGGTACACCAAAAGAGCTCCTTTTCAGTGAGAAAGTGCTGTGCTCACTGAAAACAACCACACATTTTCTGGCCACTTTGGTTAACAGATCCACTTGATCTTTCAGAGATGACACCTTTTTCACTGGTTTAAATGTACAGAAAGTTACAGAGGGAGCAGGCACAAGACTATATGTTCAAGACCAAGTTTTATGTTCCAGATTTGAAAAAAAAAAAAATTCAGAACCAAAGTTAAAAGATTACACATAGTTCTGCAACTGCTGCAGTGCCATAGCCTTCCAGCTTTTCCAGAAATCAATATTCTCACACTGATACAAAATTTACATCAGAGAGCAGCAACTTGGCCCTCAGTATCGATTCAAGTCATCTCTATGACTTGAACCTGTTTTTAGGACCAAAAAATTTCCAAAAGTATAATCTCTTTACAAGTACGTATCACTTTTTTACAGTGTCACAGAAATACATTTTCTTTGCTATTGTATAGCCTGCATCTATGTTAAAAGAAAAAAAAAAAAAATCCCTAAAAAAGTAGGGTAGGAAAGCTGCAGACTGCGTGTGATTCTGTGAGATACACCTAACTTCCTGGGTACTTCTCTTTTTGAAGCTGCAATTTCTTGTTTGCAAATCCTCTTTACTATATGCACAACTGCCAACTTCCCAAGTGTTTCATCGTTTTGACCTGGGTGAACCAACGCTGAGATGAGAGCAAGCCTCTTTGTAATTCTGTGTGTGTCATCTCTAATGGCCTTGGTTACCAAGTTTTAACTACTGAACCCATTGTGGAAGGTACATAAAAAGCCAGGCACAGCAAGAATTTCATCACTACCTCATTTTAAGCAAGATGGAAGTGCCACTAAGAATAGTCTGAGGATGTTTATCCTTCTCTCCAAAACTTTAAAACAGTGGTAGAATAATATTTCTTTGTTATATGTTTCTCCCCTATCATCCCTCATTACGTTTAGTTTACAAAAATCTCAGCACAAAAGCCTGAGCTGTTTTTTTTTTTAATTCACTTCCTAAACTATCTATATCCTCAGCATTTGTTGTAAAATTATTTCTTATAAATAACCAAAATAAGCCAGCACACAGTTCTGCTCAAGCTTTACGGTGGCAAGATGGTGTATTTAAATCAGAGGTTGAAAAAAGATCAATACACAATTATTTTTTAATATGTCTATGTTATTCAGTTTTTCTTTGGATTTCTCTATTAATCTTGAATTAATTTTCTTTTTGCAATAGTTATAATGCCATTACTGGGTTTTGTATCTGAAATACTTTAAAAGAGAAAGAGTACCAAGTATTTTAATATATTATAAGGAAATCTATATCCAGGTAACAGATCAAAGCTACATACTTCATTTTTACAACCAAATAAAATTGCATATTCCTTAGTTTAGCACAAATAAGTCATGCTGTGGCAAAGAATGGTATAAAGAGCTGTCAGACAAGGATGCAGGTATTCCCTTTTTTTCAGTTCTATTTAAGGCAGTACATTTCCTGTTCTATGAAGTACTTGTGATCACTAAGAAAAACATTAATACCTCAACATTTATCCCACAGTGGCCATGCTCACTGTGTCTGCATTTCTATTGATGAAAACCCTTTCACTGAGCTCAGCATCTGAAGCACAGACTGCCTTTGTAAATTCCAGCCTAGAGATGTACTCAGGACAGCACCTTTCTAGTCAACCATCTCAGAATACTGTTGGAAGGAGAGGTTGTACAGCTGTATGCAACTCTTTTCATCACAGAAGGTGTTTTGTGTGTGGTGGTTTTTTTTTTTTGTTGCCTTTTGTTTGTTTGTTTGTTTTTCTTCATGGTAGAATAAAGAAGGAAAAAGTTTGTCAGCAATTACTCTTCAAGAACAGATCTCTTCTTCTCACTACTGGCCAAAATGCAGCCCCCAATATTTAGGGAATGGCTCATGAATATATGAAGGTTTTTTTATATTGTTGATTGTCTTGATTTTGAAAGGTTTCTCATCTGGAACAGAAATCTGGCTGTTCCATCCCAAGCTTCAGTGACTGCAAATTTAAAATGCAAGTTGCAATGAATAGTGCCCAAAGACTAAAAGACTTTTCCCCCAAACTTAGCATGAAGAAAAAATTCATGACAAAGTAATTTCAGGCATTTCAGTCCTTATCTAAAGCTTGACGCTTCTTTTCCCTACTCAGTCTTCCTCAATAACCCTCTTCCATAAAGGAATAACAAAAATTACACAAGTCTAATATAAGATATTATAAACTAAAACACGCCTCAGGACAAAGACGACAATTCAACTACCTTTGCGCTGGTTAAAATTCAAATCAGCTTGAGATTTTAAACAATGTTATTTTCGCATACTTACTTTCCTCTCATGTTATAAAGAAAGGAATGTGGCTTTTGAATTGTCCCTATTTATCAAGCACTTTTGCCAGTTTGCAGATATATGGACAGAAACTGTTGGTTCTCATAGGTCCCAGAAGCTCCCTTTCTGGTATGAGAAAACAGAGCTTGATGACAGCAAGTTGACTCAGCATCTTTCTACTCCACCACCCTCAAACGATAAGCAAAGGATGCAGAAGGTGTGACAGCCACAAAAAAATAGCGTGATCTTTATCAAGAGACAGTTTTGCTTAAATACAGCTTTAAGTAGCATCAAACTTTTCTTGCAATTTTATAACCCTCTAATTGCTCCACTGCCTTATTTTCCAAGGAAACTTCAACTTGAATATCACCAGACAACTCCAGTGTTGACAAGGAAGTGAGAGTGATTAGGAGCATAAATAAAATTAAGTAAAGTAAATATTGAGTCACTATCAATGGAAACTAGGGCTGTCAGCAGTAGAGACAAACAAAAACAGAGCCTAAACCATTGAAAACAGTTCAGAGTAGTGAAACATTTGTGCTACAGATACTGGGAAAAAGTTCAGATTTATGAGGAGAACTTGATTTACGATCATAACTGGATAAGGTTCACAGGCACAATGGAGAACAAAGCCACTGGACAAAAGAGAGACATCCTTAGTTAGAGGTTCCAGGCCATTCAGTCATTTATCCTCTAAAGAGTATGATCTTTTTTAAGATATAGGGTATGGGGTATTTTTCCTTGTTACTGTGATGGTCTAAGTGAGGAATATTTGTAAAATAAAAATCATGTAACACATTATAATCTAAGGGAAAAAAAAAAAAAAAAACCAAAAAAATAAGAACCAACCTTTAGACATAAGATTTCCTAACTTCATACATAATCAATCATAATTCAAAGACACATGACCCTCCAAGCAAAATGTGTCAATACTGTTCCTTAAGAATGACAAAACTGGGGGAAAAAAGGCAGCATTTGATATACTTGCTACTTCATCCACACAAGAGCAAATCTCAGTTTATTTCTAACATACCACCAATTTCCTTGTCAGCTGCTACTGGTCATTAGTGTCTTAGCTTATTCAAATAACTTTGCCATTCAATTGCTTCCTCACTCTTCACAACAACTCTTCACATGTGGCTTATTACTGGAATTAATGATCACTTTTTAAGAAAAGAATTTGGCAGTTACTTCTGACTTTTGACTACATATGCGTTTGACTAAGCAGCCAGCATGCAACAAGGCCAAACTTAGACTATCAGGTAGTTGTACATTTATCAATAAATGTCACAGGATACCAGGGTGGAAGGGACCTCAAGAATCACGTGTTCCAACATTTTTTGGCAAAAGCAGTTTAGGCAACATGACTCAGCACCCTGTCCAGCAGCATCTTGAAAGTGTCCAATGTTGTGGAACCCACCACTTCCTTGGGGAGATTATTCCAGTGCCTGAATGTTCTCACCGTAAGAAGTTTTCCTCTTGTGTCTAACCAGAAGCTCCTCAGAAGGCTGATTTATCAAGACTTGCTCTGATACTGTTAAATCTGCTACTGGTCTTGTATTCAGAAAACTTGGACAACTTTTTATCCAACAACGGTGTTAAATAGATTGAACTAGAACAGACAACCAAGAGTATCAGAGAATCCTATATATGTTAGGGGCTGCTTCTCCTCAACTACCAACAGTGCTGGGAAAATTCAAACTCTTGATCTAGCCTTATACTGCTACAATTTCTTGTGCACAAACGACAGCCAGCTCCAGCATATTGTGCCCTTTTGCTATCAGAGCTGCTTCATACCCTGGCACATTTTCTGTTATTCTCTTAAACTCAAGACAGGATGTCCCGTGGCTTTAAGAGTAAGACACTTCCAGTTAGCATTTGTGGCTAACAAAAGGCTGTCTCCGTGCACAGTATCACAGAAAAATTGTTTTGCTCTTGCCTCACAGAAGTGTTAGCTACAAACCCTGTCAACAAAAACTGCCTGGTTATTGGTAGCAGCACAGACACGCTCGGGTTTCGCTTTGCTGAGGGACTTGCCACATACCAGCAGAACTGTAATCTTGCTTGTTTTTGCCGGCGGGGGGAAGGAGGTCTGCCACGCCACATGGCACTTGGAACTGCTACCACACACCAGCCATTCACATTCAGTTTACGAGCTTCCAAGTTTCGACTGCATTTTAATACAAACATAAATGTAAGGGGGTTTGGGCTCTTCTTCCGCATCGAGCACAGACTGCACAGGCACCTCACAACCATAATCCAGCCGCCTTAAAGATGCCCAGTCTTTCAGAGCGAGTTGCAATGCCACGGGGGCAAGAAGCTGCACTTGTTTTAACACCACTAAACAGATAATGCCCAAAGAGAAGCATGCTTTTGAGTACTCCCTAAAGCAGAAAGCACATGGGCTATGGTACAGGACAGGACACGTGCTGCAAATACCTTCTGTATGGCTATCAGGCAAATTTACTATGCATGGAAATAAAGAGGAATCTTCCAATGATTTTATCATAGTTTTGATTCAAGCTGTATTAGGGCTTCTAAATTCTTGCAGATGCCTTACGAAGACTCCTACCTGTATTCAGTTAATATTGTTAAGACCCACCCACCTGCTGTAAATGTAGTTTGGCAATTGGTGATACATGAGGAATCTCATCAACTAATATATTTAAATTATTTATAGTCTATAGGGTAATTGCAGTTTTCAGGGTAAGAGAAATGAACTAGCTCAATATTATTGAAATCCTCCCCAGAAGGGGAGAATCAAGTAGCTCATTGAGATTACATGCCAATAATAATTTAGCAATCGTCATCATCTTCGCTGGAGTCTCTATTATAACCTGTAGGCTATATTTTTCACATGCATGTGCAATGCACTTGCAACATTAGGAAAAAAACCAAACAAAAAGCTTTCAGGCAGAATGACTTGTTTCTGAACAACTTTGCCACAAACCCATGAAGTGAAGGCTTTTTCAGCCCAAGAGATATGAGCCAGATAAGCCACCACATCTTTCCATCCTTAGAGTCAATTTGGCCAACCCTTAAAACAGAGTTTCAGACCCCCACTAATTTCTTTTAACTTGTAGAATGTGGTTATTTCTCTTGACTGACCCTGTGGACAATAAGCATGGCAAAGCAGAATCACATATGCTTGTTCTGTGGCAGTCTGTCAGCTGTGCTATTTTTCTCACAGCAGCACAAACTTGTAATATTTTAAGCCCCTGACAGCTACAGAAGGTGTACAGAAGCTTCCCCTGCTTCCTCTGGCAGAAATAATAAGACCTTTAAGAATGGACAACAGCTTGGAAAAAAATGTTCTATATGCTTCTAGGCTGATTAATCAATACTTAATTATTTAGAAGCTCTAAATGGCTATCTTTGGCAAGCATACAAAACATGTTATCATCCGTCAATAGAGGCCAGGAAATCAGATTGTAAGCATGTAGCAGGGCACTGCTGTGTAGAGAAGGAGTTTACTCCATTTGCTGCACTTTACCATTTCATTTCATCAAAGGTGTTTATGTCACACTTAATGAGATAAGGGACAGCAGAGGCCTCAACAGCAGATCTTAGTGCTGTCTGATAACAGCAGCAATCTGGGAATAAACACGGCTTTGCAGAAGCCATTTTTTAAAACCCTAATAAAGTAATTGTAGGCCTTAGTAGAAATTGGTTAATTGGATCATCTATGTTTTGTTCCGGGAGTAAAATGTGTATTCCTATGATTAATTCATTAGAGAGTGTTTCTATTGGAGTTAATTTGATAGTTCTGAATCAAGTCATCACACTGCTGAGCGGCTATTGTGCTTCTGCAGGATTTCTGTACTAAAGCCTCAAAACATTTCTGCCTTGCTAAAGTTGCCCAAAGTTATCTGATCATCTGGGTGTAATGAGGTTCCTGTTGATTCAGCTCGTGGGTAGCACGGCCATCACTCCCCAAAGCTCTGAGTAAGGGCAGCGACTGTTGATTCGCAGCAGTTCTGTGAATGTGAAGTGACCCAGCGTGTCTAAAACGGTGCACCAAGTTTTTTCTAGTTTCTTTTTGCATCTCCCCAACCAGTGGATGAGCTGTCCTCCATATTCACTTCTACCTGAAGGGCTCAGAGGAACAGTGGCACTGTGGCCTCCATCTAGTCAGTAGCTACTAAAAAGAACATGTTCCACAACTGCTTCACAAGCACAGACAGCTGAGGCAGTCCAACACTGTTGTTTTTTTTTTTCACATCCATTTTTTTTTTGCAACCAACCTGCTCTAGAGTGTCTCTCACCTGTTAGCAAACCCATCTACTTTTAGGTACACAGTCTCATGCATATTTGTACTCATAACAAACGTATTTTCAGTAAATACTGCTGAAGTGTCCACACATAACAAATTAGCTGCTTGCCAGCTGTGTGAATGCCTACAGACAACGGGGACTTATGATTCACACAAACAAGACCGAGCTTCAAATTTCATTTCACTGAGGGAAAGAAAAGAAAAGGTTTTTACTGTCCACCTGAAACGAGATTATGATACCTTTTCCAGAAACCTTCCAAAAAAGCCTCAGAATATCAATCTCTTTATACCTTGAGATCTCTGGATAAAAATTACTAAACATTAATATTTGTTATAATGCAATATTACTCCAAGACCCATACTAAACATTATTATTTATTGTACTAAGCATTGTAGTAGCACACAGCTAGAAACCCATTTTTTGCCTGGAATAAACCTGTCTGTGGACTGGGCTGCTAGGAAATCATCAAATACATATAAAGCACACTTAGTGACTCCTTTCATCATAGCTCTTCTAGCTCTGACTCTCATGTGCTCCATAAACCTGTACCCCATAACGTAGTGAGAAGGAAGGGTTAACCACATTATTTATTAATCCTTAAGTCAAATTACAAGGGCAGATATTTGTCTTCCTACACATTTTCCATTCTCTGGATTTGACATGTTCTGAACAAGGAGAGGTTTTCTTTTAAAGACAGGAAAACTTTCCACTGCTCTAAAAGTTTATATGCTTGTTAAAATAGGATGTAATAATTAAATGCATACACATGCTTGAATGATAAATTTTAGTAATAAGAGCACTGGGACTTACTATGACCTTATCAAGTGGGGCTAGCCAGTCATTAATTCAGATAACGCAATTTATTATCATAATCTTTCGCTTACACTATTGTAGGGCATATGATTTATCCTAATTTGCATATGCAGATTGAGATGCAATCATTTCATTAATTTTAATGCTTTCTCTTAATCCCATCAAGATTAACACTTTGTCTTAAAGTTCTGTACAACATACTTGCAACTGCCCATTAATGTGTTATCCTAATATTATTAGTATGGGTGAATTATAATGAACAAAGTGCACTAATTTGAATGTGCAGGTTACAGATGACAAACCGCACCAGGAAGGCACCGATACAATTATCTTTTCCCATATGTAGGTACTTGTATTTGTGGGGAACATTACAGTTCCTGTTTACATTGTGCACATTTCTTCAGGTAAGGAATTTGGGGCCCATCTCTGAGCACTGCCAGAGATTCCACATGGAGAGATCCCACAGCGTGGTCATTCTGGCTGGGTAGGGCTGGAAAGGCAGGTTAGTCACTGCCACCTCACACACTGGCAGAGAGGTTCTTTGTCTCCAAAAATAACATTAGCAGCTTCAAAAGAAATCCCTTGAATAGTCTTAGAAGAGAGAAGAAAAAACTGAGACAAATGAGGAGAGAAAAAGATTTTAAAGTGAGCTCTAACAACAGTTTAGCATCTGACATTTGACTTCCCTATTTTTCAGTAAGACATGCAGCGGCAGAATGAACTATTCATTAATTCCTCCAAAGTGAAGACTCACAGAAAGCAGACCCTTGAAATTTTGTTTAGTAAATGCAAATTAGGAACAGACACGTCATGCTAATGCACGTGCAATATTCAATAGAATCATAATCTTTATTCTAATATTTGCATTGATTCAACCTATAGCCATCTCCATTTTACATAGACTCTCTGAAAACTCAGGTATCTGTGTGTATAAATGTATTTATTTGAATGCAGGGCAAGTAATGATATTTCATTTAAAAAATCAAGAATGAATGTGTAGCAAGCAGACTTTTTAATTGCTGGAAGTGAAATTGAGATAATGTTAATTTTCTAAAACTGCTGAACAGATATTAGGTAGAAATTTCAGTAATCAAAAACCTAAACAGACACCTCTATAATCAATAGAAAGGCTGAATTCAATTTACCATTATATTAGAAAGGAAGTTTGATTTTTAAGATTATTGGCAGAAGAGAAGCCATAATTAAAAACTTTCAGAAAGCTTTCTAGAGACATTTCCTGATATTATTTTGCTTAGTTAACAAAAATTAAAAAATTTCTGGCTATATTGTTTGGTTTCCTACATTGCCATGGATTGGAATAAGCAGCTGAAATTAAACATTTCATTGCACATTTATATTTGTTTAACTCAGTTCAAAGATTTGACCCATTTAACATATGCAAGAGGAAATATATCAAGCATTGAAATATACTAGACATCCTAATTAGGCAGCGAGGATTTATCAGTGATGAGTAAGTTTTCATCAAGCAAGTAAATATAAATTATGCCCCCAGTTCATAGAAACCTACTGGAAATGCTTAAGGTAACAGATTTGGGCCAACATGTTTCATTCATGACTTAAAGCTGATGTTATTTTCCAACGGGAAAAAGCAGCTGTAAGTTTGAGCAATTACTATATTGCTCTAACCTTTTGCTGTTATTAGCCAGCTGGGAGAATATTAAGGATTTTAACTTCATTCAGGCCTCCCCTGAGTTCAAAGGACTCTTCCTGTTCTCTCCATTTCTTCCCAGACTGTTTCTGAAACTTGCCAATGCTTTGTGTCAAGGCTTAATCAGAATCTCAGTCAGCCAGGGGAAGAGAGGATATGTAGATCACTTTGACATGGAGACAAGCACCACTGCCTGTGATTGCAACTCAAATGCCTTTTTGTTACAGTTTGGTTTTAGTTTTATTACTTTCATCAACAGTGTTGGTTCTTCATTCCAAGTTAGCATTATCTCAAAGATGTTGGTTTGGTGTTTTGGTAATTTTTGGTGTTTTGGTAATTTTTTAACTAAACCATCTACTGATACTGCATCTACTTCAAAGGCACACTAAGCAGACTGCTTGGTTGTGAGGTTCTGGGGAAACTGTAGCAGGGATGGGTGCATTCTCACCATATTTTTGATATATGTTTACATTATATTATAGAAGCAAAAAGAACGGAGAAAATCAGTGCAGTATGACAGAACATCTGTACTTTGGAGGTACAGGACTGTGTACAAGTTCATCTCAATCTTTACTCAAATGTCTCATGACATCTGGAAGTAACTTTCAGCATTATTTTAACAGTGTTTCTTGCTCAGTACATTGTCCAAAAAAACCATTCTGTGAGAACACACAGATAACCTGTCAGCTTTGGGAAGGGAGAACAATTTCACATGGATTTTGCACCACATTAACCTTGAGTAAAGCTGTAGTTTTCTTTATTGTCCTTTAGGTTTATTTTTACAAACACTAAATACCCAAAAGGGATTTCAGTACTTGCATGTCTAGTACAACCCTCTAATGTGGGAGAGATGTTAAAGAATAATTCCATCATCTGGGTGACAGTAGCTATTTTTCTACATAACCTTGTCTTCTGCCACACTTACACACTGTGCTGAGACATGGAGCTCAGAGGATATTGGAAATGAATCAATCTAGCACCCGGAAGCTGGGCTGCTTTCTCATGTCACCACAGAATATCCTCAGCTGGATTAGACCCACGAGGACCATCGAGTCCAACTCTTAGCCCTGCACAGGACCATCCCCAAGAGTCCATGTGTAGGCAGAGACCATCCCTATGTGTCCATGTGGACAAGAGTCCATGCACACCATGTGCCTGAGAGCTTCATCCAAACACTTCTTGCACTCTGTCAGGCTTGGTCATGTGTTCTCTGTGGGCATCCCAAGTCCTGTTGCAGCTACTCTGCCTCACCATTTCTGCTCTCAGTACTCTGGGCTCTGAAGAGATTTAACAGCCTAATTGCAGCAGTGTGAGTGTGCTGAACCAGGATAGTCCAGGCACCTGCAAACAAGCCTCTTACTAAGCCCACCACTAGTAAGGGCAGCACAGAGGCATCAGAGATGCCACTGCAAAGTCTGCAGTGCAGACACACCAATCATTAGCTCCTGTTCTGCAGAAGCCAATCTAAGTCTTTGCTCATCAGCACAAATTTCACCTCAGTCATGTCAAGACAAGTCAGCTCAATGCTTCCTCCTGCTGGACTCCCCATAGCACAGAACCCCCCAGCAGCCACCCAAGCGACCCTCAGTATCCCCAGAACTGGCATCGATTCAGTGCTCACACCCGCTCAGCTACCAATTTACGGTGGATAATGAGGTTTTGTTTGCATATAAATGGCACTAAAACCCTTCCCAATGAACTTAGAAACACAGCTTATAGCACATAAACTACAAGATTTAAAAAGGTTGAGGAATATTCTTTGATCCAAACACATGCAAAATCCTACTGATTAGCATCTTTTAGCATAAGATTAAAAAAAAAAAAGGAGTAAATTGAGAACACCTAGATATAGATCAAACTCTTCCACAGTACACGATGCCATACTGAAAAAGTATGAAAAGGACACATTTTCTTCTCTAGCGTATTGATCTTTTTGATGTTAACTGCAAATTTTAATTAAAATTTCAGATACTATTAACATGCTACATAATTAAGAAATAAAAACACTACTCAAGCTTAGCAAAGATACAAGTTTTATGGCTTGTTTCTTTGTTTTTGTTTTAAGTAGTAGCAAGGAAATCCCCTTACAAGTGGAAGACCATTTCCCATCACTGGAATATAAGGTTTCTGTATTATCCTAAAAAAATCCCTGAATTTGTACCATAAAATCCAAGGTGTTAAGTTTCTCAGCTTTATATCAGGCTGACTGCAAAAATCCAGTCTTTTCATTCATTCTCTCAATCTGAGATGGGTGTAAATGCCTTTTTTCTCTTTTCCTGGATCCTTGGAATCTTACACAATCTCCTTGCAGTACGCTTTATTTTATGGCTCTGTTACGGATTTTCCCTTTACAGCACTATTTCTTTTCTGCTGTTAAAAAGAAGGGGAGTGGAATCTGATTCTTCCTCCTGGATTCCTATTTTAACATGGCAAAGTCTTCTGCGTCTCCTCACATGTTCCATAGTTTAATAATCCAATTGCAAAGACTGAGCTTTAGTGCCAGGCTCAAGCTCTGCCACCAGCAGTTAGGAGACTCTTACATCCCCTTTCTATTTTTCATCATTCCAACATGATGGAATTTTCAATTTGTTTCTCAGTGTACTTGAAGCCTAAATGTAACAAATTCACGAGAAAGTTCATTTTTATATTTCAACTAGCACTTACTCCTTTGAAAGGATATACACTCTCCATCACAATGACATGAAGTTTCATGCACGACCTGAATGTATCCACCTTTAAGTGTCCTGAATCCCAACAGGTCATTTCACTCTTCCCTCCTGCCAGAGACAGCCCTTTTTTTCCATTGACTATATGGTGAACCTAAACTCCTCAAGTCTATCTTCTGAATCACAACGAAATTAAATGCCTGAAGTGCCCTAAAGCAGAGAAAATCCAACTGCCTGCCCTTGCCATACACACACAGGACCCGATTCCTACCAAAACAATCTCCTTGCACTAACAGCTACACAGTCACTCCATCTAGAAAGAGAGGAGATGATGGAAGTCAAACACTGTGCTCAGGTGCCTGCCCCTGCCACGGAGTCTGGAGAAGGGAGAGAACAGGTCTTGGCTGACAGGTTTGCTCCTCAGCACCCGTTTGGTGACCAGAAGTGTGCTAACTGGCAGTAAATCAAACCAGACACTTCCTGAGAGAGCTCTGCTCACGGATGTTGGAGGATGTAAAAAGAGTGATTCTGAACTCATTTAACCAGTGGCCACAGCTGGAGAATGGATAAGCCATTTATCAGGGCATTCTCCATCAAGTCAGCATCTTAAAGGAAAAGCAGATTATCCTCCACAACATTTCTATTCAAGACTAGTGCTAATTTTATTTTCTCTCTTTAATGGAGTTATTTTTCCAATACTTCCTTAGTTGCATGCATTTCCTCCCAAGGCTTAGAGAAACTTTTTTTTTTTTGTAAGTCAATAGCATTATTCTGATCAGTCCTTTGCATGGATATGTTGGAAAAGATTTTTCTGAGTTTCTTGCAGATTATTAATAAACTCAATAAAAATAGCAAATTCTACCAAGCAACTCAGCAGAAGAAACAGTTGCCCAGTGGAAGTGTCAATTCAAACCTGTTCAACCAACAGGGACAGATGGCTACTAATAAGGGGAATTTCTTTGAAAATCCCTGGCTAGTGCCTTCACACTGAGAACCGAGCACCATGTGCATCATTTTCATTGTGCATACCCTCCCTCATCAGCATGAGATGGCTCCACTGTGGCATGACTCTTATCAGCCCATAATGTGCCTAGTGGAGGTATGGTTGATAAAGGAATCTTCATAACTGCAGCTACACAATGCGCTTTACAGAGAAATACATTCATTGTCACTTAAGAGATTTAAATGATTGTGTGATCCACAAGCCAATCTGAAAAGGCAAAACATGTTGATGGAACATCACAGATAAGCTATTTCTAACAATTGTTTCATTACAATTGCAGCTTCTTCAAACAGATGAAATGACAATGAGTATTAAGTGAATTTTATATCCAACTCTTAGAGCTGGACTTCAGAGATGAGCTGCCAGCAATTTTGAAAATACTTTAAAGACCCCAGAGGTTTTCATATTACTTTTAAAATTCCCCCTTAAAACCAGAAACAAAAGTTTAATTTTTTCTTTTGATCTGCAAAGATATTAATTTCTCTTTAATTCAAATGGTCTCCTTTCAACTTTGAAGGATATGCTAGTGCATGTATATATACAGAACATATAAAATATATATTAGCTTGTCTTGCAGCCTTCAGAAAGGGCTTTAATTTGCTGCTGTTTCAAAAGACTGAGGGGATTGCCTTTAGCAGGATGAGAAGAGTGGTAAATGTGACAGCTGCAGGGTTCTGAAAGATGCTGTAGAGAGAAATTAATGGACATGGGATTAAGTTGCTGAAGCCAGTCATCTTCCCTCCCCCTCGCCCCCTGGAAGGTGCAGCAGACTGGGGAGGATGCTGTCCACAGTCTGCTACAAGTAAAAGGCACATCTCACCCTGGCAGCGACAGGAGGTCTTTCTTACACTCCCACCTCAGCTCATCTCAGACCGCCCACATCTGACACACCCCTTCTGACCACATTTTGGTTCACATTTCTGCTTCAAGTGAGTGCACAGGCAGAAAACAGGGGCAGAGCAAGGCACCCAACTACTACCCCACCCCTGCGGGCAGAGCAGGCACAGAAGGCCACACCAGCTCCTTCCTCCTCAGGCAGACACTGAGCATCCCCAGCATCCCCAGCACAGGCACCAAAGCACATGCTCTGGAGGTGAAAGAGAACACACTGGAGAGATCAAGCACAGGGGACTAGGATCAGCAGCATACTTGCTTCTTCCTTCACTAAATGAGCTCAGGTACACAACTGGAGGATGACTGCAATTTACTTATTCCTGCTTCTTTCCAACTCAAACCCTATAATTTTGTTGAGAAATTATTTCAAGATTGTAAGCTCTATGTTAGATGAATTAAACTCGAAGTCACTAAATAATACCATCATTTTACATTGTTGGTAGTTGCAAAACCACAGACAGACAAAACCCTACAAGTTTTGCATTGTGAAGGTCATACATTCAACTTCAGTAGTTACTGTTCACTTTGGGGTGAAATTGCATTATTTCAATATTCCTACCTTTTTTTTTTTTTCTTCTGTGCAGCACAGAGATTTACACAACTATTTCACAGGCCCTAATGATAGCTATTCTTTCAGTAAAAAAAAAAAAAGACCTACATAATCTACCTATCGTGTTCTAGAGACACTAAGTAAATCATTATCCAATGTACAAGACCATTATCCCTGCGCATCATAACAATCAGACTTAACGAGGCTTTCCTCTTGCCTCCTCTCTTGACTGCCACCAGCAATGTTTTTTGTTTACCAAGCTTCTGTTACGCTGACTGTGTGCTGAAATTACAATCCATACTTCTCCCAGAGAACACCATCTATATCAGCAGCTGAAAAGTAGAGAAAAGACATTTCTGTTCTAAAGGCACAAGGAACATCTTGTATAATCTGGGTTTAAACAACTTTTATGCCCTGACTTGGGCAAAATCATTAAAAGTTTTGGTGTCTCCTTGCCCGCTTTGAACATTTCAAGGGCTCAGGGTTGCCAAACACAAACATGCAAACCAGGAAAGGCAGCTCTGCGGCACCCAGAGGTGAACCACAACCTTCCCTGTCCCCCAAAGATCCAAGCTGTCCCAGATTTTCCTCTTAGTTTGATGTTTCCTTTACAGATTCACCTTACATTAAGACATTCTGAAAGAAGGATAGCCTCACTACTTTTTTTCTGGTTCAATAACAGATTGCTGTTATTCTTTTCTGAACTTTTACAGGAACTGCAAACTTTCAGAAACTCTGTTATAAGAATGGTTAGGTGAACCATTTCCTGGATTTTAGTCACATGGGGCTTGCACCTTAAGAGCTTCACGTGTGAGCAAGCCCAGTATCTCAAAGCAACACTTAATTGAGACATTATCATTATAATCACGTCACATCCTTAAATCAGTGCCAGCTGGACCAAGATGAGGCCTCACAGGGCCCCTTTTGAGCTCCATGAACTGAGTGAACTGCAGTTTGCAGTGAAATACAAATAAGCTCAAGAGGCTTTTTCTTTCACAAGAAAATAAGTTACGGTTTTAGTCATAAGGTGAACTTTAAAAAATACCCATGACAGGATGCAATATGAAATGCAAATACAAAACCTGTCACCTCCCAGACTTTAAATATCAAGAAGGACCTAAAAATTACAGTGGTTCCCTGAAAGATGTTAGGCTTATTTTTATATTAAAATTAATTGAGATCTGAGTGTCAGGGAATGGGATTTTCAAGAGTTATGGACTATCTCAGATTTGCTATAAGCAAAATGATATAAATATTTTACCTAGAAAAATAATATCCTGAATACCCCCCTTACAGAAAACAAGGCTGGTCAGAATCATATCCTGTGCAAAGAACTAGTTTTTTTCACAGAATATTCTCAATCTATAGGAGTGTCATTAGCCAACCTTTGGTCCCAATTAAGTAAATCAAATTACTCACACTTTTTACTTTAAAAAACCCAACCATATCTAATACTCTAGATGGTTAAAAATCAAATAGGAGGTGGAACGCTGATGTACACACAGTTATTAGAATGTTTGCTTACTTAATTACAAGTTATATTCAGGAGTGGGAATCCCATGTGGACTGGACAACAAAGAAATTCCAAACGAAAGAAAAAAAGCTGTGACTCAATAAAGGTAAGTAAGTGACATGTGCTGCTTTAAGGAGGCAGGAATAGCCATCTACAAAAACATGCACTTGAAAACAACTGACCAGGTACTGTAGGAAAAGATCCAGCTGATATCTCACTGAACATGAGCCAGCAAAGTCAATATTGAGAAAAGCGTCAGTAGTCCCTGTCTAATCCATGAGACCCATCAAGAGATTTGGAGGCCTCATTTGAGTGATATCCAGGTTTGGATACTACATTTTAAAACAACTGAAGACAGTCCAGACATGAGCTCTCCATTTGCTGTCACTATTCTTCATGTTGAGGAAAATCTGCAAGTACTTAACTGCTTAGTTTAGTGAAGAAATGAAAAGGCAAGAGAACTCCATCTCTGCAGCAACTGTAGTATAGTTGTAATATATTCTCTCTTTCCACAACAAATAGGACCACTAACAATTCATTCTCATCACTGGATTCTTAATGCCAGGTTAAACATGAGGTGCAAGAGGAAAGACCCACTGACAGAAGATCACCTGGACAACTTTCTGTCGAGGCTGGGCTTCCCTCAGTAGAGATTCTTAAAAAAACATTTGTGCAATTATCTGATGGTTGTAACATATTTGTAATTTAATTCACAAGGACAACTTGACAGCTAAAGTTACCTAAAAATCTTAGAGATCTTTCATGAGAACAAGAGGAGAAAGGTAGAAAAGAAGAAATACGTCAGACCACCACTGTAGCACTAAAATTATTCTGGAACAGTTGGGGCTGTGAACAGGGACTCTGGCAAATTTGTTCTTCAAGTAAGCTTGTCAGATGTGACTGAAAGTTTCAATTTCTAAAGCTGGCTTTTGTTAGAACAGAAGATGTTAAACTTGAACAAAGCCAAGGCAAATTTATGAGCAGCAACATGTGACAAAAGATGTCAATACAAACCATCCCTTTGCCCACTGTGCCCTTTTAGAGTACATCCCAATTTAATTCTAGACTTGCTTTTAACACAGCAGCTGGTAGGGACTTAAAACATGAGGATTCCTCTTGCAGCCCTCAGCACAATGCCAAATTCTGTTACCAACAAGTAAAATATATCTAATTTTGATAAATTACATAGATGATTCTATCTGTACTACACTGACATAAACAAGATTTCTAGTTTTCAGCATTACAGCAATCAGTTGCATAATTTAGTGCTAATAATACTGAATAAATTGATTTAATATATGAAAGTATGAGTTCAAATTAAAAAAAAAAAAAAAAAAAAAAAAAAAAAAAAAAAAAAAAAAAAAAAAAAAAAAAAAAAAAAAAAAAAAAAAAAAAAAAAAAAAAAAAAAAAAAAAAAAAAAAAAAAAAAAAACCAAAATAACAAACAAAAAACACCCCACTTCCAGAGGATTAAATTTAAGGTTCATGAAAACAAATTGTTTTAATTTTCCCAATTTTGAGCCAGAAGTTTAGATACAGTAGAATCTCAAACCAGCTTAAAGGTGCATTTAATATGAAGGGAGACATTTTTCTCCTGATGCTACAGGGCAATCTATTGAAGGTATCTGGACTAAGTTTGGCTGGACGGAGAGATAGGCATGCTGGAGCCTGCCAGTGTGGAGGTCACCATCTCACTGGTGAGAAATGGGATTGTTCCTGTTCTGCAGTGGGACCGTCAGCTGTTCTGTATCAGTCACAGGGATTTGTTATGCCAGTGACCACCGGCAGAGTGCTGGGGCTCTAACACAGCTCTGTCCTCCTTCCCACCTGATCTCTGGAAAAGACAGTGACAATGTGTTACAGCTTTACAGCCAACACCTCAGGGTAGGCAGCACCTTTGCTCAAGAGCTGAAAAAGAAGTCATGTATAACAGGGAAACTCTAAACCAGATTGTTCTGAGCTGTGCAGAAATCCCCCCCTCCATGCTCTGAAACATGAGAGGTTCAGGTGGGTGTCAGTAGGTTAAGCAAATGCACAAAGTGACTGTGCTAGAAGATTTTATAGGTTTTCTGCTCCACACAAGGGATAAATAAGTTGTGGAATTGTTTCTGAAATTACATTGGCTCGACAGTCTGTCCATTGCCTCTCCTCTGGGTAATCTTGAAGCTTTGCCAGGATGTTATGTTCTTTGATACGGAACATTTGTCATGATGAATGGTATTATGTAAAAGTTGTATTTTTCCCTTCTGTCTTTTGATTCGTCATATGAGAGATCATAACATGGATTTAATGTTATGAGGTCTGAGTAATTTAAACCTTTGAAATACCTAAACAATTGAGAGCTTCCTGTGTCAAATACATCCTTTTAGATGCACTATATTCATACAAAACTCTTGATCTGATTTACAAACGCAATTTAAAAAGAAACAAAACATTTTTTTCCTCACAGCAAGAGACATTTTCCCCTCAATAAATAAAAATTACTAAACACAAAACTTAAAGTATTTTAGTCTTGATTTCACAATGCTTCCTCAGTTCTAGTATCTGACACTGGCTGCTATGCACTGAGCTTTCAACATTTGCCTCTTTTTCTCCATTCCCTGTCCTTCAGGCTCCCACTTATGAACATCTACAATACTGAGTACTAGAGTACCATTCCTTGCCTCCCTTTTTTTTTTTTTTTAATTGATATGCAGGTAGGTTGATGGACAGCATGGGATACAATTGAACTGCCATTTACCACTTGCACTGATCAATCTACAATCACTAGTACTAGCCCTCGAGTGATAACTACACACAGTACTACTCTGTGTAAGCAAGGATCACAGGCTGAGGCCTGAGAACAATCACGCTGCTCTGGCAGGCAGGCACAGGGCTCTTGATCTCCAAGCTCCCTTTGTTCCCTCAGACTCCGTTCAGAAGTCAATTACACATTTACTGATAACATGGCTTACCCTGCCAGAAGGGTACTTCCATTAATATTACATCTAGTATCAGAATAAATGCAGAATAAAGGTAATTCTGTGGTTAAAAACCATGATATCTTGATGCCCACTTTCTGAAAACAACAGTAAAATGTAACTATAGCAATAACAAGGTACAGAACCACATGACAGCTCTTCAGAGAAAGCCGAAGTGCTTTGAAAAAGATCAATTACTACAAAAACGTAGTGCACTGCTGTCAATCTTCCACCTTCCTTTATAGTGAGAAATGAAATATAGATAGCCTTTTGCAGTGGATAGGAGTACTTCTTGATTAAGGGAAGAATTTGCAGTGAAGTCTAAGGCCAGTTCTGCTGACTTCCATGAGCAGTGCTGTGTCATTCTGCAAGGCAGGGATAAATAATCATCACAACCCCACTGCTCCCAGATGCCCCTGATACACCTTTGGTCAGCTCTAATCAGAAACCAGCTTTCCATAACCCAAAATGTTTAGCAACCCATGAAAAAAGCCTATGAAGAAGACCTCTTTGATGGCCATTTAAAGGGGGAAGACTATTTTAGGACAATTGGCAGAAAAGAGTAGAAAAACCAAATTTTGCTGTTTCCTTACGATGGCCAAAAAAGAGCCAATAAGAAAATAAGAGAAGTCTGAGAAATAAGAAAAAGGGCATTGAACCATTACTGCCTAAGAAAGAGACGTCTCATTTTTTACTAATGTCAGTGCAAAGAGGCCCAAGCCTGTCAGGCTTCGCAAATGTCACCCATGTTATTACCTAGTTGTCGAATATTATCAGTATGCTCAAGGTACACATTCTTCTAGACGGCTTTATGCTGATCTCGCAGATAAGGTTCAACGAAGCATGAATAATGTGCAACTTTATACAGTCATGAAAAGTGCTCATAACTACTTCTTTCCCTTGACATCTTCATAAAAAAGGTATTTCGTTAAAGGACGTGGAAGGTACTTTTCCAACTCAAATTTCCGACTGTGAAGTAGAGTAGGCACTCGGTTGTGAGCAGTTGCAAGAAGCAGAAGTGAAGCTAAATTGAGTGCAACATTAGGATGAAATGTCTTTTTTCAATCATCTTTATATAACAATAATGAACTCGTACGCTGAGAAGGGCACAAAATCAGCATGGGTGGTTTCTTTAGAGTGCCAAAAGCTGCCTGAGATTGATAGCAAGAACTAATTTTGACTTTAATCTCCTTGTCCTCCTCAGAAACTAGTTCAGAATCTCGGCAATTCTGGAAAGAACATTACAGACTGAGGAAAAAGTGTAAAATTTCACAACAATAAGACACACTACGAAATAAGCGAATTTTTTCTCTTAAACTATCAAAGTAATTTAAAACCCTTAGTGAGTACCTTAATAGACAAGAGCACTCTAGCTTCAAATGGGTTTTAATGGGAGGGTAACCACAAGAATAAAATCAATTAATGAATACTATAAATAGGTTAGTGAAAACTCTCGGCTCTTTCTCTTTCCAAACATCCTCCTACCCCACCACCCATTGAACTACTTCCAGAATAATATGATAGAACAGCCCACATAAGAAATAAAATATTGCTACCATTTGGAGTTCTTAGCACTGAATTTTCTGGAAAGTTTATGTAAGATTATACTTCAAGAAAAGTGGAGCGTTGTATCTGCACTAACAATACCTTCACCTGAAAACAAAGAGAATACCAACATTTTTGATGTATTTTGGCTCCATTTCCAATGAAATGAAATGAGATGCTTTGAAAATCAAGCTTTTTAAGGAAACTTGGTCTTACTCGATGAGACAAGCCACATCCTCCAAAAGCAGTAAATACTTTTGAAAACCTTAACCATTCGATGTCAGTTGCAACAAACCTCAAATAAGTACTGATGACCATGCATGTACCCCTTGCATCTTTAGGGGTGGTAAAAACTGACAATATGCTTGATGTGTGCAGGTAGAAATGAGAGAATATACTTTCTCCTTCTCTTTCTAAGAATAAAAGAAATGCTGAAACAGATATAAATTCCATTGTTAACAGAAATGACAACACAAAGAATCAGGCTGTGATTTCCTATGGAAAAATGTAACACCAATACACCAACCAGGAGCTGGATGTTGAATCCACACGCATGATATTCCAAAGTCTTTCCATCATAATAATGCACGATAGAAAGATACATTCGACCTCCTTTCACTGATGGGGTTGTAATCATATAGTGTCATCTGAAAAACAGCCGAAGGTCTTTCTTAGAGTACTTAACCAATAAGCCACAGCTGTATTTCCCTTTCACAGCCTCTTAAGTGTGCTGGAGAAATCTGTAACCATCCTCAACATCCTGAGGGCTGCAACATTAAACCGGAAAATAACAATGAACAAGAGTGGTGTTGAGAGCATGTACATGGCCAAGTGTGTCACATGTGAGGCTGTAATCTTCTGCAAGGCCACCAGACCAGGAGAAACAGAAAGCTCCCATTCATAGAAAGTGGATATTAAACAGATATTCCATCTACTGTGGAATGCAGTAGAAGAACAATGATAACAAAGTTGTACAATGCAAGAACTAAGCAAAAGCAGGAGTTAAACACCTCTTCCTTCATGCTGTCTTTAGGTAGGGATTTACTTTCCCAGCACCTACGTGACAACGTTGTAACCATGGAAATAGCTTATGAATGCTTATGCTTAGAGGTTCTCTGATCGTGCATCATAGTTGTTTCATTTGTAGCCTTTTAGGAACATAAATTAAGCTGTCCAATTACTCCATGTTTGTTCTTTTAATTGCTTCTGTACTGCTTCATCCTCAATGACGCGCTTGTGCCCTCCGGTAACAAAGGGGGTCGTGCCACATAAAACCACTCACAGTGGAAAGTTCAGCAAAGACTTCCACAGAACAGATTTATTCAGTGTTGTTGTGAAGGGTGGGAGAGCTAATACAGACCTCACTGATATTCACCAGGTCGAGCTAAGGTCAGGTGAAGTCAGTTACAGAATTGGCTGACTTCTCTCAGTGTCTCTACCAGACAAACACAAGCACGTTCATACACTGAGAATTTATAGTACTTACCAGGCAGTTTGAGGAATTAATAATTTACCAATTTCACCAATACAATTTTTCCATAAGACACATGATGATGAATTAGCAATTGTTTATCTACTGGGGCGAGGGGAAGGAGTGAGATCAGAAGAAAAAGAGACCTCAAAAGAGGAGGCAGGTCCTAGGAGAGCACCCAAGGACTGTTTCTGCAATAGCAACCCTACCTGAGCTGCAGGGAGCACCCATTTGTGGCAATCTAGCCATTGTCCAGGTTGCTCCATGGTTGACTGCATCCAGGAAAACTGGGAATGTGATGTCTTAAACAAGCTGTTTCAAACCAGCTAAGGGGAACAGTCAGTAAGGAGCAGATCTTACAGAGGTGGGGTAATGCTTTTCCAACGCCAGCTTCCCCTTTTCATAAGGCAAAACTGTGCAAGAAGCAGGATCAAACACTGGTCATATCCTTAGAGAGGGCTGTGGACCACCAAGGATCCCAAAGCACCCCCTGACTCTTCAGGAACTCTCCCTTGGAAGACTGTGCATGCCCCATAGTGTTGCATCAGACACAAAGAATTCCCTCCCTGGGGAGAGATCTAGGCTTTCCCATGCTAACTTAAATGTATGCAAGCTGACAAACTCCATTTCGTGGGCTCCCACCCCCAAAGATCAAGACTGTGACCAATACCTTCTGCCCACTGCCATTAAATTGCTCAAAGATAAATCTGCCTCACATTTATACTGGTCATTCAGTGCCTTTTCACTCTAATTCACCCCACAGGATTTATTGACAGGAACCCATTACCCTGCATCAGAGGTGGGTCATAAAACCATCTTAGCAAGCAGCATGCCAGAGGCACTTTAAGAATCCAGATGTTGACTGATGTGGGGTTCTGAAGAGGGAAGGTTAGATTTGAAATAGCAGACATGCCTATAGAGAAAACTGGCTTCACCAAGCTTTTGGTGATGTCTGAGTATTACCCTACTGATCTAAGAGCAGGACACCTAAATTCTGGAGTTAAAAAAGACAGGAGTGCAGACACACTGATCCACAGGAAACCTCATTACATCATGGAATGTATTTCTAAGATAACAGAGATGAAACTGCTTTGAGATGCTTCTCCACTTCCATTGCTTATAGAAGAGATGTTGATGACACTGGGAACCTTCCCACCTGCAATGAATTCTCAGCTGTGAGTATATCAGAGCAGCTAGAATAATTTGAAGCAAGCATACAGGATAAACCAGACAAAACGGGCAAGTTAAATTTATAATTCAAGCTCAAGCTGAGGAAATAAGTCCAGAAAAAGAATCTGTTTCAAAGACTCCTGAAAATCAAACTTAATAGCAAGCACTAGGAAATATTTAGATTTTTAAAATCATATCAAAGCATGAAGAACCAGCTTCATTGGGCTAAGCCTTTTGGAAAGCAAGTAAAACAAATCAGAGCTGGTGCTTGGTCTTCCTCTTAGTCACACATTCAAGACAAAGCAAAGGATAATTAACAAGAAGTTCACTGGCTGTAGCACATATTCCAACAAAGCAGTGTTCACTCAGATGAATATAAAATTATTTCATTTCTATTTTCTTTAGAGCAGTTAAAGATTACTCGAGGCTTACGGTACCTATTTGTCTGAGTGTATTCTAGAGACAAAGAACAATGAAAAATCTTGCAACAACTGAGGAAGCAAACCTTTGGAATGAATTAAGATTGAAGTCTGACTTACAACACTGTTTTGTCACACTGTCTGGCTAAATTGCTGCAGGAAAATGCCGATTCACTCCTTCAATGTCTGTCTAACTATCCTTGACTTACAGAGGATGTAAACGCCCAGACAAACTCAGTATGACAATCACAGAAAAATGCAAAAGTATCATTCTAGTAATATGATTAGTCCCACAAAAGCTGTAACCACATCCTTGCAGTTAATCATGTAGCTAAGTGCTTTTCCTAGCTCATACCCTAAACAAATAGCTTAGTGCAGAATTATACTTTCACTAGGACACAGCAACTCATTCTCTGCTAAGACATTCCAGATGTGCCTCTTTTCATCTGTCAAGGATACACATTTGTACCTGCTTGTATTTAAAGTTGTTGTGCATGCATTAGCCTCTCTAATTTTAAAAAGTCTAGATGTATGAGTACATACTGGAATTCACTAAATACTCAAAATCCATATTTATATGGATTTGCAACTCTTCATTAAAACATGAATTGACCATGAATCAACTCATAATCACTACTCACATATTTTTATGAAGTGGAATATACATAAATGTATACACAGACATATCAAAAAACATGCAGAGAGAGCAAGATGAAATACTGGAATGATCAGTTCAGTGCAAATACACAGACATAACATGGCAAAACCCCCAGCCCTTGCTGTATTAGCTGCAAAGCTTGAATGTGGGGTGGTTGGTTGGTTGGTTGGTTTGTCGTTTTAGTTTGGGGTTTTGTGGTGTTTGTTTGGGCTGTTTTTTGAGAGGGAAGACATTTGTTTCTATTTCAGGGGGGTTTTCCCCTTTTTCTAAAGTTTTTTGTTTGTTTGTTTCTAACATAGCCTGAACCCAATCTCCCACATGGGTCTGACTGGACCCCCACCTCTGACCTCATGTCAAGCTGCCATACACTCCAGCAGAAGCATTTGACTGAAGGCTGGTTGAACCCTGTGGGTACCCCTCATGTATCATTATTCCAATTACATTGACACCTGTGCTACAAACTTCATGTAAATCCACTGAGAAACCCGTGTTCACAGGACTGGAGTATCTTCTACTTATTACCAGGGGCACAGTAGCCATAGGGTTATTATTACAGTCTGTTAAATCTCCTTATTTAGAGCAAAGATTAGTATTACTCTACAGAAAGGCTGACAAACACAGCACACCTGGACTCTTTATTTAGCAGTATTTTGCTATATACAGGAAACAGTTATCATTATGTGCCAGGGAAATAATTTTTAGAACAAATCTGGCTTTGAAACTGAGCATCATCCATACTGCAGCCAAAAGCAGTGCCAGCCTGGGACAGGTGTACAGTAAACGAGCAGGTGGAAAATGAATACCATTGTGAAAAGCTCAAGGATGCTTATCTCGTCACAAAGAATGCACATGTCTCTTGTACTGGTTCTGCTTTCTCCTTTTTTTTTTTTTTTTACAGGGATCAAGTTTGTGCTCTGGAAGACACCAGTGCAAAATGGAAGATCACAAAGGCAGGCTTGGAATCCTCCCCAAGTCACCAAATTAATGACTATTTCAGAGGCAGAGCTGTCTCTTCCTTCCTAATGAGCTTAAGTAGCTCATTAGATTTCTGATCAAAAGTAATTCGAAAAGTAAAATTAAAAAGAGTAAAAATTGCACCCTTGAGTCAGTGAGGAAACATTTAGTGAAATTGCATTAAAATGAAGATGTTGCTCGTTCTGACCTGAACCAGTAAGAGAGAATCAAAGCCCACGGTGGCCTTCAGGGTTTAATTTGCTCTCTAGTACCGTGTTCTCACAGCTAAGAAAGGATGGGAATGCATGTGTCCTAGGAACATGCATTTCCAGTGACATGATTTCTCCAAACCTGCAATATCACATAGACAACAGAGGACTTGTTGGGCACAAAGGACGTGGTAATCTCAGTTTTATAGCTCCTGTCCCTACACCAGGGATGTGACTTTCAAGTCAGCATTTTTTAGCGGTCACACTTTGGAGAGAAAACAACAAAACAAAGAAGCAGTAAGTAAAATCAGGGCAGAATATAGCATCATAGATGAAAGGAACTACTACACTCCAAGCTCTTTCAACATCCAGAGTTCCCAGAAAGGGTAGAGTTGAATATCAAATATTTCATAAAACGGTCAAAATAGAACACGTGTGTTTTTTCATGGTAGACAAAGAGCTAAGCAGTACAGCCAGTCACTGCAATTGGGTTCAAACCACATATAAAGAATGTGTGCCTGTACAACATGAGGGAAAGAGGTTGCAGTGAGATGGAAATGTAGCCTGCATCAAGAACTGCACACTGAGGTTTGACTTTTTTTCCAAGGATGGGTTTACCACTTCACTGAAGTTGGGTGTAAAGCTCTTGAAGATGAAGCCTCAGCAACAGACACAATCCTTACAATTCGTGTTTTCCAGTAAGTATCACAAATACAAACCTTAAACACCAGAGCTGTCATATTTTTTCTTTCATTTTCTAAGACCTAGATGAGAAAATCATGGCTCATTTTGAAATCTACCCCTTACAAATTAATTATAGAAACTTTTTTTTTTTTTTTACTGTAGATTTGTCTCAAGCAGAGGTGAACCATGAATTAAAGTGTAATCACCTTTATAGCAATTATATATGTGAGTTTCATCTTCATGGCACTTTAGAAAATTTCCTTAATTAATAACATCTTTGCTATGCTAAATGTGGCATCTCAGAAGTCTGATTCCTGCTGCTTGGAGAGATGCACATCCTGCAAGATTTTTACTTGTGTCTCATCCACCACAGTGCCTGGTCCGAAGTCTCTCATTTAAAGTCCAGAAGCACACCTATCCTGTAAAGTGACCTGCTACAGCAGAGAGATCATCGTCTCTTCCCATATTCATTCATCTCTCAGCCTTTCAACAGATGTCAAGTGAGTTCTGGGTCAAGACAAAGAAGCAGGAATATCTGACACCCCTAGGAGAGGGGCTTTATATCGAGCAGGACTCACCCACAATTGAGAAGCAGCGGGTCCTGTGGTCCTGTGTGTACTGCCAGGAAGCCACCAGCTCAATACAACTCATCTCCAATTAGCTATTGTTTGTCAAGAGTAGGACTCTCCAAATAAAAGTAATAGTAATGCAAGATTATGTACTGACTTTGAGTTTCAGGGACGTTTAATGTCCTTTAGAGCAAAATGCTACACCAGGCATTCCCGTTGAGTAAACTTACACTTTGTATATGACCCTTGACCAGGCAAGGTTTCCCTGGCAACATATGAATGCAAACTAAAATGCAACAGGTGTTTCATAAATAAAGATTCCTAAAGGAATCATTTCTGTGAGCACACATCCCTCATTTGAGATGTTAAACAGGCAAAAAGGTAGACGGCAGAGAGACTGAATGGTTGTGCAATAAAACAAAAATGTGGTTTTATCTAATTTTTTTTTTACTCCTCTTTTTTTGCAGATTTGGAAATAACAGCTGACAAGGAAGAAAACAGAAAAAAAAAAAAAGAAATAGGGACTAAGTCACCCAGATATGAATACTTACTATTTATGTAAGTACTTGTGTAGTACCTTTTAAATAGGCTCTAAATGGTTTCTCAGGCCAAACCGGGAGTATTTAAGCCTTAATATACAAATTTAAAAGCCACTCGCCCTACGTTGTTCACTGGTGTTCTAATATCTAGGAAAAAAATGACCAATTGAAAATCAACTCTAATGTTCTTTTGCCTGTTTTTTTTGTTACCTTTCTAATAAGCATTTACTGAATTTGAAATCCCTATCTTTAGACCACAAAATGAGGGCTGACTGCTTGCAGCTGCTTTTTTTGTATGCATGTGGAAGTGATCAGCAATTCTAGGATCTCGCTTGGAGACCCACTTGCTTTAAGTTTCCATGAAATGAAAGTACCGTTCTTCAAAAACATGTCACAGGGGTTCCTCATAAGCAATTTTTAAAAATGTCATTTTCTTATCCGTACAAATGTAAGTCAAATAAAATTACTCCACAGCTGCTGGGTTTCTAGCTTTTCTAATTGTATTTGTTCATGGATTTCCTTGGCATTTTAAAGTGGAACTAGAAACAAAAGCAAACAAAAAATCCAGCCCAACAAACACAATGCATACATTGATGAAACCTCCTGAGTGCTTTAACATAATCCGAGGCAATTTTCTCTAAGAAACAAAATGAATGAAATTTGCTTATGGACCCCTAAGCTTTGCAAACCCTTCAACTAGAACAAGAGAAATATGTGGCTGGAAGCCAATCGGCAGCCAAATGTGTTAGATGTGTTCCATTTATTATTAATGTGACAACATTCTATATAGCAGCAACAGTGCAGGCAAGTAAAGGGTTGCCATGGAGATAAGTTACTCAAGATGCAGCTAAAAATACCCTTTTCTTCCCCTACTGTAATAAATATTGCATTATATGAAGGCTAACAATGATGATATCAAATGCCATCTCACAAAAATTTCCAGCTGTGAGCATTATGGCTATCTAATGGACTGCCCTAAGACACCCCGCATTCCTTGCCTGAGTGTGTGCAGATCCTCTTTTTGCCCTTATTGCAGGGTCAAATGTTAGAAGGCAGCTGTTGACGTTATTAGGACAAAATGCTGCTCCCTACTCAGCGTAGATTTCTTACACCGTTGTGACTTTGGGGGATTACAGTCGTGTTCTGGGAGGAGATGCAACTTAAACTGAAATACAAACATATGGAAATGGTTTTTGAACAAGATCACAGGGGGGTTTTAGGCCTCTTCTCTAAGAACTATGCTTATACATTTCATCTTTTTGCTGCTCTCTGGATACCTTAAGATTACCAAAGATATTAACGGTATCTGTTAATCAAAGACAAAAAGAAATTTAAAAAATTGTTCAGGTTTTTTTGGAAGGATTCCTCTCCACCTTTGACTAACTTGTAGTTTAGGATAGGTCGAAAGAGCAGCAGACTTCATATACATAAGATCTAGAAAAAGCCATGTTGCAGCATCCTTGGCCCTCCACAGAAAGCCCTTAAAAGAACCAAGCTTCCATTTTTTAATTTACATTTACCCTCTCACTAAAACTTTTCAATGATTCTGATATGAACTGTATCTTAATCAACCAATTTAGCTGAAATAGAGATTAAAATATCTTATACCAGAGCAAAACATTATTCAGATTTTTATTAATGTCACAACTATTCTTCCTTTTCTCTGCTTGAGGTCTTTACAAGATAGAATTCACATTTGTTTCTTAGTTTATCAGCTGAATGAACAAAGGAATTATTTTTACAGAATCCCAGATTATACAGACGAGAAAAGATCTCAATCATCCAATCTCTGTCTTTGTTAAAGCCTACCACCAAGTAGTAGATCATGTCTGGCCTGTTTTCAGTCACAAATTCACCTTCTGTGATGTAATGATAGAGCTCTTTGCCAATACACATATATAAATTCTCATATTTCTATTCATACATAAAATTCTCATATTTCAAATTCAATTTAAATCTTTCTGTTTTGCTTAGGGTGATCATCCATTGATAGAGTATTTATTTTCTAGTAGAATAAGCTACGTCTTAAAACACAGGACAACACACTTACAAAAACTAGGACTGTTCCTAGAGAAACAGAAGGCAGGGTAGAAGCTTTAAATTTGCCATTTCTAGAACTGCAAGATTATTTCTGCTGTTAATAGGCAGCACAAAGCACAGATGGGAAATGAAACCAGGGAATTTGCGAAAATGGGGTAACACTACACAAAACTTCTCCCAGTGTGTCCCAGGAGCACAGAGCTCTGCGATCGGCACCAACACCCCTGCAGTGGCACACTTTACCACTTTGCTGAGAGCAGTAACCTCCTCTTGACAGCATGCACAACCACTTCCTTCAGCAACACTGTCTTTAACTGTAATTTTTCCTCTTTCTCTGTGTGTTCTCTGTTCTTACCCATAACGGCACAAAAATGAGATCTTTAACACTATCCCCCAAGCACACTCAGGTGCTGGCTGAGTAAACACAGGAGTGAGTCTCTCCTGAGCAGCAGGTGAGCCCACAGTTACAAAAATGCCTGGGTACTTTCTCAAAAGAAAAAGTGCTCTTCAAAATGGGCCTCCCTACCTCGTGTAATTCCTGCTTCTCCCCTTTACCTGAAGAGGTTATTTCATTTTAAATGCTCACCAGAGCTGAACTCCACAGGATCTTTAAGCATGGGCTCTGTGGTTTCTTCGTTGTCTGTTAAGGACTTAAAACACTTTTGGCACTGTATCAGTGGTATCACAACTACCACTTAATGGACAGTAATTTTGACTCAGACATGTGCCTGTGGCTCCTTAAGCTCCCCATTTGACTTTCCAGCATATGTGTATCATGGGTTAGCACCACATC
Source organism: Empidonax traillii (assembly GCF_003031625.1). Lineage (NCBI taxonomy): Eukaryota > Metazoa > Chordata > Aves > Passeriformes > Tyrannidae > Empidonax > Empidonax traillii. The sequence continues at coordinate 749,773 of NW_020955327.1, forward strand.
CAAACACTTAAAGACACTTAATACTGCAGAATGCAGCCTGTAACACAGAATCATGGTTTGGGTGGGAAGGGACCTTAAAGATCTACACCAGGCTACTCAGGGCCCCATCCCACCTGGCTTCAAACACTGACAAGGACAGGGTATCCACAGCTTCTCCAGACAACCCATTCAAAAAAGGTTTTATCCCCCTAAAGAGACTGTTCCAGTTTCATGATCCACCCTGTATAGCATAGAGCCATTTCTCTTTATTTCCACGAACAGGTTGGTAGTTCTTTGGGAAGGCGCTTTTTATTTGGCTTTTATTTTCTCCACTGATGTTTTAAGTGCGTTTGCCCTGTGCTAGCCTTTTATTTTATTCTGTTTCCCAGGCAAGATGTTACCCTGCTTTTCACAAGCGCCACAGCTCTCGGGTGACACTGCAGTGTCCCTCTGAAGGCTCGGAGCCAAGCAGCTCCCGGTCTGTGTGCGCTGCCACGCAGGTAGAACCACAGTGACCTTGGATGATACATTTGCTGGACAAGCCTCCAGAGGACTGCATTATTTCTGAAGCAAGGCTTCCTGTCAGATGTTGTACTACACGGCACAGATACCTGTTCCCTAACAGACGCTTCCCTTTGAAAAAGCATTCTCTTGTTTTGCACGTCCATTACATGGAGGAGAGTTAAGAAAAACAAACCCGCTTTTAAGCATAACCTGATTGCATTTGCTCCCACCAAATGTTCAAATCTTTGCTCTGATTTTTGGCAAATCTTATGGTTTATGTAAGACAATGATTACAGTATAGGTACTAATATTGTGACAACAAGGCCAAGCTGTTTTCTTTAAAAAAAAAACAAAACCAACCCTAATATCAGATAGTCAGGAACTCTGGAAAATGCTGGTTTTCAGAAGAGGACTGACTCTTACAGGACCATGACTACTCTGCATAAACATACTTGGGGTAGGAACACCTTACGGTTGAAGATGTAGAGTTCTAACAGAAGGGGCTCCTGCAATGACAGTGTTTACCTTCAGTATACTTGACACATCGTTGTTATTTGAGCAGAGGGACACCAGGACACTGACTATGTTTTTTAAAGAACAGGGAGAGTGTATCACCTCTTCAAAAGAGAAAAATAAACAGCAATGAAAAGCAAAGTTGGGGGAGGGATGGTTTGTGTGTGCTTGTTTTGCTGTGTTTTGGGGGTTTGTTTTGTTTTTGTTTTGTTTGTTTTTCTTCTTTATTATGTTATAGTTTGAGGGAGGGTGTGCACTGAAAAAAATTAGCAAGCTTCAGAAGACCAAAACTCAAGCCATAAAAAGTCCAAGTGGATGACACTTTTGTATCAATGAGAACAATTAATCACCACAACACATTATTAAGCAAAATGGTAGACAGTATATCTTGAAGACTGGATGCCTTTCAGAGAGGAATGCTTTAGTTAACCACAAGTTATGCCTTAAAGAAAAGTTACTTAGATGTAAGAAGATTTAATGAATCTCATAGTACAGGTACTGGTTTAAATTTAATGATCCCTTCCAAGTTTAAATGCAAACAATAAAATACCTTCCATACAGTTTATATGAATTACGGTAACACAGCCATTTTCACCTGAAATCTTTTTATCTCTAAAGCAAAAAAAAAAAAAAACAAAAACAACGAACCAAAAGACCCCCTGTTATACAGTGGCAATATTGCTCACCTAGAGAAAAAAATTTAAGGATGGTTTACTTCATGTCACATCTGAAGTCAATGACAGTACAGATTCCACACTACAGAGGAAGCACATATTTAAGAAATACATTAACAGAGACTCTGAAGGCCATTTTCACAGTGCCCTGACGAGTCACCTGAGAGCAGCCTCCTTCAGCCTCCCTCAGGAGCAATAAGCTTAGATGTTTTTGTTAGTTCCAGGTCATTGCTTTCCTGTTTTTGCTCTGAATGCAAAGTTCTGGATTAGACCTTCATCATCCTATCTGTAGGACACCCCTTCAGATATTTTCACTCATAAAATCTAAGGAGCTCACATCTTCAATTGACGTGTCCTCCTAGGTAGTTGCTACCTCACATGGTCCTCCAAAGGTCAGAAACGAGTCATAAAATAAGTTTAATTCAGTGCTGGTATAACTAGAGAGTAGCATAATTTGTGCTGAAATTATGTATAAACAAGGACAGAAATTCCACCTTGCATGTCCATTGATGCATTTTGGTCTTAGCTTATTTTCTGTCTTTCATATTCGAATATTTTCTGCAAACGTCCATTACATCTTGAGTAATTAATCAACAAATGTCATTTTCCATTAAAGCATATTTAATCATTGCAAAAATTAGGAACAACTAACAACCAAAACCAGTATAATTACTTCTAATGCAAATGTGCTAATTTAAATTGTGGAATACTTCTTTAAGAAACGTCTGTGTTAATTGGGGTCTGCTCATGAAAGCAAGCTACTAATTGAGCTGGCATGTGCCAGATAGACTAGTCCAACCGAAAGAAAGACAACATTTGCAATGTAACACTGATTTTAAAAGTTAACATTTTAATGAAAAAAGCTTCTATCAGGCTCATGCCAGTTCAATTAGTCACTCCTTCCCATGAGCAGACCCCAATTAACACACTTTTTTGAAAGAAATATCCTACTGTTCAATTAAAACATGGAAGCATAGATGATTACACAAGTCTATTTTGATAATTAGCCTTAGTTGATCTGTCTCAAATGTGTTGTTTCTGAACTGCTGTATCATCAAAACTTATGGATTATTTTTGAGCAAATGTTTTTTATCTGCATTAAGCAGGCCCTGCCTGCCTAACACTACCAGAACAGTCCAACAAACCAGTAGTAGTAAGTTAGTTCCTGTTTTAACAACAGCAAAGCTCATAGTAAACCTTATCATGATCAGATGTGGAGAGCAAGTAAAGAGGCCTCCTGTTGTGTGCATTTTCTTGTACAATCCTATGCCAAACACGAGTAAATAAAAGCAAGCATGTGTTGATCCATAGCCCGAGATCAATGAGAGCCTGTCTTGACTTCAGTGAGTGCTGGATTAGGTCCCCACGTTCTGTGTGAGGGGGGGAATAATTACAGAGCATCAGGCACTGGGAGCTGGCAGCTTGGCAAGTATTGATTTGGCATGGTAACTGTTATAATATTGATTTTAAACACAACTTCAATATAGATTTATCAACCATTCCGTAGCTTCGTGTCAATACGCAATAACGATAGCCTTTGATGGTTCAGTGAAGTAACAACCACAAAGAACTAAAGGAAGAGTCATGATCACTTCACAATGTTCCCTCGGAAGTATCACAATACACAACCCAACTGAGCTATTGAAAGGATCAGTAAGTTGTTTCTAATCAGCCAGGAGTGATATTTATCAATCAAGTCAGACAGAATTTGGGAATTTCCCCTGTACTTGGAACTGTAACATAAAATACAGTGGTTTTCTGTGGAAGAAATTGATCTTACCTACTAGTAAGTTAAAACAATGCTTCTTCATTGATCCCTTCAAATCAATATTAGGCTTTTTGCTTGGTACGACGAAACAGGCAACTCTGACTTCACAAGTACAGATGAAGTGAAGGCAGACATGCCATCACTAAAGCAAACAATGTGCAATTACAGTGCCCTGGCAGTCCACTACCAGTGATCCTGGCTTCAGCATGAGTCTTTCATTTCATGGCTGGACTAAACTTCTGTTATTACTACTTGTCAAAAGTAGTTATCACTACGATTCCCTGAGGATACATTCCTCCTGATCTAAAGTGTCTTTAGAGAGTGCAACATAATCATCCAGTCTGAAAGAGAACATACAAATCTATTTGCCTTAGGATATTACATGCTTGCTAACTTGTCACTGCTACATCTAATGCCATTACCTAAAATAGTATGCAGGTATACTTGTCACCAAGAATTTATATTGAGGTCAAAACCCAAATAAAAACATAAGTGTGCTTTAGAAAGGTATTTTGGGTATGGTCAAACAAGAATTGTTGCCAGATCAGTTAGTTAGGTTTCCATCTCCGAAATACTGGGGGGATGTGGCAGAAAAACTCAATGGCATATGGTCTTTAACATACATATTTACTTTTCTTGAGACAGTTGCTGTGAAAGTACCACCCACATTGCTAGTATTCAGAATTAACATCAAATGCGAAACGCAGAAAAGGTTTGTGCGCTGAAACATTTTCGGTTTGAAGGAGAGGCTGTCCTTCCTGTTGGAAATCCCCTAATTCCTGTGACCCCGCTGCACCAGGACAACCCCTAAGGCTTAACTTTAACTCCCTGAGTAACTGCAATGGGACTGATGGATTTGCTTAGAGATCCCAAAAGCTTTGCTGCATAAGGGCCTCCCCTAAGCCAAGGGCTCAGCTAAAGGCTGAATAAAGGTTGTAGGGGACACGACCTGCCCTCAGTGAGGGAGGCAGCTGTGAGACCGTGGTCAAGACCTGGTCCGGCAGGTCAGAACCAGCTTCAGATAGGTCAGTGCAAAGGAGATCACTGGTGTCTTTTAAATTAATCATTATTTTTTCAGTGGATAGTATTTACGTTCTCCCTCTTGCATCAGTAGTAAAAAATCTGTACGTGGCAAAAATGTTTCTTCAGTTTATGTTGTGTTTTCTTTGTTTGGTTTGTTTGTTTTTTTTAAGAAACTCAGAACATGAGAGACACAAGATATGTCATCACTGATGTCAGTGGAGGTGCATGTCAGTACAGAATTCGCCTCACTTTTTCTAGTCTTTTCAAGTATGCACAGCCACTTTTGAAATCTTTCTGTAGAAACTCAGCAAGAAAAGAAAAAGAGGCAGTGAGAAGGAATGAGAGAGAACACTTGCTTTTCAGGAGGTGCTTTGCACTTCTGATGCCTCTCAGAATCCATCACTCTGCTCATATATGTGACAGCCTCCTCTGTTCTTTCCCCAAATATTGCTACAGTTAGAGCTGCCCCTTTTTTCCCCCCCAAAGCTACTTAGTTTTTCCTATTCATTATGGCACATTCACTACACACCATCACCAAAGTTCTTGTGCTATCTCAAAGTTGAAGTATTTGGCCTCTGAAAGTGCAAAGCGTTTTGCATCTTTATCAGAATGCCTCTGTTCTCAGTTTGGCTGCAAATCATTAGGAACCTCACATTTAAATTGGGAAGTTCAAACCATAGCAATAAATAAACTTCACATTGTTAGACTTAACACAGACTTTTTTTGGGGGGATTGAAAAGAAAGACCCTATAAAATTGAAACAAAGTATTTTTGTTTCAATCAAGGATTCAAAATCCTATATAGATATCCTCAATTTTAAGTTTTAAGAAATCTTTTCAATGAACCTAAAGTTTCAACCTCTATTCCAAATCTGGGGGAAAAAAATCCCCCAATTAAAATGCTAACACTTCCTATATTTTACCTTCTGCTTTAACTTGTTTATCTCCTGAGACAGTAGAAAAAGAATTCAATGTACTTCCCCAGAAATTCAGGGCCTATTTGAACCAGCAGCTCTTGATACATATTTTGTTTCAAGTCCTTATTTAGCTTATCAAACAGAAAAATAGTGGTTTGGGCTTTTAAAGCATTTCAACACAAACTTCAGTTTCAGGCTGAGAAAGCGAACACAAATTAAATATTCTGGATAGTATACGTGAGCTAAGGATCCAAAATAAAGCCTGGGACCACCCTAGTCAAACGTGAATAAAAATATTTGCTAATGATTTAAAGATACCATGAGACTTTTTTTTTTTTTCAAATAAATAAATAAAAATTAAAAAAAAAAAATAAGAAGGAAAAAACAAAGAAAAAAGGGGACCCTATGACCCAGCTGGAGAAGTAAAAGCAAAGAGCAGAATACAGTCATAGCAGAACTAAGAAGACGTTTCTGAGAAAACTGAAGAAAGGGAGTCAGCAGGGAAAGGGAAACATGTTCTCCATTTTGATGCTGGTATCTGTCAGGCTCGTTGCCAGAGGCTACAGGCCTCCCCAGGGCCACCCAAACCCACTCCCGAGACCCTATTATAGCAAGCTGCAGTTAAGCAACGATCTCCCTTTGCTCACGTTTTATACCAAGTCTTACAGCAATCAGCACACAACTGCCATTTTTTACAATTCTGTTCCCAAGATAACTGAAGCCTGTTCCTATTGAACTAGGTTTGTTAAGCATTAACTTGAAACTCAAGCAAGGTGTTCAGCTACAGGAGCAAAGTGAGGTCGGGGGTGGTGCCAAATAAACAGGTTATATAAGGGGCTACAGGCCCTGCATACAGCTGCAGTTATTAGCCCTACAGATAGACTTTAAGATACACGATGCATAGATTTATTTGATCATGCTTTACAGAGCTAGAACTCTTCCAGGTACAGTCAGAAAACTCACTATTCAAACACGGTGGCAGAGAAATCGGTACATCTCAACACAGCCAACCACCTCAAACTCTGTTCATAATCAGTAACTTTGCCCATTGTTCGTAATCAGTAACTTTATTTTCTCCTTAACATCTTATGTTCCAGAAACCCCAAAATACTAGAACAACACACCTCATCTTAGCATTTGCCAATCTTTCATCTCCTTAAGTCCCCGACTCAGGAGTTTCAGTCTCTTGATCTAAAGCACATTACAGAAAAAGACAAATAATTCCATAAATGGTGACTCACCCTCACAGCCTCTTCTTGGGGATGTAGGTCCATATAGGGCTGTTCCCGGCTTTGTGGCTAATTCCTCCTCCTCCCTAAGCCAGCACCTTTCTGAGGAAAAGGAAAACATGCCAGCAGTTGCAAATAAAAGGCACCCTCAGCCCCGCCTACCTCATCACCAGAGATTGGGAACACCTGAGATGGCCTCACCTTTCCCCACACAGGTGCAGCTCTTTCCCTCTTCTGTGTCAGCAATTAGGGAGCCTTTCTGTTTCAGAGCAGGGGTTTCAGATTCCTCCTGATGAGCTCTGCTGTAGTGGACTCTGCAGGAGGGTCCCACGTGTCACCCACAGACTGGATTCCTCCAGCATTCACTCAAGTCACGCAGCAAGTTCCTGTGCTTTGGCTGGGGCAGGTGAGGCTGCCTCCTGCTGCCCTGCCTGCAGAGATGGGCAATTACACAGTCTGCTGAGGGACAGCTGTTGTCTACAGTTAGTACCATCCTTTTCCCACTAAGGACAAACAAGCACATTCAGAACTTTATTGGGAAACTGAGAGAACTTCCAGACCAGAAAGAAGGACAGTGGCCCACTTGGGACCTCCCAGGAGACAAAAAACCCACTGTGTCTCACATCTGCCTTCGATGGCTTGCTAAAAAGCCACCTTGTTAGAGCAGGCAGGCACTGTATGCTGGGACTTTCACCTCTGTCAAAAAGAGAGGAGCCTAAGCCGTGACCCCTTCCCCAGTGTGCTTTCAGGCTGTGCCTCCTGCACTGTCACAGCAGATTGGGCTGTGACAGGTTGGTCAGGAAAACCAGGGATGTTTTACAGTTTCTGCTTGACTTGCAGTCCTTTTACCAGACTGAGGCTTGGGACAGTTTTTTCCACTGGTATTTTTATTATGCTTTAGCAGAAAAACAGGTCCGAGGTTGACACTCAGCATTACAGTTTCAGTACTATGCACATAAATTTAACTACTTAATTCCGCTGAGCATTGGGTAAGTGGGGCAGCTAAACCCTGTGTGTTGCACGGAACATTTATCACTAACTACAGTACACAATTCCCTTTGCCGTTCAGGCTTACACATTTTAGAGCATTTACAATCATGCTGAATTATACTGGAATTCCCATTTCAAAGGATTTCATGAACCTATTGCTTGAATGCTGCCAAACTCATTTTTTCATTCATACAGACTTTAAGGGGAACTGAGTTCCTGGGAGTCTGCTTATGCACTGCTGGATCCCAGATACTGGTGGGATGTCTGGATTTCACTGAAAAGTTGCTGGACTAAAAAGCAGGTTAAGTAGGATCTGATTAAAAGCTTATGTAATTTTTTAAAAAACAAACTACTGCACCATAACTACCAGTAAATGTTGATGTCTTACTGGCATCTAACTGATAACAGGTTTTATCAGCTTTTTATAATTAAGGAAGGTCAAGAGGGTTTTTTACATGGCTAAAGAGCCATGTTCCAATAAATTATGAGTATCTGTCAGGGATTCCCATAAATGTTCAGACCTGGATCAATGTCAGCAACAAAAACTGTCCAGAACCTCGGTTCCTGCTTTCTGTTTTAGGTTGCTAAAAATACTTCAGGAAGCAAGGCAAGGAAACATCTTCCTGCAGCAGCCAAGTGCCGGCGCTCAGGCAGGGCAGACACATGGGGAGCTGAGGGCCGGTGTTGAGGGAGCCCTGCTGGGAAGGGCACAGCCTGGCAGCCCCTTTGGTGGCCTGACTAGAACCCCCTGCTGCACCAGAGCAGAACCACCCATCTCCATGCCCATGGTGACGGGGCTCATGGGGCCTCAGTGGTGTCTAACACGGTGTCATGAGCGGGAGGCAGAAATCAGCGCTTGCTTTTAAGTGAGCTCACCTGTTAGAGCAGCTCAGCCAAGGAAGGGACCCTTCCTTTCATCTTTCACGAGGTAGAAATGCACTTGCTGGCATGCAGCCATCCTCCCCTTGGAAATCTCCCAGTGTGCTTTCACAATTTAAACCTGGATTTCTCTGGGCTGGAAAAAGAAAAGCAAACTCAGAAACCCCCGTAGCATTCAAGCCTTTCCCTCGTGCAGGGGGAGCGCCTGTCCTGCAACTCCATTGCTCCTACTTGCTGGTTTGGAGGGGCAATTTTTGGATATCTTGTTTTGAATCCAGTATTGTTGGATTACAATTTCAACTGTAATCCTGGGTTGTGAGAATTACAGCGTTATCATTCTAGGTCTCCTTAAGCAGATGACAAAATGAATCCAGACTTCACTCCTTCTCCAATGCAAATCCTGCCTATAATCTTCCCAGTTTCCTTTCTATATATTAAACCCTGAAGGTTTAAGAGTAATATCTCTGGAAATCAGATACCATTAGATACATTTAAAACTCCTTCTTCTCCTCTTTAAAAAAACCTAAAAATTGAATTAATTAAAAAATAAGTTCTCTCACTCTGACTTCAGCTGTACTATAAAACAGTTATGAAAACTATTGTGGATGCGACAGAAATAAAGGAGGTGATCAGGAGATATTTCTGATGCACAGAAACGTCCAGGGAGCATGTCTAATGACGTGATCAGGATTTTTAAGGCCCTTAATACAGGTATTATTGATGCAAGTCTGCTTCCATGCTTATGCAAATAGGCCTTGAACATAACAAGAAATTTCCAGTCATGTTGCTTGCGAAGGCCAGGTGGGGACGCGTGGCTGTCTGAAGCCTAAAGAGACTTCCTTAATGGAGTCCAACAAGATTAGCTGCCTTTCCCCACTACATGCCTCTGTAAAAAAAGCAAATAAATCACTAACAGTCTCCTAATAGACTTAGCTCTCTCCTGTCCTGAATGAATATTGTTTGGAATAAGCTCTGAAATGCCTAGCTCTGATATTGCCACAGTGACTCGTGTCTTTTCAATGCTGTCTGAAAGATTTCCAAGTTTTTTTGAAAATGTTGCCTCTTGTCCCCTATTAAGGAGTGTAAAAGTCATTCTGCTGGTGAACTTGCAGCGCAGTTACTGGAACTGTTTTCACCTGATCATGTTCTCCAGCTGGATCTCTGAAGTGAAATGGGTAACCGGATTTCTTTCACTTCCTGTGACTAACCCAATACATTTTTCCTCCAAGCCCTCTGGGTTAATGGATTTATTACATACTGTGTGATACATTGCTGCTTCACCCATGACTCGACCATGTCTAGTGGAGCAGCCCAATTATGAGCAGACTGGCTGCATCAAAGCACTGAGCAGGGACAATGCTCAATGGTCATGATTTTTCTGGGATTATTACTTTTTTTACTTATTTTTTTACATCTATGTTATTATTTACATTTTACATTATCCTTTCAGATCTCATTGTTTTTGTAAAGAGTTGGTTTTTTGTCTTTTTCCATGCAAGCTCAATTTTAAGTATGTTACAAGATGCTGGTCCATTCCTTTGTTAGTGATCAGTGATTCCCACAATTTGGTATCCCTTCTGGAACAGAAAAAGTGCAAGTAATACCATGAAGTGAAAGAAGAAAACTGCTCTGTGTTTAGATGGTGGAAATGGCTGTGCTTCAGGACTTAGGTGTGAGAGAGGCAGATTGCAAAGGATGAGGGGTGAAGATATGGCACAGGTGCTTTTCATGCCCAGGTGAGGGGATTGGGACAATTGTTTAAACAACAAAGAGGAAGAAAACCCCACAAACCTATGGAAGCCATTGGATAAGTGCTTCCAGATATAAAGTCAGCTCAGGATGGTAAGCCCAGCTCGCTGAGGCAGGATCTGATAAGCTCCTCTTTTCCAGTAACTGTGACTGATCTGATTCACTCACACCCTTCTTTCAAATCCAGTTGTCACAGGGGCATCTCTCCCATGTGTGTTATGTGACTGAACAGCCAGTTCTTCTTCCCATGCTGAATTCACACAAGACACAAGAGCCTGTCTGCCACGTTGGGTCTGAACCCACCTCTCAGTCAAGGAGTGTAGCCCTGCAGCTCAAGGATCTCTTCCTTTCCTGCAGTGCAAATGCCTCCTGTAATCCAAATTACTTCATAGTACCTCAGGAATTAACTAAAAGCAAGGATTACTGTTCCATGAGAGCAATTTACTTTCAAAGATCTTGTTCTACAGCGAGGTTTAGCCCATTAGACATACCCTGTTTGTCCCCACTTAGTAATCCATCATACTCTCAGTCTGCATTTGTGGCATACACTGGGAATTTCACAGGTTTTATTAACTAGTGATTTGACAGACCCTTCTTTGATAATTTGTAGGCAAGCATCACATTTTTTAACTGGTGGGTATCCTTTTGCATATATCTGTTTATTGCATGAGCGTGATAAAATGCTAAAGTAAAACAAAGCTTTTGCTTATGATACACATCAGTCTTTTCCTTGCAGGAACTATGGACCTTTATTAACGCAAGCCTGAAAGACCAGAATTTGCCCTAGTTTTCCTCAAAGAGTTTTGGAGGGAGTGTGGTGTAGGGCCTAACAAGTTGCTGTTTTGTTTGTGCTTGTCCAAAGAAACTACTAAACAAAAGTGATTGCTATTTTGGATAGAAATAACACTGCAATTGACAATCAATGACTGACTTCAGAAGTTTTATGCCACACTCAGCTGAATCAGTGCAGATGTTTGTGATTTTTATTTTTTTTTTTTAATGGCAAAAAAAAGTCCTTGGAAGGCAAAAAACTTTATACAACTGTCACAAAAGTTAAAGCTGGAAAAGCACGAGGCCCAGATGGATTTGCCACTGTTTTAATAAAGAATATTTTATGTTCAGAATTCAGAACTTCTTGCTTCTAAAGTGGCTTGAGACATACTTTACGCTTCAGGGGAAACTATTTCAATCAATCCCAAACCTAGAAGGGACTCGCTCTAAATTCCCCTGTCAAAATAATGTCAAAGTATTATTAGTTAAAGCCTTTGCAAAACTGGATTAAGAGCACCCTGTTCTCAATCCAGGTCCACAAATTTGAGTTTAAACGTATTTACAGATAGGGATCTAACAATGCTAAAAAAAAACCCAAACAAATCAAGGGGTCTTCTTTTCCCCATAGAATACTTTACTTCTTAAAAAGTGCTGGTTTTACTTTTTCATATGTAAATAAGAGACTTTGTTCACAACCTCTTAACACTAAATGATGATGTTGGACACACCTCAGAATACAAAATAAATTTCGATACTATAGAAAGGCTTGTAACGTGTAAATACTCTCCACAGGGAATTTATTACAACTGGAGCTGACAACAAAATGCTACAGATTATTAGAAATACCTGCTGTCACTGCAACAGAGCACTTGCACAAGTCCACTTCAGTCCAACCAGCAGGAAATTCAGACTGACAGGACAAACTCATAGGTAGATGGACAGACTGACCAATCAGTCTGTACCCTTCATCTATCCAACAAATTTAACACAACAAAATGTGGTTCTCACAATTTAGCGGGCTGAACTAAAACACCTCCAGAGACCTGTCCCAGTAGATTTGTTTTAATTTTAGGAGAGTTAATAAAATTTTGAAAGCTTTCCTAAAACACACCAAGGGGCTGTTTTTGTAAAACACCTGGGTGCCTCTGCCTTCTCACTGCTCAGCAATGCCAGATAGCAGAGTGGCCAGGCTGGTGACATAAACCCTGACAGTGCAGATCAAAGAAAGCAGACACCCACCCACCTGCTGAGGACTCATCCCTTCCCGATGAAATATCGAAATATTATTGTTTAGATTATTCCCTGCAATGTTCAATACCAATTACAGTGAACATTGCAGGAATGAATAAAACAGTGTCCAGCAGAGCTGCAGCTCAAGATAAGAACAGTGAGTGACCTGCAGGCATGGAGATGGAGAAATGATCCAGTGAGGTGTCAGAAAACTCCAGACCAAAGATCAGCACTGGACCAAGAGGTATGTGCAGAGCCCATGAAGAACGTGTGCACAGACTGCAAGGGTATAAACCACCAGGGATTTCTTTGTTCTGGGTCCCTCTCTGGGGGCATCCAGCTCAAGCTGACCTGCTGCTGTGCCCACTGCAAAGGGACTGCAGTCCCAGCAGTGAGAGCCCCAGGTGGTGCGTGTGCTGTGAGAATTCTCCGGCGGTGGCTTCCCCTTTATCAATTTGTCAGGTTTGGCTTTTTTCATCACTGGATCTCTACATGAAAGACCAACAGATAAAGATGGGTTTGGGGAAGGATATACATTAAGTATTACCTGCTACTGCTCCTTTTTCCCAGCGTGGTTCTTCCCACACCTCCCCTTAGCTTCTAGACATGAAATTTATTCGTTCTTTAACTTCCTTAAGAGTACCATCTAGAGTAGATATACAGCAGTACACAATTAAAACTGCTGCCAAACTTGCAAAACAACATCTCAATCATAGTTACTAATATTTGCATTCTCTCCTAAACAGTATGTGAATTATAGCACACTGAACAGAAAAACAATGTAGCAGCTATGCAATTCCAGACGATGTGTTTGGCTATGGAAATGCCAAGTACAGATTCTGGGGACAAAACACACTTTTACTCCTGAATTCTTCTTAAAGGGGAGCAGAAATTCTCAGAAATTTCTTCAAGTAGCCTGGATTTTCATTTAGTTAAAAAGGAATCAAATATTCAGCATCTTTATTCTTAAACCACACATATATAAAAGTGCCTGTAATCCCTTCAAGTTTACTGAAGTCACAAATGAATCTGTAACAATCTAAGATTATAATGATTACAGTAGTACTATTAATGACCATTTTTATCATCAGCAATGAACTTCAGACCCTTCATGGTGCATTAGCATATGAGTAGCCAGGAATGACTAAGCTCTCAGTCATTTCTTTCTGAGAGCCTAGATGGAATAAAAAAGTAATTTTTCTGATAAAGAGAATGTCAGTCTTGGGCCACAAAATTCCACCTAATATTCCATATGCATGGGAACATGGATATTCAAGGGGTAAAGGGATAATGCACACCTGTGCATCTCAAAGACTGACTCAGTTTGCCAAATAGGATGGTAATCCTGAGGGAGTGACGGGCAAAGGAATTTCCAGAAGCTTGTAAATTATGCTTGCTCATCTAACGCAGAGCAACAACTTCTCAGGTGGTGTTCTGCTCACAGCAGCTGTGTCTGCTACCTTTGTTAGTGCCACATGTCAGAAAGCTGCATTTCGTATCAACCTGCATACAAGGGAACACAGCAAAATGCTCCCACACCACACAGTAAGAGCGCTGTGCTTTTAGGTGTGTATTGGATGGCTGTTTGATAGTGCTGGAGTGGTTGTTTCTCAAAAATGTGAGTGGCCTGGAAGCTGCTTGCCACTGAGAGCACATCCCCTGGAGCCACAGGGGATGCCTAACTAGGTTCCCCGGCGTAGGGACTGTGTGCTGGCAAGTCTTTCTGCAGCGAGAATTTCAAATCTGGAATTCTCTCCAGTCCTTCTTGTGAAACGTGATCCCTTTTAAAACCTGCTGCAAATCCCATTTCTTTGGAGGCAGGAATGACAGGGGAGGGTGAAGTTTTAGATAGTACTATGACATGTCTTTTTCAGGACTGGATTAGCAGTTTGGACGTGCCATCTTAGGAAGGTGATGTTTGAGCATAGGCTGTTACACCACAGACTGCTAAGCATTTTCAATTGCTGCTCTTTTTGTTAGTTTGGGGGGGTTTAAAGCATGCAGTAGAATGCCCAGGATCTTGCATGAATTTTTTATTTCATTTTTGATCACAGAAATTGATCTATATAAAATGCCACAGCATTACTATAATAATTTTTTTTTCCACAAAACAATGACATTTTCTTCTTATTTTCTCAGTTGTGTCCATACAGTGTAATGCAAAAGATGTTTTATTTGGGTGGTAACATTTTGATTCTGGTTTATATAACAATTTTAGATGAAAATTTAAGCACATCCTCACTATTCTGCATAGCTAATATCTTCCTTGTGGAAGGTTATATGACAATTTTTTTTCTTAAAGATTGGTTTTAAACATTATTGTACTGAGAAAAAGAAAGGAGGAAATGATTAGTACATGCATAGAATTAAAGATGTTTAGCAGTCTGAATATTGCTCATAATACACTCGCTCAAATTCCAGTGTTTTACGATTCTGCCTATAGAACAACAAAATTTATATCAACTTTCCATAATGATGGTGTTAGGGTTGTACTAAGGAGAAAAGAAATCTTAATATGCTTTGTTTGCAATATTCTCAGGAAGCAATTAATGTTAATAGTCCAGCAGGCTCTAAGTTGGAACATTATAAATTCCATCTTGGGCTCCAGATTGCAGTGGCAAATTTTGAATTGATTTCTCCTTTTTAAAGTGATATTTCTTGAAACTGAGAAATCCAAAGTAGCTGGTTTAAAGACATTAAATATTATCAATATCAGGACAAACTTCTGCCCTTCACTTGGTAATATCTGTTGAAGAACAAGAGAAACTGCCTGGGAAAAAATGTCTGGTTTTGTACTGTGTTTTTTACCTTTACTTGGAACATGAGCTCTAATGACCTCATTAGTCCATCACATACTTGTAAACAGTACGTGTGCAGCTCCATTACAATACACTTTGCTTCAAAACTCAGATGCATTATTCAGAGTTTATATCATGGCCTTACATCTTCTACCCAGTGATGGTATGGTGAGCTAAGCAATCCTCATCACTGCAATGATGTCACTTTTACACCTAAACCCACGATGCCCAGAGATACTTTTGGAGCAGGAGTGTACTGACAAGCACCAGCCACAGTGCTAAAGCACTCTGATCATAAAACACAATTGTCAGTAGCAGTTGCTAAGTGACAGAGATTCCTCTGTGATCCTAAAAAATTTACGTTGCCTTGTTACTGCTTTTTTTTACCTTAAAAAGATGATCTTACTCGCAGTGACTAGCCAAGGACTGAGCATTTGTATCTGAATTGTAATCTGTAGTGTCATCTAATGAAGCTGCTGAGTTGGGTTTAAGCTACCCAGGGATATGGTAATGGATCCAGCACTTGGTGTAGCTCCTGGGTTCTCAACTACGCAGAGAAGCATTAGTCAAACAAGGGGGAGGTCTGGAAGGGATTTTTGTACCCCTTTAACAAATATTTGGCAGCAAGTCTGCCATATGAAAATCTCTGATGGCAACGACATCCTTTAATGAGGATAAAATTATTAGCGAAGGCAAAAATAAGTGTGCACTTCAGAAGATTAGGCAATAGGGAGGAAATACAAATGTTTTGGAAAGTGTCAGTTTTGCTTATATGCTTTAGGCAAGGACATTTGCTGCACTACAGCCTCAGAGGTCATGTGCTTGTATTTTTTTTTCTACAAAATTGTCAGTCATTTTACATTCCCTTGTGCCAAGTTGTTATTTTCTGCAATTGTCTTCAGCTCATCAAAAAATCTTAATGTTAGAGTTGCATGAGGAGATCAAATTATATTTCAAAGGTGAGGAACAGCAACACTCTTTGGCAAGATGCAATGATTTTTAAGCCAAAAGGTGAGATCATACCTGCATGAGTCTGCAATGGAGAGATTAATTTTAAAACACTAAAAAGAGATTTCAGAAATTTCTAAGTGCCACGAAACCTTTACATCTTCATTGCATCACCTGGATATTAAAGGAAGCCTAGACAAAATTCTGAGAAGCTGATTGCCCTTCCAGTGAATAACAACAGTAATCATTACAAGAACAAATGTCTAAATCATCATGTTGCAACAAATTTTTACACAGGGAGATATTTTGGTGTCCAAGCTGGGTGCACAACACACAGACACACTGAGAGCTTTGGCACATTCCTCTCTTCCCTATCCTTATTTTTCCCAGGACACAGATGCTCGCACAAGCCTGTTCCTGCCTGTGCTCCTACTGGTCCCACCCCACACACCCTCACAGTGGCTGTGGCTCCTCTTCCCTCTCTGTTCTTGAGCTCCAGAGGTAGGAAAGGAGACTCAGCCTTACAGGAGACAGGTGTGGGGTTGGGATCATGAGTCCCTGTGGATTGGTCACAGAGTGGGGAGGAATCACAACAATGACTATTCACATCAGTACAAACAGAAAAATTCTGATCTACATAAGCTGCCTTTCTTCCTAAGCCCTTATTCACACCTTACACCTCTACTGAGAATCTCTCCTATGGATCCCAAACCTACACATAGTCTTATACTTCGTAGACCTTAGTTTCAATAACTTTCCCACTATTTTAGAGAGCAATGATCCAGTTGAGCAACTTAGACCTAAGACAACTTAACCCCATCTCCCCACTCACTGGCAGTTTTGAGAGGGCGAATCCATAGGGAGATCTCTGTCTCAGATGTCTCCACCACGTATCAAATGCTCTTGTCTCATATCATTTTACACAATATGCAAAACATGGATTTTATCTCATGAACTCTTCGTGATGACTTCATGTTGATGACCTTAATAGGTCGCTTTCTGACACTGTCCCTTTCTGGAATGACACCAATCTCTTTTGTGAGGTGACTTGAAGTTTATTAATTAATATTATGCACATGAGCTGACTCAACAATCTTAGCAGAAGTATGAGAGCTGTTTTAGACAAGGCAAGGTGGTTGTGTTTATCCAAGAATAAGACAGGAAAAAAGGACCTTTATGGATGCAGTTACTGAAGCTTTCTAGAAAACTGAATGCCATGAGCCTCATGAAGGATTTTTTCATCTTTCTTCTTAGTGAGCTGCCTTTTTAATTGTGTAGATAAAGCTTTAGCCTTATTTTAACATATATTTACACCGGAAATATTATTTAAAACAAACAAACAAACAAAAATACATCACTATGGGTATTGGTGAGGCTGCCATGGGCAAGCCAGGTTATGAACATTTTCATTTGGATTTTTTATAATTATTTGCACTTACAATTGATGACACATACATACTCTTAAGTAAGCAATAGTGTTAAAGTTAAGGAAATGAAAACACACTTAGAGAGAAAAGGTGAATAGTCATGTTACTAAATTCTACATTTCAGTTTTTGTTCTGTCCAGAAATCTCTGAGTATGCCTTTTACAACTACAATTTTGCTTTTTTCAAATTGTCAAAAATCAAAGGAGATGAAAAATCTTCTTATCCACTACAATGGAAATATTATGAAAATCAAGTTGCTTCTGTCTTGGCATTCTTCCTAATAACCACGTAAACTGATTTATCTTTAAGGCTAAAGTATTACTCCTGAGAAGTTTCATCTAGTATGTTCAGGAAGAAAAAAGCAAAAACTGAGACCTAAAATTCAATTTTTTTTGCATAAAAAGCAAGATGTAATAGTGATGAAACTGTGTTGGCTGAAAGATATGAAAAGAAATGAGAATATTTTTTACTATAAAATGTTCATTTCAGCAATGATGACGCATTTTGAGAAACTGATATCCATAATCATCCACAAAAAATAAACACTGAAGCTGCAGCTGACCTGATTCAGGGAACTCTGCACACAACACAGGGAATTATCCAGACTCCTGACCATTTTTCTGTTTTGCACAGATGCATAAGGTACTTTAGCTGAGTAAAAGCCAAGGAATTATGTCTTCTTCTAAAAATGGAAACTTTCAAATAATTATTTCCATTTAATAATGCAGGTAGGTAAAGCACTACACAGACCAGAAAGTTGGTGAATACACTCAAAAGCTTCTGGCATGTTGATTTGAGAGGACAACACGTCTCTGTACAGCAATACCAACAATCATCCCCACTGCTTTTGAAAATCCAAGGTGGATGGCAACTATAGTAATGTTCCAAATTGTCTTTATTTTGTACTTGTATGACGTAGTAAAGACAAGGCTTGTAGGTACAGATAATACCCTTTATGGTACTAGTTTGTATAACTGTAAAAAAAAAAAAAAAAAAGGTGAACTTTCAGCTAATACAGAAATAACACTATTATAAAAAAGGAGATTAGGAGTAATTGGTTGACAAAAAGTTTTTTTCAGACATAGCCTCAAAAATAAACAGTAGGAATTAAAGTTTTTCAAGTAATTCTCCAGAAACTGAAGGAATTTCTCATTATTATTTGTAACTGATATGCCCCAGGGGAATTCCACATCATCTTCTTTTACCAATTACCAAGAATTTGAACATTATTGATAGAAGCCTGTTTTCTCCTCAGCCACATCTGCTGCAGTTTGCATATGGAGTAATATTTTTGTAAGATTAGAATTTAATGGTGATTTTCAGCATTATTCCATCAGAAATGAGAATAAAGGGATAAAATATACTTTAAATAATATATTTCATTAGATTAAAACCAAAGTTAACTTTTACTTCAAGCAATATGTGTTCTGTTCATAATAAATATCAAAAGTTTATTTCATCTCAGTCAGTTATTGGATATTCCGAATGTGCAGGGAGCAAGAAATGGATGGGTTTTTTTATTTTTTTCATTAAAAAAGAAAATTACCAGATTCATTGCCCAAAAGAAATATTACAGCAAGCTAATAAATACAGCATTGTGTTTCTGATAAATACTAAAGCCTGTATTTTATTCCTTTGGTAATTTAATAGATTAAGTGGAAATAATATTGTGGTATGCTATCAAGTAGAAATTTTCAGTAGAAAATACCATTTCCACTGAAATCAAGAAGAGAATTTTTAGTGTTATGAAGGTGGCAAACATTTAACCTATTTAAGTACAGGGACATGCTGACAGATTTCTCAGAGTCACTTTTCTTTCTGGACCAGAAGTCCAGTGAGAGGTCACTTACTGACCACCTTCAGGGGCAAAACAGACTCAAAGTGGTGATCCTACTTAAATTTATTACTAACAGGATAAGAGCCAAAGAGTGAGAAATAATCTTAAAAACACTTTGCCTCCACCTCTCCTTCCATCCATGTTCTCCCTCCTCCCTCCCCAGTGGCGCAGGGGGACAGGGAATTGGGGTTACGGTCAGTTGTTTCTGCTCAGAGAGAGGAGTCCTTCTGACAGAAGCCACTCCTGCAGCCCCCTCCCCGCCTGTCACCAAAACCAGCAAGAGAAACCCACTACAACAGTCAAAAGGCAAAGATATATGTTGGGAAATAAAGGTACTTGAAACTGGCTGTGGGTTTGGTCTTTTGAACACATCATGTATGTACAAAGGGTTTTCAGTGTGATTCAGAGTAAATAATGGTGTCAGAAAGAATGAGATGGAATCAGCCACAGTGGACATAAACTCTAGAAATAGCTTCATTACACTTTCACATCACATCTCAAACCAGCTATACTTCCATCTAGCTTTGGTCAGAGCAGCAGTTTTTCACATTCTTGATGGAATCTGGTTTATTACGGCACTTGACCTCCCTTCTCAGGAGATGCTTAATTCTTGATATAAGGATGGAAATGCTTAGCCACTTGGGACACACAAAACTGACTTCTATTACAAAATGTGATTGATAAAATGAGAACCCTGCTTAAATGGGAGTTTTTAGGGGCAGGAAGGCGGGCAGGTGGAGTTTGGATATGGCAAAGCTATTAAAGCAATGTTAGCAACAACATGCCCTAGAAAAAAACCCCCGACAGATTGAAAGATCATACGCTGATTAATTGTGATCTTTCATGAATGCATTCAGATGTGTGCTTCTGCTACAAAATCATTATAAAATACATTTAAGCAGCATGTTTTATATGCCATTCTGAATGCTTTTCTAAATGAGGGCATTTTTTTTCCAGTTTTCCTAAGACGGTATTTAATTATGTGAAATGTTTCCCATTTATTTACTAAAAGCTCATAACTGCAGTGGGATGGTGGGATTTGCTACTGCTCCCAATCCAGTAGTTCATTCGACTAAGAGCCAGATTCTGCCTGCCACTTACACAGGAGTGGGACAGATGATGGAGATGCGAGCAGAGAAAGGAGGGCTGCCCAGTCAAACCCACTTTGTAGGAGACAAGAAGCCCAAACACAGGAAGAAAGCACTTCATTCTGCTCCCCAAACACTCAGGTCAGTGAAATGGGTGGTGGCTGAGGAGAGGTTAGATCACCATGCATGAGCAGCAGCAGGCAGATCAAAAGCTTTGAGTGGGAGGTTGGGCAAGGTGACCACCAGAGATCTCTTCCAACCCAAATAATCCTACTGTCCAACACTACTCTCTTTTCCTGGAGAAAAGCACAGTTACAAACTGCTTTTCTTCCATAAAAACACACCAAATGCTACAATGCACAACAATGTGGGAATAGCTCCTGCTATTCCCTATCCTAAAGGGAGTAGGATCTACAGATTAGGCTGTAGATATGGTTTCTTTCCTTTGTAAGAAAAATTTGCTTCCAATTTGGAGAAAAAAAAATGAAATGTGTGCTCACTTAATTTGTGCTTGCTTGCATTTGGTGCAGTACAATTTCACTGGCAGATCAATTTCATGTTTACTTTTAGTGATTTTCTGACTTGTTCCTGCACAACCTACATGTACAGGGCAGATCATGAGGCTGTTTACACCACTGTGGAACCTGTAGCAAGCTGACAGTAAACATACAAACTACTGAAACTTCAATAAAAGAATTAGTTTACAAAACAGGGAAAAGAGAGAAAGAGCTGCCCTTAACAAGATTCTGCTCCAACACTAATATGCACGCTTCAAATTAATTACAAATGAATAATCATGTTATTATGATGCCTATGATTCATTATGACCTCACCCATCTTGCATATTGTCATCTAGTCAAAACTTGAGAGCTTTAGTTTTTGCTGTCAGTCTCTACCAGCTGCAAAAAAAATTGGTATCTTTACACTGGGTCATCCAAAACACGGTGTGTCTAAGCACTGGGTATGTAAAACTCAAGCAAGGTAAAGCTTGACACCATCTCCTATGATTAAGAGGCAGAGAAGAGATGTAATTTACCATGTACACACATTTAAGGCTTGCTTACTGTCAGCCTTGAGCTTCCAATGATTTTATTAAGCTTTCTTCTTTGTAAAAAATATTTTTACTTGTGGGATTAAATGAGCACTCTCTCCTTTACGTTACGTTCTTACAGCTTAAAGATGTCTTCCTTATCTCTATAAATACGTTCAGCCTGTCACAAATGAGATGCATGAACACTGGCCCACATCCTGACCTATCCAACATCCCTGTACAACCCAACCCAACGCGGGCTTAGCATCTCTGCCCCAGCTGCAGGGGGTTCACCTGTGGGTTCTGCTACAGGAAACCCAAAAAAGCTCCTCTCACTGTGGGAATTCTAAGGTACTCTGGAGCCTTTGGACATAATTAGTGCATTGAAATTTGGATCTGCAAAGGAAAACATTGCCTTTAATTGTTCCCAGTGTATCTGGCTAAAGAATGATTATCTCTTTTTTCCTCCTGCTGGACATTTGTTTGAGCTGAAGGTGGCGAAAGTCATTATTGTTCAACAAAGACAGGTACTGGCACTGCACTCGGCTGAGCAGCAAACAATGTGCAGCACTCCATGGACCACACCGGGAGCACAGCAGGCAGAATACTTCATCAGCAGTGAAAAAAGGAGATTGCAAAGTTGGTGAAGGCAGAAGATGTGGTGTTTGACAGAGAGGACATAAGACAGCATGAAGACACCACTGTATACAATGTCCTATGTTGTAGCCAAGCTCAAAATTACATGAGGAAACAAAGGCAGTGATCTTGACACTGTTATTATTTTCAGTGCAGTACAAAGGAAAGCCCCATGTAATATTTAGAGCACCTAAAATTATTCTCAGCTCTGGAAACTAGAGTCTGAATTCATGGGATGAACTGTCTGAACTTTAAAAAAACCTGAACATATAAGACAAACATAATTTTTTCTCTTCTAAATAATAATAATAAAAAAAAGAGGTCATTAAACATGTCTTCATTATGCTCAAATGAAACCCTTCCTAAAATCTCTCATCCTAAATAAAATGAGTCTTATTACCATTACTACTGAGGAATTACTAACAAAAAAAAATATTAAAACATATGCTTAAATCTGTAAGACATGTATACTGCACACTCCCAGTATCTTTGTTTTTCATGAATGTTATATATGCTGTTTGGTATTTCACTTCTGCAAGTTAATTAGCTGACTAAATCTCTCTATGCTTTGGTCAGACAACATAAAATAGTAAAGAACTGGAGCTACACAAAGGGAACTGGATGAATCACCAATCCAGCCTTGCTGACTGCAATATAGATGAATTTCAGCCATACACATAAAAAGTGGCTATTTCAGAGAGAAAGAAAAACTTCAGTGATTGGAGTCTGCTATGAATGTACATATTTTTTTCTTTCTTTTAACTGTTTCTTGAGTATTCTATATGAAGTAGTATATGGTAAAAAAACAAGGACCATTAATCATTTAGTTTACCCACACAGATTTAGGTTCTCAGAAACATTAATATAAAGGAAGAAAATGTTGCAAACACATTGCACCTAAGCCCAAGTTTCTCTGCAGTGTGAGTGTGGTGTGCAGCCCCCCACAGCAGGGAAGCCAGGATCATAAGGAGATATGCATTCAACTCCTATTAGAGAATTCAGTGAAGAGCCTGAATTTCCCAAAGCTCCAAAAGAGCATCTCACAAGTGAGAACTGTTGATAAAGAAGCACAAAACTTTTTACAGTTGTTGGCTACCCACCCTCCTTCATTTGAATAATGTGAGAGATTTCAAACCCCAGTGTTGTGGATGGGTTAAATTGTTTCTTATTTACAGCACAGACATCTAGAAGAGAAAATCACAATGTACCACACCAGCTAATGCTTCAATCTGGGTCAAAGTCAGAAACTTCAAAAAGTGTTTGTGTGTCTTTGCACCATAAACCCCCATTATAAGGGCTCCCAGGTCATCCCCATGCTTTTAAAAATCCCTTGGGTGAAATCTTAGTGACTCTGCTATTGACTGCAGCATGAACAGGATTCTACACCATGTTTTATGGTGTCAGTTTTATCTTTTCTGTTTTCACCCATAGCTTGACTGAAAAAGTCAATATCCCCCAAATTCTGACAGCTTCCTACTGACATTTCTTTTGAATATAAAGCTTTGTGAGTGTGAGTGCCTAAACTGCCAAATGGAAAAAAAAAAAAACAAAACAAAACCACAAACAAACACACACACAAAAAAAAAAGCCCAAAAAACAAACCCCAGAACAGAACAGGGGAAAAAGCTTTTATCCAATTGGAGTAAAAAGTTGGTTTTACTCAATATCTGGACCACCACAGGTCAGAGGATTCTTCTTTGTTCTGCTTTATCTCATTTTACAGTGCTATGGTTTCAGATAAAAGATATGGATTGTTTTTCCAGATGTGAAGAGGAAGGAAAGACATCTTTGGAGACAATAAGCTCATTGCATTATTTCAATAGGAATAAGAAAAGCAATTTTACCTAACACAAAGTGCTGGAACTCTGATACATTCCACTATATGAAAGACCTCGAGGCACATCAAGTTGTGAACTTAAAAGTCTGATGATATAGTATTAGAGATAAAACCGGATCAGGACAAATCCAACATTTCATCCAAGTTCACTCACACCTGTTTGTACTTGTGGGCCTCTTTTGGTCTCTCGTAAATCTCTCAGAAACAGGCACTGGGCACTATGCTTTTAGAACACATCCATCTGGAACATTAAACTGACATAATACAGTCACGGGGAAAAATTAAAAAGTGGCTGGTGAAAAGGAACGATTTAACTGGAACAACTGATAACCTCCCTCCCTAGACAAACTCCTGGGGTTACAGATCAGAGTCTTAGGGGAAGACCTCTGTTTCTCTTCGGCATTAGGACAGGAATGGGTCATCTTTGTTAAAATATGTCTTCTCATTACATTTAAGGAAAAGAGGAGAATAAGACAAAAGGTTCTTCAGAAATAAGACTGTTGACCTTGGACTTTTCAATTATTTTTTAAGAGCTCAAGAAATCTCAGAGACTTGAGGGTAACATCTTCATTTATTCTTCCTTCAGCAGAGACCGATAAAAGCCTGCACATTTATGAATATTTGGAGAAGAGAATTTTATTTGTAACTTAGCTGAAGTTCTCTAAGAAGCCAAATATGTTGAATCCCTGTCTGTTCAAAACAGCTCAGACTGGCATATAATTTTCAACAGTATAACTGCTTGGATAAAGTGGTCTTCCTGAGAAATAAATCAGAGAGAGACAGTTTGGTCCATCAACAACTCGGCAATGAGTCTCTCCCTCAGAGGATGTGGTGTGGAAGAGCCCTTTACTGGAAGGAGCAGGATTTATCAGCATTTGCAAAGGAGTCTGCAAGCTTCCATACTTCTGACTGAGATGAAATTAACAGTAACATTCAAGATTATGACAGTCTGTTTTACAAGAGTAGTAAAATCTCATCTGATACTCAAACAGATCAAATATCAGCCATTTGTTTTATTTTCTAATTCATCTTTCTCAAAGCGAAGTTATAAAAGATATTATAAATAAAACTAACTCAGAACCATTGTCTCAGAACCTGGATCAATTTAATGCCACTGCAAGTTACTCAGGAAAAACAGATAATTTTTTTTTTTTAATACTACTTCGGAATTTGTGCTCTAATAACAGGTCTGTTTCCAATTTTATACTAACAGCTTACAGAGAGACAGCAATGAAACAACATTTCTTCCAGGGACTGTAATAAAAGACAGATCCTGAGCTCTTCAATGACATGTTTTCTCATGCACAGTGCCCCACATCTCTGATATCCTCAACTTTCCAAAACCTCCTTCATTCAACACCTCCTGAGAGAATACCCACCCTTAGATAGCTCACATGGTCAGATGACCTGCCCAAAATCTGAAGCAGAGCACACAGGAGTCAGAGGCAGACCTGATTTTGGAGAAGTTCATTGTCGGAATCAGAGGAAAGACGTTTTGAGGCAATGAAGCATTGGGGAAAGACTTACTGAAGGCACTCATAATATGGAGGCTCTTTTTCTAAGTCTTTTTTGTTTGCTTGCACATGTGTATAACCATGGCTGTTCTCTCTGAATCTCTCTTTGAAATTCACAAAAACAGAAAAAAACCCTTGCTTTTGTTATGTTCATGTTCTTATTTATAAAAGGAGGTAAGTATTCAGCTGGTTTGCACATTTAGAGCTCAGAAGCAGAAATGTTTAAAATTTGGTTGCTCTCTAGCACAGAGGCTTTTCATTTCCATGTGTCATTCTTTGGTTTGATTTTTTTTTTTTTTTTAATTTGAGGAAATATATACCAGAGACTTCTAGCCTGGCAATTGTATATGATTTGCTATCTGTCTAGAAGCCACAAGTGTGTTTGAGCTCATGGAAGTCCTCTGTCAGTAGCAACTCCAATTCTTGCTGAAGATCTGAAAACATGGTATGATGTCACAACACATAAGAAAAATTTCAAGCCCTGAATCTAAAGCCAAGTCCCGTTTTCTGAAGCAGTTTGAACTGAAATCCCCAATGAGCAGCAACTGATACAGGTGCTGACAATAACCATAGCTGCAACAAGCTGTGCATTAAAGATCCTGACTCAAACACACAGACCCCACTGGGCTTCATGAAAATCACTGTCTTCTCCCTCCATTTGCTCATCAGGCTCATATCAACTTGGGCTTGTTGTCTCTCTGCAGAACAGAACCTCTCTCCATGACACTGCAAAGGCTGTTGATCCCCCTTCTGTTCCAAACATTGCTGCTTGCTAACTCGGAAGATCACGCTGAGAAGGGTGTGTCTGCGTAAATTTTTCATATTCCCTCAGCTGGACCCAGTGCTACTGCAGAACAGGCACTCTGGAGCGCAAGGACAGGGATTTCCATTTAGCTTTCCTTTGCTGATTCTTTTTGACAAGGTTCAGTGCAGCAGAAAAATGATAAAAATTCTGCCTCAAAGATAAAGTAACAGTGCATGAAGCAAAATGTGAAGCGAGGCACTTTCTCCGTTTATTACTCAGGATATGAAATAACTCAGAGCAATAACAAATTCCATTGATTTGCATGGCAGGGATGCTGCAAAATTTGGACCGAAATTTCCTGTCTGGGTGAGGAAACGTATTTGTGAGTATGTCAAAATTTGGTCTGAGACCAATGCACTGAGCTGGATCCAGAGCACTCTGAAATCAGCAGAAATGGAAACAGTCCTGTGGCACTCACTGAACTTTGGACCAAATTTTTATGATCCATATTTTCTCTCCTCTGCTATTCCTCGCCCTGCAAAATCAAAATGACCCCTGTTCCAGGACATGCTTCAAACCCCATTAAATCTGCAGATTTAATTTGACTGAACAATTCTGAGAGCATAAAAGCATCTACCTTTGCCTGAGCCACCCTTCTGATGTAGGTACCACACACACTACCTTGCAAAGCGCTTCGCAGAGCCACAACAGCAGATGATAATCCAGAGGCTCTGAACACCATCGAGATAAAACTGGTGAATAATGCATGAGTATTTCATGTATTCATTTATATGCTTGATGGATATCTCAATTTAGCTGTCAGATGTGATAATTTAAGCTACAGTTCTAGCCAAAAGACTATGTCCATTCTTTTCTTTTCATTATTAAACGAGAGATATAAACACATATAGAAGTAAATACTCTACTAGATAAAGCTTACAGCTACAGAGAAGTAATACTCTAGGAAATACACTTCCTATACAGCTTGTATGATGAGTATTTGCAACCAATACTCAAACTGATATTCCAGATAAGTCATCTGAAGCGACTTCATATATTCTGTACTTATTGTATTTTATAAGTGCCATTCATATTGAAGTAACGTGTTTAATTCGATACACATATTTGTGAATTTTTTAATGAATGGTAAGTAAATAAAATAAAAAATAAATAAACAAAACACAAAACGGCCTTTCTTTTGTCATTGTTCTCAGACATGTTTCAACATGCCTTTTTTTGACCTTTATATGCTTAACTGGGTTCATACATGGGTTTTTGTGCAATCTAATTTACAATTTCAAAATCAAATTTACCTTATATATTAACATGTCAAAATAAATAATTAAATAAAAAAGAGAATCACAGGTAGCTTGTTCTTTGTTAATTTTTTACTCCTGCACTGTGACATATCCTCACCTTTAAAAGGATTTTCATGGTTGTATTTATGCCTACACACATGCAATCATACTTAGAGAGATTTGTGGCCCAGCAGACATGGGAATTCACATCTCCTAGCTTACAAATACAGTTCCTAAAGTTAAGCCCTGAACCCATCATCATGCAGATTTCTTTACAGTCCTTAGGTACAGCTACAGCTGTTCTTGTTCCTCCTAGTTTATGCTGACACCATTTTAGTCTTTGATCCTAGAGCAGATTAATTCTAGATTTGTCTAGTCAGAATTATTATTTTTTAAAAATACATATGATTTCCTCTCTAATATTTTATTTTCAGTCCCCCACGTGCATGTTTCACTAACTAAATTTTTTTTTTTTTTTTTTTTTTTACCGGAGCCTTTTGCAGGTAGATGCTACAAATGCACAGAATACTCTGGATTTTGGAAAAAGGAGAGAAAATAAACACCCCATTGCTTTGTTCTTGCAAGCCACCTTAACAGATTTACTGAGAAGGACAAGGCAGTCCATCTTGAAGGCTATAATGCTATTTCACTTTGACATCTGTTCTAAGGTAATGGTATCTATCATTAACAATGTCATTAGTGACCACTTTCAGTCCATTGTTCTCAGTGTCTAAGCTGGCTATAAAGACCTCATTTTAGACACTTAGCTCTTGTGCATATGCCCTTTCATGACACGGTACTCTGGGAAAAAAAATGCTTTATGACTGGTCATACTATAATAATTCATTTTCACTTAAAAATGCACCATGTGGGATTTCAAATGAGGGAGCAAGATAAAAAAATTACAGGGTTTTTGACCACTGATTGCTATAATACTTGGTGTCTTCTAATTAAGCCACAGTAGCCAAGCATTAGATGTACAAAACTGGAAATCAAAGGGAATAGCTAAAAAAGTGCAAGACATTTTAAGTGAAGAGCTGTGTTTATCCTTTTGTGTTAACTGTTTTTAAAAGTGTGCAAGGCTTATTCACAAAAAAAATAGTGATCCTAGGTTATGCACAAGAATACCTCAACTATGCATCACCAGATATACACCTTCCCCCTGATGTTACAGGTGTTACCCTATGTGAGCTTTGGAGTATTACATTACTTCACAAGCTGCTTCTGTCGCATTATCTATGGGAATATCTCTAAATAAGTCCTTACCATCATTACCAAAGCTGTCTTTTCTCACAAAGTATCACCATGAAAGACAATGCTGCTCAGCATTTCACCTCCACCTGGGAACTTCCAAGCTAGCCTGACTGAATATTGTGGAGTTAAACCTATACCTCTTGATTCTTATTACTGGGGTTTAGCCCTGGTCCCATCCTTTCCCTCCCTGACACTGCAAAGCCAAATCCTGCCCTGTGTCCCCCATTTGCAAGCCCTTGAAGGTGGAGGAGTCATGCTCAGGTGGCATTACCAAAGCAGTGGCTTTAGTTCACTGATTTCACCTGAATCATTCCATCAGCAGCCCAAAGTCCACAGATGCCAGAGGAAATGCCACCTCTCTTCTGGCTGCCGTTGCTTTTGTGAGCGTAGCACCCCACCTTCCCTTTCATTTAATTAGCACAAGGTTGCAAAATGGTTTCAAAACAGTTTGTAAGAAGTTCTTTTTTTATTTTTCCTCTCTCCTGATGGAAGACTCGAAGGTGGTCAGCCAAATTTGGAAGAGAAGATGAACAACATAGATGATGTGAGATCACTACAAACAAATGAGGTATCTGCTGGAACAACTTATACTGAGAACTATACTTAGAGCCAAAATGAACATTTTGTATATTTATATTTTGACAGAGAAAATTTAGAAGGGTAGCAAAGGATAATAAAATAAAATGAGCTGACTTGTCATGAAAGTCAGGTTATTTTCCATAGATGACTGGAAATTTTAGAGCATACTTAGTCAAAACAGGAATAGGACTGTATTTTTTAAAACTAATAAAAAATGACAGTAAGTGTGATGATATTTCTATGCTCACATAGAATAATGTCCTTGATATTCTGAGCTCAAGGGATTTCCATAAAACATAAAAGCCATAAGGATGAACTCCAGGCTTCATCACTAAGTGTTTTGCTTGTAGGTTCAATGGAAGTTGATTTTAGCCTGACAATATGAATTTTAAATGATAAAACTACAAAATTACCGAGACAAATCCATGCACTTACACTGGTAGTTACCTGGCCTGTTAGACATTGGTAGCCCAAACAGGTTGTAATTTTGCTTATGTGCCCAAGTTCACAAGTATGTCCATTTTGATGTGGGCCTAAACAGGGGAGTCTTAAAGCTTAATGAGATCTCTGCATTGGCTTCACTGCACTTTGGACGAGGCACATTAAATATGAAATCTGAGTCAGAAACCGAATTTAAACAAAGATCGAAACACTCGTCCCTGTTTGGAGATAAAAATTCTCTGCTCTGACTGTGCGCAGTCAAAACACTTGGGCTGATCTTCTCAAGCAGCTTAACCTCTCATATCTTTAATTTCTGATGCTTGGTGCTTGAAGCTAGTTTGTTTGTGTGCACACAAAGAAGTGAGTCTTTTGTTTCCTTGCATTACCGTTGTTGCCAAAATTTTGAAACAAATAATTGATGATACAGGGAGCATTTCAGAAATTATTCATGAAAAATAATACAAATCATCCAGTATTCTTTTTGCTAATTTTTAACTCTTCCTTCCAAATTTTAATTCATTCTGTACCATCAGTTTTTTAATATCAATTGCTCATACAGCAGCAGAGCACAATCCTGCAGATGGGAGGTAAAGGAAGTGAAGAGAGGAAATTCATTATCTGCTGCAGTTTGCAGGTGCTCAGCTTAGAACCACCACTGAGTTAATTTTGATGAATAAATGGGCCAGACAGCATTGACCAGATGGCTATTCAGAGATTTTGGGTGCATCTTGCTTTATCTTTTCTTTACAGTAAACACAGCAAAACCACAACAGGGGCTTTAAATTCTACATCGGTGTTTTACGAGAGCACAAATTACAACTCTGTAACAGAGAAAAACAGGGTGAGATAAATTAAGACAAAAAGCCTACGAGAAAGAAAACTCTTTCCTCTCATGTGGTTTACATGGCATGTCCTTGATACTTCACTTTTCATTCAGCATCCTGTATCGACTTCCTGCATTGCAACAAGTTCTTAAAAATCCTCTCTGGGTCCTTAAGTAAGATTTTATTTTTCCTGTCACCTCCAGCTAAATTCCTGTGCCATGTTTTTCTCAATGCTCCCCTTGCCCCTTTTCACTGTCCTTTAACTGCTCTCTGCTTTCCTGCTTCTTCCTGCAAGCTTCACAGGCACACGGAGATGCCCTGGGCACCACAAGCAAACAAAAAGTGACCCCACCATCAGACAGTCCCAGGTGCCAACACCACTCCTTTAATATGCAACTTCCTGCAAAGGCTGAAGCCTTAAGATTTTGAAAATGGAACCTACCACATGCTTAATTCAACAGCAATGGATTTGGGGAGGGAAAGCTGACAAATTCCACTGAATTGGATTGGAGCAGTTGTTCTTTGTCAGCTTGAACTCACACTAAGACAAAAAGAACAGTAAATTTGGAAAGACAGAAAGAGTAGCTCGTGTTTCCAGATCTTCCTTGCAAAGTCACTGCTGGGGAAAGACGGGCACAGGAGAAGAATCTGCTCTGTCATTTCAAGATCAGCTCAATCATAGCAGCTCCTGTGGGCACACTCAGCCGGTCCCAGCCCTGTTTGGGCAGGAGCAGGTACAACAACAGGTTCTATGACTGGCCTTCATCATAGCAACTACAATAGTGACGTTTTTTCCTTCCCATTTCTTTCCAAATCTGTAAGCCACTTATTTTTAAGAATTTCAGAGGAGAAGGACAGGTGGAATATCCTGATGTTTAGCCCACCAATTAAACTACTTTTTTACAGCTGATAGTTCATTAATTAGAAATTAGGGCCTACATACCCAAAACACCACAAAGTAAGGCAGTTAGATTAATGTGCACATGCAGTTGCCCTCCTATAGACATATCAATCCAAACCTGATAGCATATTTCTTGCTCTAGTTTTGATCCATTTTGGAGTGTGAAATAATCATAAAAGAACGGGAAAGTTGTGTTTCAGCTGAATAGTTTCAAAGTTTGGACAGACTAGATAATATTGTTGATATGTTCCATTGCTTATTCAAACTTTTTTTGGTTACCCAAGTTTTCCCTCTGAACTAGGGCTGATTGCATACTTCAAAATGGTGTTTGCAAACATCCTTCTGCACTCTGAGCAGCTGCTCCATTCATTCATGTTTCTGCTGCCTTTTATTTACTATTCATGAACATCTGGACTATTAAGATTCAGTCTGCATAAACAATTGAAGAATTGCTGGTCCCTACGTTAATACCTGTACAGCCCTCATAAAGAGCGAAGCATTCACAGGAAAAAACCCAAAAGTTTTAAGCTATTTGTGTAGTTATTTTTTTGTCTGAACACTTTACTTGTCAAATCGGGAAGCAAAAATAAAAGCACATGGTTTGAACGGCAAAGCACACCTTATGAAAGGAAATAAAGAATGGTTCATGGAAATCATATAGGTTAGAATTTATTAGCCCTAGCTTTTTATCAAAGACTCACTAACAACAAATTAACCATACTAAGAAGCAGCAGATAA
This sequence comes from Empidonax traillii, assembly GCF_003031625.1. Classification (NCBI taxonomy): domain Eukaryota; kingdom Metazoa; phylum Chordata; class Aves; order Passeriformes; family Tyrannidae; genus Empidonax; species Empidonax traillii. The sequence goes on from NW_020955327.1 coordinate 781,893, forward strand.
AGAGTTAAACCTTGTGACTGTTTATTCATGGAAAATATATTTCATATTTCTCTAGTGATAAACTTTTGAGGTCTGCCTACTGCTAGCTAACTGCGAACTTACTTTGGTGTCTTTGAAGTATTGATAACTTCCCTCTGGGATTTATTTGTGTCTGTTGCCAGGGATTATATCCTGATGGGTGCCAGATGACAGACTCCTCCGCATTTCAGTAGGTACTTTGAGAATAAGATGTCTTTTACTACTTCCTTTTCTTTTCTACCCGACTCATCATTTTCCACCCTGCCTCTGAGCAGCTGTCATATGTTCTTCCCAGCTTTGTAAGCAATAAGGATGAACGTGGGCGAGTTTACAAGATTTGCACACTCACAACTTTCAGGTTCTTCTACCTAAACGTCTTCTGTTTCCTTGGGCTTTTAAAATTATCTTTCTGTACTTTTTCTTCCGTTTTTCCCTACTCTGAAGTGAAAGTACATGAAACCTAGAGCTTCTATATTGTTTTTTGAAATTTGAGACATTTAAATTGAGACTGTTCCTAATCTGTCAAGGGCACTTCTGATATAATTAGCTACCTCTTAGCTATGGTTCATGAAAAAAGGTGAACAATAAAATTGCTTAAGAATAACACACCCATAAATCTCAGGATTCAACCCCAGCTTCCTCCAACTGAAGCAAATTTCTGTATCATTGACCTACAGTCAGTGTCCTTTTCCTGATAAAATAATATTAGCATTTTTAATATCAGTATTTTAAAAAATAGTCTAAAAAGTCTTATCCAGAATAAACAACTGAGAGAAAAAGAAACAGAGAAAGGAGTCTCAACCACCTCCCTTCCATAAAATCAGTTTAAGGCCCAGAATTGCAGTTAAACCGCTCCCCAGAAAGGCAACAACCAGGCTGAGGTTTCAGTCCCTAAGTTGAATTTATCAGACTCTTCCAGCATAACGATACACCCCAGCAAAGCATGAATGAACACCATGACAGAAGAGGCCAAGAGACTTGTTATTTGGGGCCTGTGGCAAAATGCTTGGTCACAATGGCCATCAGTGTGTACACACAGTGCATGTAAATCCAGGGGAAACGAGGACTGTGATGTCTCTGTTAGGTTTTTCTGAAGTTAAATATTTAATCAAGTCACTGTAAGAGTAATTTCCAGCATAATGCTGTGCTGAGAGTTTTGTTGTGCTGCCCAGAGGCATGGTAACCAGGTATTTTCATGTGCAGTGAGAACTTGCATATGAAATTAGATGTTTAAGCTCTCCTTGCATTACTGGGCAGTTTTTTTGGCAACAGACAATTCCATTATTTGTGGGAGGGTCATATTGTCATAAGAGGCCCTCTAACATAGTTCTGGTTAGGAATCAGTCAGAATAATATAAAGCTTAGAATTATTAAATTTACACCCTATGAAAAATACATAGCTCTAAATATGCTCTTTATTCAACTCCAGTTCATTCAGCAACATTTAGCATAATTTGAAATAATTATTTTCTAACACTTTGAAAAAAGTAATTGATGTAGAAGCAGGAAGCATCCAAGTCTTGCAGATAATAACAACAGTAATAACTCAAACACTAAAGAAGTGCTTTGCACGTATATATTTTTATATCTTAATCTCCATTTGGAAGAATTTAGATTTTTCTATTTAGCAAACATTCAGGTTCTCAAGATCTTTTAAAACATTTTCTCTGATGGCAAGCTTTGATACATTTTATGCCAGGTTGTACTTATGCTATATCTGGTTATTGTATTTTAGAACCTATAGTGCCATACTGCACATAGTTACAGTCTCTGTGAAAAGTTTTATTAATAAATTGAGGTAAGCCTAGATTCAAACCGCCTACACTTATTACTTGGTTCTGGAAGAAAACGTGACTTAAAAGGAGGTAGTCTTTATATCACAAAAAAAGTGACTGGTGGTAGATAAAAAACTTCCAATTGTGCTTCACATTGAGAGTTTTAACCAAGACATCCTAATGTCAACTCTATATGTATTTTTATACGATTTACCACATCACCTGCAATATTTGTTGCATGCACTGCAATTAATGCCTGGATGTGATGAAGCTGCAAAACACACGTATTTTTTTAAATGCTACTGGTAAAATGCTCAGTTAAGAGGACATTTTTACATGACTTTCTTGTATTTTACTTGTAGACTCCTTGAACTCAAATATAGTCATTTCAAAATCATACTGAATTTTTCAAATTCTTCCAGCAAGATATTTGGTCTTGTTATCCAAGTAATATTAATTTGTTACTGTGCAGTGTGAAATAGGCCAAAGAGACAGAAACAACCAATACTTTCATTTTCACTTAACAAGCAATAGCTTTTTTGTAGCTAATTTTTTTAATGCAACTTTTAACTATCATACTTTGGGAGATAAAGTTAAATGCCGGCAGCCAGCTATTCTGCTGTCTACCCTAAGCTAATGAAATTGCTAATCAAACCTGCTTCTAAACATACACCATTAGTATTTATGGTGTCAACGAGTTTAGGAAGGCACTACTCTTTGGAACGCAGGGCAGGAGTGAAGCAGCTCTGGGCAGCCTGTGCAGGGTAAATATTCCCCAAGTTCTCTACTGCTGCAACTAAACTCCTACAGAACCCAACAGGAGAAGGAAAAAAAAAAAATCCCTTAATCTTTATACCTCATGAGGATAGTCCTCATTAAAGGGCCCTATTCCTGAGTTTTTACCCTGGTTTTATTCAGTTTGTACTCAGGCAAAAGGCCGACTGCAGCCATTAAGGTCAAATCTCTGTAGGTATCGCCAGCTCTTATTTAGTTTAATTTCTGAAGCAGCGGCGAAAAGATCCTTCAGTTCTACCTGAGGGACTGACTTGGCCACTGGCATCTTTGCCACTGCACTGCATTCAGGGTGATTTTTTTGCAGTTGGGATTTTGTTTTTCCCTAGGAGAAGTTGTCTGAGGGCTTTTCTGTACAGACTATTTTATTTTAGTCTCTAATTATTCGTTGTCTCATCTAACACAAAAAGCTAAGCAATGACAATAAGACAATAGTTTATATTTTAAACCTGTTTTCAATAGAACTGTAATTTTTTCTCTTAGGGCCACTTACTTCCTTTATAATTAGTTCCTGACAATTCATTGTTGTTTGTGTTCACACAAAGAAAGCACAGATGTATAGATAGCAGTTATAGGGAGAAATGCTAAGTTTATCTAATTCATTTCTTGAATGTAATTTTCTAGATATTATTTTTATTAGAAATATATAGATAAGAGTTTAAAATGTCTCTTTTCCATTCAGTCTTTTGCAGTATTTTTCCATGACTTAATCATTCACTGTCAAAAATTTTTCCTGGTAGAAACGTAAATTAGTCGTTTCTTGATTTCATTCTGTCATCCTCCACTTTTCAGACAGGTGTATCCCTAAATAATTATTTTTTTCTCCCTGATATTCAAATGTCACTTTTCAAACATTATAAAAAAAAATCAGCTTCCATCAAAACGTAAGATACTGAAGAACCTGTTAATATTTTTTAAGAGAAAAACGCCATCATCTGCATCAGCCTCTTTCCAGGCAACATTGCCTTGCAAAATAAAAAGCGGTTCTGTTGCTTGCTGTTACCTACAGGCTTATTAGAGCTGAGAATTCACATATGGGCGACCTGAGGATTCACTTCACTTCTTTTATTAGGTGTAGAAATGGCAAGAAAACAGGGTTGGATAGTGTACATGTGAATAATGATGCTGGAAAAATGTGGTATTTTACTTGAATGTCAAATGTTGTATCCTCAAGCATATTCATATTTTTAACATATTTGGAGGGCATCTTTTAGAGGAAAGATGAATGTACAGCACACGTTGAACAAAGGAAGAAGAATGTAAAGTTTGCAAATAATTATTCAAATGCGAAATTAAAAGAATTATATTTTCACTGGGATTTTGTTTTATAAATTTGAGCATACACCCAGCATTCCTTTCTACTCTAAAGCAACAAATGCTTTTCCTTAATAAAACTTGACTCTGGCAAGGATCAGTTGACTAATTTGTTCTTCAGCATCCCTGGCTTAAAATCAGAAGAAGACTAATGATGCAGTCAGTAGATACTTCTCAGTTTGTACAGGTTTACCCAAGGCATTGGACATCTGTTTATGAGAGATCACGCTGAGAAAATGCCTACATAGTGTCATCTTTCATCTTAACAAGTAGTGGAAATAACAATTAACATCCTTGATTTATGGATTTTTTTTTCTTCTCTAATTTTTGTGTAGTTTGTCAGCTATTATTTTCTTTATTATTCAGAAAGGATGTTGTTAGCTATTAATTATCTTTATTCTTGTGCTTTGAATTCGTAACTTATTCTGACTGCTATGACAGTATTGTAATACATCTAACAAGAAGCACAAAGAGGCTTTGTAGGAGCTGAATGAAAAAGTAAAATATTTTCATACACAGTCTTGCTAAAAAAGGACGCAGGAAAAAATCTGTAAAATCTTACGCTCGAGATTGTTTTCTGGAATTGGCTTACAGAATCCTTAGGTCAAATATTTTGTAGGTTTTGGTCTGTGCATTTGATGGTTTTTTTTGACAAATGGAGTTGGCAGAGAACTGAGAAAGCAAAACACTTGAAAAACATATGGCTGTTGTGAACTTTGTTGATGAAAAAGTAGCTCAACAGGAAATGGGAACTTGCATTATGCTTTCCTTTCTGTTTCTGAGAGTTTCTAAACCACTTATTGACTGTCTGTAAAATATAACAATAACCATGTCACTGGTCATCCTTATTCTGATACTGCTGGATAGTTTTGCAAGTATTTATGAGGTAATTGGGGAAAACATGTCTGCTTCAGCCCACTGAGGGCTATTGCATGCTTTTTTCAAAAATCCCCATGAATAGTACCACCAAGCAAAAGCAGACACCAACCCACTGTTATTTCTGTTTGAAATAATAGTTTCTTTGGACACTGCAAGTAACAGAACCACAGTTTCAATCCCAATGCATTTATGAGCCCTGATATGAAGAAAGATTCACGAAACTGAAGGACCAAAGATTAAAGGATTATTATTAAAAAGCCTTCAAAACAAAACTCTTTTTCTTCATTATTATGAGCATAATCCTAACCCTAGATTTCGTGTGCTGTCTGCCACTTCCTAATTTTTATTAACTCTTTAGGTAAACCTTAACACTTCATTTAAATGGACAGTGCAAAGTAAAAGTACATCTGCTTTTATCCCCCAAATCTACCTGACCCAGCACAGCCTCCCTAGACAGACAAAATCCCAGCCATAAAACTTTTAATGGGCACTGGGAAAAGAATTGACTTTTCAGAAAGATCTGAAAAGGAACAATTTGTTTTGATGAGCTTTACTAACATCAGCAGAAGTTTGTCATATGCAACTGAGGACTGTCATATCCACTGAGGACTGAACTTCAGAAGCAGTTTAGCTTAATGGTTTCAACAGAAAACCCACTAAGGTACTGTCAGTGCTAAAGATCAGATTTCAAGGGCCAAGATTTTTTATTATTGATCATTGGTGTTAGAAAAACATAATGACTTTCTATTTTCTCCCTGACATCTTTATTACTCTGTGCAGCTCCACAAAAAAAAAAAAAACAAAACAAACAAACGAACAACCACAAACATACAAAACCCCACACGAAACCAAACCAAGAAACACCTGCTCAGTGATTCTGTGATTATATCTGTAAGTTCACAGTGGAAGTACGTTGGGGGAAAAGCTGGAATGAAAGGTAAAGCTCACACAGATTGCACTAGGCCAGGATATCACATTGAATTTTTCTGTCTCAAGATACCCACTGGCATTTCATTGCACTTTATAGACCAACTTAAAAACACTTGCAAGAAAAAGAAAAATATTGCTAAGTGGGGTCTGTGTCTTTGTGTCCTGCCTTCATTAACACAGGTGTTCTGTATTTCCTACAAGAAAACACAATTTGGGCTCTTTCGGCAACTCCATACAGTGGTTTGTACAGGGCTCCACTGTTTCACTCTTTCGAAATGCATGATTTTAATATATCTAACTCACAGTTCATCTGAGCATCTCCTTATTTTTCTGTTGCTACGTCTAAAACATATTAATTACAGCCTGGTAGATTAAAAATTTATTGTAATACTCTGTTACACAATAATACTTATGACTTTACTGACAGTAACACAATCTAAGAGTATATTTAAAAGCATTTTACTGAAAATCATAAAGAGGAAGTCTTTATATTCATATAGACAAACGTTCATTACATATTTACAAGTAAAAAGAAATATGGACTGTATTTAGTATTTAAGTGATCAAGGAATGTTTTCACTTCATCCCCCAAATGCTTTACCCTTTCACCGCAGGCGAAACCCTTCCCTCAGCTCTCTCTCCCCAGCTCAGAATTGCAGGTGTGTGTTGTAAACGCTTCTTGCTTTCCTCAGTGGGGAAAAAGGAAGAAAGAAAACAAAAAGCTCTTTAAATACTTCAAGCACAAACACCTTCTCACGGAAGGCAAAATCTTACGTCTTTCTCACATACAAAGCAACACGTACAGAGCAAAACCAAAGCCCTTAATTCTGTGAGTGAACATGAGAGCACAGTAACAGCCTGCAGCCTGTAACTGCTTCACTCCCTGCTTTTGTGTATATACCTAAATATTTCAGCAACTATGTCAACATCTTAGTTTTCCTTCCCTCCTGAAAAACGTTAACCAAACCGTTGTGAATATGCTAAAACAAAGGATGATGGATTGCAAGTCATATAAAACACGGCACAGCTCAACTGTCTCATTTTTCATGAGTTTATTTTTTACCTTCATTGCACAGTTTACCTCTTCTACCAACAGAACAGCACTGCACCAAACTAGTTCTTAGGTCTTAGAGACACACAGCACCAAGTAACTTCCATTAAAAACAAAACAAAACAAAACAAAAACCCATTAAATTTAAAATTTCAAACCAGTAACTTTCACTATGAATAACTCTGGATGTGCTTGGTTTTGAAAAAAAAAACCAAACAAATTTAGATTCTTAAAATCTAAGAGGGTAGATTTCTAAATACAGGCTTCAGCACCAAAATTGCTACGTATGACTCACTTAATGTACACAGATTTCACTAATGATCTTTGCAAAAGCAGCAGATGATGTTTACCAAAACAAATAATGTAGAGGAAACATTAAAGGTACGGATGAAAAATAGTAAATTAATATTTCAATGCAATAGCATAAAATAATAGGAGAAAATATACCAATGTAACAGAGTTTTTTCTTTTTGTAACTGCATTTCAGGACAAAGATATGCCATGCAATGGCAGGTATGGCAAGAGGATTGTTTGTCAGCTTTAGGAAAAAGAGAACCTTATCTCTGAGAAACCAGATAGTACAAAAATCTCACCAACATCACAAGATACTTTAGGATTTAAATAGTAGATAATCTACAATTTTACACTATCTCCAAAATATTTTTAGTATGCCTTTCAAGTGTAACTGTTGCACACAAGTCAGTGAAAGGGAGCACAAGATCTTGTTCCAGCAGCCATGGCTTTGAAAGTCACCCAAAGCTACTCAGACAAGGTACCTCACAATTGTGAAATTACTGAAGTGAGTGAATTATTCCGTATTTGTTTGGGGTTTTTAATTTCTTGTTAAATCCTGGGATTTTTTTTTTTTTTGCCAAGTCTTTCAATTTCTTAGAAAATTAATCAGTCTCTGACTGCAAATCATGTTACCAGCTAATGCAATTTCTCAACAATGCACACATAGATTGTGTTAACCCCACAAAGACAACTACACCAGAACACAGCAATAATCTTGACACGCACAAGTGAAACAGGAGTCACTGTGACAGCATTCACAGGGAAATCCTCAAACTCCTAGAATTGCCAAGGATTTTAAAGAGAAGACCAGTGCTCAGTGGCTAAAAATCTATCTGTGCTATTCATGTGTGGAGCAGCCTGTTACCAAACACTCAAAGCCTCAGACCCACACATGATTGCCAACAGATATTTTTGCACACAGGCCTGACTGTATCGTGATCTGACCCCTCTGTATCAGTAGCATAATAAATCTTTGGGCTTATGTAGCTGAAAGGCTCCCATGGTGTCAACAGAAACATGGCCAGAGACAGAATAAATAAATTTACCTGTTTTATCCATGTTCTCTATGCCTTGCAAATATAAGCAAACCTGCATGAGGTTTGCTAATACTGAGCAATTTCTCTGCTGCTCAAAGCCCTTCCAGCTCTGCCAGCTCTGGTGCAAGACAGCTCTATCTTCTCCCCCATTTCAAAATCAGCCCTCTCACATGCTAAGGCAACTGCTCTTTAGTATTCCTGTACAGATGGTGTCCTGCACCTTTACTGAAGCTACCTATGTCTTAATTTTTTCCTACCAGCTATCCAACTGCCAACCACCTACTCAATGTCATTCAGATTTGGCCGTGCTGTGTATACAGATATATTAATTTACAGACTTGTTACAGGCATGTGAGAGTACCACCTTGGACTACAACAGCTGTCACTGGCATTTGGAAAGATTTAACCTTTCTGAGAGTGATTGTGGAATCGATGGATCATTGATCATCTGTGCAAAGATCTTCTATTCTCATTGAACCCCACATTTTTATTTTTCTTTTATTGTCTTTTTAGATCCACTAACCTTTTCCTCACAGTATAAGTCATATTCAGACACAGGAGTTTTACAGCCGAGTTCCAGTTTTGGTATAAAAATTTCACTATTTACAGAAGGTGTTAAAAATATTTTTTCAGTGCCCTGTTCAATTTATGGGATCCATCAAGTCCCCCCAGGTTTGGATGTAGAGGAATGTCACAACCCAAGGGGTTCATGTTTCTTTTGTTTCCTCACATCTCCTCAGGCAGGATTGCATTTTCAGACATGACTACAATGTGTGCAATATGTTCCCACTTCCTTTCTTATAACCCCAGAGATTTTTCTTGATTGTTTCACATCTCTTTACTTTGGTCAGTCTCTGGAAAGCTCTAAAAAAATCCTACCAATGTTTACATTTTACTCTTCAATCTGGGTTTACTTTCCCTCTTATTTTTGTGCAAACTCTTTCAGTTATTCTTCTGTTTCAACAAGTTAATCTCCTGTTACAGCCCTCTTCAGATTGCCATTACGCTGTAAGTCACTGAAGGCTCTCTGGCACTGAGGTGGGAACACGATTGCAATTGAGTTAAAACTTGCTGAATCCCAGTCAGCAGCACAGACACAGCACATGCTGCACCAGAGATGCTGACTCTGTGTCTGTTAAACCACGTGCAAGATCTAACGGTGAGAAGTCAGAAAAATAACTGTATTTACCTTGGCACGAGGAACTCACGGGAAAAGGCATTTGGGAGCGGATCAATGAAATGACAGAGGTTTAGATCTCGCTTTCTGCAGCAATGGTTTTGACTCCCCAGCCCCCGCTGACCCGCACAGGAGAGAGGTGATTGATGACAGCCTGTTACCAAGAGCAGGTTGCAATACTCCTGTTGTCCATCCACAGAGGCAACCTAATTTTCTCCTGTGCCTGGAAACCAGTTCATCTCAAACACCTGGGCTCACGGATTAGTTTTGCATGGGAGCTGGTTGGACATAGGGTTGTTCGATATTCCCAGCATGTCAATGTCAAGGATAAACATTATTATTATTATTATTACTATTACAGTACTGACTGTACAGTTTTGGCAGTGCAGAAAGATTATCTTAATAGTCCTCTTTCCTTAGTTTATTTCTAAGCAATTTTACCAGTGCTGTAACTTTAAGGCAGATAAAAGTTTAGGATACAAACAATAAATTAGCTTTTTTCCTAATATTATGCATGACTGAAATCCAGTAATACATATACATTAGCCAGATATAGAATGATGCCTTTTTCTTTTCCATTTTTCATCTATTCAAGTCATATAATGTTTCTATCTTCCTGAAGCTTCCCCTCACAATTATTTTTACTCTCCTGGTCACTCTTATAATACTATCACATGACTGAATTACAGGTTGCAAATAACTTGTTTTGAAAAAAGAGTTTGTGTTTCTATGTTTGTTTGTTTGTGGATAATCTGGCCAAAATTCTTGGAAGGCGTTCATTACTTTGAAATGTTCAGAAAATAGATCAGCTCAATATATTTTTGCCTACAGGCTGCTTGAATATCTTTGGGACTCACTGAAGGCAGAGATCTTTGCTGCAAGAGAATTTTATAGAACACATGAAGAAATTTAGGGACTGATTATGCTGAATTTGGACACTGAAAGACACCGGTTTCAGCTTTCTAAGGTGTTAGTAAAAACCCGTAAAACAAGTCCATTCCATGTTGTGGCCAGGAGATAACCTGTGCAGTAGCGGTTGTCCTGCACTGTCTCAACCATTTACCAAGATTCTTCACTAAATTGTGATGAACATTTTGGATAGTCCTACGTATGCGCAAATGGGCAACAAAAGCAGTTTCAAGACCAGTAGATACTTAACAGCTAATAATTAAAAAACTGAATATGCACCAGCAGACAAAAGGATCAACAAAAGTTGATAAGTCTATTATAATAAAAAAATTGTGCCTTTTTTACTTAAGATCAACATATATATTTATATTGAAATATTTATTTTACATTACCACTTTACTGGAGACTTACTATCCTTTCTATTTGTCTCAGTTTCTCATTGGAATTAGAAAACAGCCTTGCTGATCGTTTGGCAATACAGTGTTTATATCCCCTAAATAGTAACTCTGCATTTTTACTGATGTAGAGACAGGTAAGAGAGGTCTTACAGAAAATATATTAAATAATACACTAACTAATAAACTAACACAACAGGATTATCAACCACAGGCCCCCGTGTCTCTGAGCATGCAAATTTAAATGTTAGAAAGTTCAAGAAGCAAATCTAAATCAAATCCTGGTTTGGAATGGAATATGGGTTGGCTCCTTACTATATTTATTTGCAAGACATATTTTTCCCCTCACAAGATCATGATCTATTGGGGGAAGAGTACAGAGAGAGAGGCTTTACACTGAGTAAGGGTGTTTTAGAGCACTAAAAGACATAAACTCCAATTGCAACTATAACCCTTTCCAAACATCTCCAGATGCTGCCTGGGAATAACCAGGCTGAAACGGCATTCAGGTAAGTACCACTGCTTTAATTTATTTGTACACATGGTCACTCCCAGCCATACCCACTGTGACAAACTGGGCCATCCCTGCGCATTTCAAGCACAAAAATAATTAAAGGGGACTGAGTAAAATACCCTTCACTAATGCCTCCATCCAGTTCCCATGAAAGCTGACAGAAGTACTGGGCTTAATTCTGGTGTCATCTGAACCTTTACACAAAGCCCAGCAGATGTTTCTCCCGGGCTGCCACACGCAGCACTTTCCATTCACATGCCCGCACAGCTGAGAAAGGCTGAGCAGAACCAGCCTGTTGAAACACAGCCAGGTGAATAAGCTCACTCTCTCTCCCTGCTACCCAAAAAGCCCTCAGAGAAGGATGAACGACAATTAGAACTAACTGAATGTGCTGACTAAAAACTTCGGCGACTTATAGGAAACGCTGGCTTTGTTATTAATGATAGTGTCAAGAAATCAATGAAGATTGCATGTTTCACCTGATAATATCCTGGACTACATTCCTCACTGGCAGTTTTACGTGTTACTCAATACAACTGGCCCCTACTTGGGGATCATGTCAGAAAAAAAAATAGTGAAACCCTTCAACACTCCATATGCATTATGCTGTGCCATGGCCTACAGGGGTTCAGAAAGCAACATTCATCTTTACGTGACTCCTTGCCAGCTCCCACATACACACATCAGCATATCCCCAGAAAGCTATTCAGGATTTCTTTTCTTCCTTTCCTCTTTTTTTTCTTTTCTTTTTTTTTTTTTTTACAGTTAGATGAACTGCCAATAAATTGGAGGAAGACAAAGTCTGCCTTTCCCTTTACCTTCCCTCATGCTCTTGCTGCTTTAGATCAAAAAAGGAAATGAGCAATAACAAGATGTTTATCCACTGGCTTTATATAATTGATACGAGGATATTCCCAGACAATGTAATTCCTATAATGAGATATTTCAGAAGGGGATTACAAGTTTACACTGGTTCTTGAGTTCAGCAGTTTGTGATACTGTTGCCCATCGACAGCCTGTTTGACACAAGTGGCTGGCCTATTAACTCACCCTTGGAGGGAAGTGCCTTACACTTCCCATCCTGCTTGTCAAGAGGCATTTGCAAGTCTTGCAACGCGTTTAATGCATCCTCTAGTGCTTGCACATTCAATTTCCATCCTTTCTTTTTAATCTTTAGTGATTTTAGCAGCAATGTCCTGGGAACCATTTTGGTACAAAAACTCTAATAAGGAAAAAAGCAGGGTGACATTTAATTAACAAAATTAATTAGTGCTAAATAGTGAAAGAGCATTCTCTAGCCATTTAGGAGACAACAGCTGAGAACGGAGGACTGCTGAGGAAGACAGCTGGAAATTGTACTCAATTAAAAATTAAAGGACATTCTGAGACTGCGAGGAAAAAAATATTTTCCACATTAAAATTTTTCATGATCTTAAACTTCTGTGATCCTAATAACATAATGGTGATTTTCAACTCTTTTTGAGTTGCCACCCTGACAATTTCCCACTGTGGATATGATAGCCTACACAGAGAATTTCAAGGTTGCTAATAATAACCTTGCTTTTCTTTTGTGGCAATTTAGAAAGTATGAGGAGGGCCTTCCCTCCACCAAGGATTTTGTGGAATGGAGCTCAGTATTCTCATCATGTAATTCAATGTGAAGTTCAGTGAAAGTAAGAGCCAAAAAGAATCAGTTCCATCCTCCATTCCCACTAATTAGGTACTGTGGAGTTCTCAGACCGCTTCAGTTTTACGAACCAACCAAAGAGATGTTCTTAAATGGTAAAATAGCAGGAAATGTGTTTTATGGCAGAGAATTTTTTATCACTGTTTTAAAATCACTTCTGTTTACTGCTCTTAACCCTCTGTGACATAAAAACAGGGAATAAATCCCATCATTTAATCTTAGCTTATTTTTTTTATTATTTCTTTTAGCCCTTATGTTTAGTGCTGAACAATCTAAAGTCAATGTATTGTAGATTAAGATAAAACTGCAGTCAAACAATATATTGTCTGTAGGAAGTAGTGATAAATGATCCTAACCTATAAACTGGGCTTTTCAAAGGCAAAGGGCTACAAAGCAGTAGACGTAGTCTCTATTCATGCCAAATTGTTTGTTCATGTGTTCTAGAAACTAGGCAAGGCAGGTTACCCAGTTGTCCTTGAGCATTCATACAGTTTTATCTCTTTCAAGCTGGACTCTCATTTTCTCTGAAAGCTGTTCACCTTCACAGGCAGAGATGCCCTGCCCAGCTGCATCTGTATCCCTCCGAAAGAGAGGTCTCAGAGCCATTGTCCTGGGAAAATACAGCTGCCCATCAGCCTGGACAGTCAGGCTGTTCCTAAAGAATGACATACTCCTGATAAGCCCTACAAATGATTCCAAACCTTTAACCCCAACAGTTGTCACGTTCCCTGTTTGGTTGGTTTTTCTTTTCTCTAACCCCAACACTTTGCCTGTTTTTGTTCACAAAAGTCCATGGCAACATTTAGCTCCTTCTATTTAAAACACACCTGGATCCAAAATTGCTGTGCAAGTTCTTGAGCTTGGCCTTTTATTTTTTTTATTTTGATTTATTTTTAAGCTCTGTTCCATAAAAAGTCTATTTAAAAATTATTTATTTTACTTGAAGCCTAAAAGAGAATTGAAGATATTCTCTATAGAGGGGACACACAGTAGAATGTCTAAACAAAACTCCAGTGTCTTAGTAGTAGGCAAAACTATTTACAGAAGAATTACTGAATTTATAAAACAAGGAAAAAAATGCAGAGATCTTGGGAGTTTGGGATTTTAAATAGCCACAGGAAATATATATGCAATATTCCCAAGTGTGAGCTCTCATGTGTTGATGATGTGCTTTCCACAAGACAAATATAGAATCAGTGATAAAGTACTCTCAAGTAAATGAAGAGTAATGTTCAAACATAAAATTCACGTAGTTTATGATCCAAACACCATGGAGGAATTATTGTCCAGAGTAAAAGAAAGGTAATCTGAAGACTCTGAGCCCAACAGTTTAAATCACATCATGCTTGCTGCCTTAAAGTTTAATCCTTCTTTGTTTTCTTCTTTAATGCAGGATTTAGAAATATGTTCAGGACTTTCATTTATTTGATGACTAAAATTTTGCAGTTGACCTTGCACAAATTTATAAGCTCACAAAACTACATAATTTTAGTTCAGTTGAATAATTTTACTGTTTGCAGGATAGTCTCCAGAACTACATTTAGATACTTATGTAGAGAGACTTTCCTGTAACTTCCTTTGCCTTCAGTGAGAAATATTCCAAACTGAAAATACTGGCCCAGCTTAAATAATTCTAAAAGTCAATAAAATGATATTGTACAAGTACATATGCTTTATATCTGTACTCTTTTACATCTCTGAGTTGTTCAAATCCTCAAAGTGGACATAAAATCAAATCTAATGATTACTGAAATCAGTGGGGGGTCTTTCCACTGCCCTCAGGATTCAGGGGCACAAAATTCAGAACTCAGGAACAGATCTTTTGATTTGTCTACAGATCAATAGCCTTTTCTAATGTTAATAGTATGCTACTTGGATTCCCTCACAGATACTCTCACTTTTCAAATACATTCTGTTCTGATACTGAGAAATGATGTGAACACAGTTCTCCAGCACGAAGACAATAACATTAGTAGATATATTGTTACTTTTTGAATGCCAGTGTTCATACACTTTCCCTTGTGAGCATTTCTTCAAAAAACAGAAGGGAATTTTTCTCAGGAAATGCCCATTTATTATTAAAGGCCCACTGGAAGACTCATTAATGAATATTTGAGAAATGTTAATAATGTATTTTCTATACCTCTTTTATCCTGAAAGAAACATTTCCTAATTAGTTACATGAGCCACCATATATTCTCCCAAGTGCTATTGAAAAAATTTAGGATTTACTGTATTTTCAAAGGCATAACAGTACTGTTTTTACAAAAATTTCTACTAACCAAAACCCAAAACCTGTGCAGATCCTCATAAAGGCAAACATTAAGACCAAGACCTGTATTGAGGCTCACAATTGCCATGAGCACTGTGCTACAGTGATCTGTCCACTGTCCAGCAGTGGCTTACGAGTCCAACTCATGAGCCCCTCACCTTTGGGCACCTGAAAGCCCTCAGGGAACGGGACATTCCCACTGAGAATGCTGCAGAAATAAGATGGTAAAGAACACAGGTTCTTTGAATTGTAGATCTTCATTCTACATGCTTGAGGCTGATGGGGAAAATTGCTATCACAGAGCACATGAACAAGCTCTTAAGGAATGTGTGAAAATTCTTAGGAATGATATTATACGAAATCAGTGGGTACAAAGGTTAAGCACTTGATTTTAAATTTATGAATAGCAATTTTGCATACAATAAACCATTCTCATAAAAACAATAGGGATATATAAATCCTGTCCCAGATATAGTCCAAGTATCTAAATTCATAAATATCTTAATGAAGATGTACTCTGACTGAGAAATACTAACATTTAAGGTTGCCAGTATCATATACTGCAATCTGCAGTCTTTGCCTGCCAGATGATAAACCACTGTCCTGGCAACTGCTGATTAAAAGCGACACATAATTCAGCTTGGCTTCCCCACCAGAGACTTGAGATGGAGAAATGTGACCATGTTTCTGTTAATCTGACCGGAAGAGTATGGCCAGCTTTTATTTCTACTGCTCACTGATGGCCAGCAAGGGAACTAAGAAAACTCATTTATCAGCTTTCACCTCCCAAGGCTTCTCATGCCAGTGGTTTGTCTGACAGGCATTAATGAAGTTAGGGAGCTGAAAGAAGCTCTAGATTCTCAGTGGTTTGTCTGGTGGGCCCAACAGGAACCTGAAAATCCTCAGACATCCACATCAGCAGCCCATATCCTGGCTTAGCCGGCTGTTGAGAGCTTTGGAAAGCAATCCAATTGATTTTTGTGAAAATCCTTCCTATAGCCCACCAGAACATTTTGAAATCAAACTGAGTCTCTGCAGCAGTGACAGCTTCACAAATAGGCAAATGCCTGACCAGACCTAGAATATACTCCATAACAAGGCCAGTTGATTCTAACGGTGACTTTTAAAAATGAATTGTTTAAGATCTTCCACTTATATCATATTACTGAAAATATTATTTAAATAAAAGATTTTTCATTGTTGAAACTTCAGAACCGTTTCAACTAAATGACAAGTGAAACCTACTCCCTTTCGTCCAAACTTGCAGCCTAGAAATGGAGCAATGACTTTGATCATTATGAAGTCAATTCAGTCAAACACAACTGCCCCAGTAAATAATTCAAAATTAATGACATGACTTAAGGCCTTATGTTTACTTGCTTTGGTTTTTTTTCCAACATAAGAAAGAGACAATTTTGTGGGATACCCTCTGTGAGTATAAGACCCTGACATGTATTTAGTCTGACAATTAATGATAATAATGAAATGGTCTTCGTTGATGGAAAGAAAACTGCAATGGGACTTAGACTCTAACGTGCCTTTTCTTCCTCTCCACAGCAACCAAAGTGCTCTAAAGTCTGACTCCAGCTGATTGCTTTTCTAATGAATCCTAAGTCAGCCATCTCTAATTCAGAGTTATTAGAGCTGGAAGTATTAACCTGATTCTTCTGAATTACCAATCAGTAAGTAAGTGAATAACCATTTAGAAGCTGTGTCTCTCAGCACCCATCAAAGGGTTCAAAATCACTTTGATGGTGTCATCCCTCTAGCCTGCACCTTATCAGACAGGTTTTCAGTGGGCATAGAGTCTGCCACCAAAATGTATTAGTCCACTGCTACTTTCTTAACCAGTTAATTACAATGGCTTAAGGCTACCTCTGGGTTCTTTTGTCAAAGCTAAATTTAGCAAAATTTGGGATGTGAATATATTTTACTTTTGTTCTGTTTATCTGACTCTGACTGCTCCCTTAGAGACTTATCTGAGAAGCTTTCCATCCTTCTCTTTGCCTTTGATCAAAGACTGTCAGAATTTGCTTCATTTACATTTCAGACCCACTGATTAAAACCATGTCCTTTGGGTTACGAAGTATTGTTGGATGACAGAACTAAGACAAACTGTTCTAACTTCCTCATTGCATTGTCTTACCTCAAGATTTTTATCATCACCCTTTTATTATGCCTCTCCTATATCTGCATGCCTGTCTGGCAAAGGCGCTTTCTTGCTGCAGAAGTACTGATAATCTCTGGGTTTTAGGACAATAAATGACTCTTGGTCCTAGGGATATCATTCCTGTTAAGGATATTAGTGTAAAGATAACCTCCTGACTGCTGGGAGCATAATACTTTCTCAAATGTTCTTCCACATGTACAGTATCCTATGAACAGCACACACCACCAAAGACAGTTTTAATTTAGAAGAGATCGGCTCTTTGCAACTGACACAAAGCCATTCAGTCAGAATAAAATCAGAAACAAGAATACATCTTTGCTCAGTCCTACAGCGCTGTTCTTTGTTTTATGCTGTTAACAATGAGCAAGGTTCATGACATGACATTTCATCAACTAAATCTCTGTCCCTTAATAACCCCTTAAAATCCTGGGCTTTCAGCAGAATTCCCATTCCCTGAGAAGGATTCAGCTAAGCTCTTATTAAACTCATATGGTGTCACAGACCACTGACAGAATAAACCTCCAAAGCCTAATTTGGCTTTGTTCTTTCCCTTCCTCTGTCTTCTGGAGCAAGTGTCGTCCACTAAGAGTCTTACACTTTTGCTGGCTTTGACAACTGATATTCTTGTACAAGATAAGTACAAAAGTGGGAAAAATACATAGGCACAGTCTCTTCTACAGCACTGGCAGATCAATTGGACAGGCGAGTGTTGGGCTAGCATTTAATGGAGTTTCCAGAAAAAAAAGAACATGAGCTTTTGCTGCCATTACCTCCGGTGCTCTGCACTGTAACTTGGCTTTTAAGACTGGCTTTATCAGAGGTCACTTAGGCACTTGATTCCTTTGTTTTCCTTCTGCCTCTGCATTAAGTCTGAGGTTATTGTAGCCAGAAAAATGATCTGCTTCTTTTTTTGCCTATTGTGAAAATCTGCTCAAGGATAAACATGTACTAACAGGAATGAGACTCAGATCCTTCCAACACTATTACAATTCTACACTTTCCAGGCTTCTTTTTTTTTATTTTTTTTTATTTTTTTTTCAATTTTCATCCCTTCAAGATTTTTGTATCTTCCTGCTAGTAGTCATTCTTGATAGTCACAATGAAATTTTGAATTGGTTTACTTTAGGTATGGAAAGTGAATACTGTAACTGTCTTTTTGAGTTACAAAAAAAAATAATCTTTTCACTCACATGTCAGGAGATAGAATGACTGATTGTCAGATTTCTGTTGATTTTTCAAGACTTTTTAATGCTTTCATCTCTTAATGCTTATAAAAGTCATTAGGGTCCTCCATGACTGCAAGTGCAGACAGAAGGAACTGAGTACAAGTTTTGAATTTGCTTTTCTTGGTAATTACATAGAAGAGAAAAGGTGAAAATGTTTTTATTACTTATTTGTTTATTTGTTTGTAAGAGTTCCCTACTTTGGAGCCATTCAAGGACTACCTTCTTTCTTTCCTTCTTTACTTAGAACTTGTGTTTCCATACTAGATATAGGCAAAATAACTATGTAAATATATAATTATAATAACTATGGATAGACCCTTCCAGGGTAATATTTTCACAATGATTTAAGGATTTACAAGGAGAACAACAATATATATTATACTAAGAGGCTAAAATGTTGTCTATAACAGGGTATGCACAATTATATACCTAACTGGTTACATCATTAGCATCACCTTGCACTTACAAGGACAGGGGCATTGCTAACAATGAATATAAATAAGGAAGGCAAAGAATTATGTAATTTTTGCACTGTAGGCACTAAACAGATTAGTTTGCCTTAAATTTATCGAGCAGTAAAGAAGAATACACTATTCATGGATGCAATCTGGCCACATAATAACAGTATGCAGGTATATGTCTCAGAACCCTGTGGCAGAAATCTGTTCAGTTTCCAAAAATGAGGAGAGGTTCTCTCTCAAATTCAGAGGCAAAGACTGTGGCTCTCTTTGGAGATTACCCTATGTATGCTCTGGGCTCTAGAAAACTATAGGCCCTTTTATTTTGGGGGGTATTTCATAGTTCTTGCTCCTTCCATTTCACTCCAACACCTGGAATATTTCCCTCCAGTACAAGGATACTTACATTATTATTGTAACTATAAGAAACGAGAGAAGAGGGCTCTCCACAAAACCGTAAATACGTGTGTATGAACACCAATGACACCAGCTCGTTCTTCCTTCAGGGGCAAGGGAACAACGTGAAAAAATACCCAAGAGTAAGAAACAACAGCAGCTCACAAAATGGATAAAACCTTATTTAACTAAGAACATTTTCATCAGCTCTCAGAGAGCTCTACCACATGACAGTGCTTACAAGTGGCACCCAAATGCAGGCAGGGTGCAGAGGGTCCTGTCAGAAGTGATCCAGATTTGGTGAGAAAGCCTCACTTCTTTTTCTTCTGAACAGGTGAGGTGTATGTGTGAAGTGTGAGCAGCAGTGTATTTGGACAAATGATTGCATATTTTGATTCTAAGCAGTAAACTGTTAATAAGTTTTTCATTATTTTAATCAAAATTTAGTCTAAATTAATTTGAAAAATGACCAGTGGAGTACGTCCACAGAATAGAACAGTAAACAGAAACTGACAATAATATAGGACTGAAAAGATACAGTCATTGTAATTTATGGATTAGATCATTAAACAAGATAAATATTTACCCAACATAAACCCCCTTTTGCCTCACTGTATACAAATATAAAGTAAAAGAATGTCACTACTGGGCTTCAGGCCGTTAACTTCACTTAGCATAGTCTCACAGTTTCATCAACCAATTAAATTTAAAATGATGTTTAATAGCCAACAACACAGTGTCATTAACATGTGAAAACTATGTTTCTCACTTTCACTTCAAAATATTTTTCTTCTTCTTTTTTTTTTTTTTTTGCTGTCATATTAAAAAGGAATTTAGTTAAAATGAAATCCTTGAAAACAAAAAGTGCTCTCAGTTGGAAAGGGTGAGAGTCCCATATGACTGAGAAAAGAAATGACATTTTTTGCCTACTTCACCACCCTGAGAATAAATTCTTACTGTTTTTAAATGTTACAGGGTTTGTTTGCTTTAAAATAGCTGCTTTAAGCAGGTGATGTGTGTCAGTTCAAGAAGCAGCAAGTGAACCAAAAATCCCTGAGCAGTGCAGGCATTCAAGAACATGAGTAATACACTCAAGTCACATAAGCTTTGTCAAACAGAAGGAAAGGTTTCTTGAGTTTAAAGATGTTTTTCGAAACTTTTTTGGTTACCATATTTCAGAAAATTATCCACTTTTCTTTTTAGTACTGTAATTAAAAAAACATAGTTTCTTTTTGATTACTAAAACTGTGCTTGAGTCCCAATACAACTCAAGCAGATACCAGAACATTCCAAAGAACTTCCCAGACTTCCATGTGCCTGTCTTACAATTTTCTCCCAGTAAACCCTCACCTACAACAAACAGCACAGACAACCCAAGTAAAGAACAACATTCCTACTGTACTGCAGCTCCAGGCTCTGAGGGACCAGGTGGAAGTTGGATGCACTCATGCATCCCAGAGGAGCAGAACAAACACCTTTGGGGTGAGGACAGCAAGACAGGGCATGAGAAGGACAGAAAATGCCATTTGCCTCTCTGGACTTCAGACAGTCTGTTTTTTGAGTGCCGAAGTTGGCACAAATGAAAAGGCTTCTCCTTCTCGTGAAGTTTCTCTGCCAGGAGCTGAACAATTTTTTTCTTCATTAAGTAGAGCAAGTGGAGAACAGGTGCTCCTACACATGCAGTTCCATGATGGATAAGGATTAGTTCTCACCAGCAATTAACATTTTCCCTTAAGTCTTGGGAAGAAGGAGAGACACTTGGAGAATCTTCACTGACCTGCATCTATCATCTACTTACTGATCTTACTTCCTGACTAGTCTTAAGGCTTTTGGCATCCCCAGCTACCAACTGCATGGCATTGTGCTTTCAACACAATGTATGCCCCAGAAACTACTTGGGAAAACAAAGTTGTGGCTTGCAAACCTGTCACTGTTTCATGTATTGTTGGAATGAAATAAATGACTTCTCCTGGGGTTTCCTTAATTTGTTGAGAACTCCTTCCTGCAAGGAAGTTCACAAAATGTTTTTCAATGGTAGCTTCAGAAGGTTATTTTTAATAGTAAAACTATGAAAAGTGGGCCATCTTTTATTCTGTAAAAAATACAGTCATCTACCTCCAGTGCAAATACACCTGTTTACATTATTTAATTTCTAGCAATATTTTCTTCAGTCTGCCTTGTTCAAGAACAAACACACCACTTACAGTTGAGCTGTAATGATGAAAGGATGGGTCCACACAAACTACACTCTCTGACATCATACATCAATTTTAAAACTGAAGTTCTAACCGCAAGCAGGTACAATAAGAGAGAAATTTGCATTAAAAATGAGCGAATAAAAATAACGTATAGGACCCAGAGATACTTATATTTGCCTCTATTATAGATTACTTTTCTTTACGACATTTAAAAAACACTCTCCATTAAATGACTCTGCTACAGAATTTTCTCAACTATTCATTTTGTTTGCAATGCACCCTATTAGATTAGAGTCAATGTTTGGCTTTTCCTTTCCACAGCAAGGCACCTGGAACAGTGCCTCAGCTCTCAGCAGAGGATGGTTTCATTTGTTAGCAGATCATTGTTTAAATCAAAGGAAATTTAGAAGAATTGGTTTGTTCAGCCTTGAAAGAAAAAAATAAGACATGTACATAGTCACAGTCATTAAAGGTTACTTAGACCAAGCTGGTAATAAATTGCCCCCTATATCCATTGGGGAATAAGGTGTAAGGGATGTGCCTAAAATGCAGCAGTGGAGGTTTAAGCCCGCTGTCATGAGTCACTTATCACTGACAGGATAAAGAAGGAATTAAGTTAGCTAAGAAAGTGAAGGAATCCAGATTTTTAAGGGTAGGTTAGGCTGGCATCAGCCAAAAATTGTTCAACTGCTCCTGTTGTGAGGCAAATACAGTAGAAGACAAGACAAAGTGCTTTTCAGCGTTATTCTCACTTTTGCAGTCTTTCTGAAATCAAAATATTTTTATTTGAACATTTGATAGGTTCAATGTGTTAGAAAAATATGAAATAAAATATTTTAATTTTTTTCAATAGATTTAAAAATTATCTGTTGGATAGCCACATAAAAGAAACCTAATCATAGTTTGCAGTAAAGGTTTTTGGTGTGGATGAACTCTCATTTTTCAAACAAATAGTTTTGCTCAGCTAGATCTGAAACCAAGTTAACCACTCATTAATTCTTTCCCAGACAGTT
The DNA here is from genome assembly GCF_003031625.1 of Empidonax traillii. Classification (NCBI taxonomy): domain Eukaryota; kingdom Metazoa; phylum Chordata; class Aves; order Passeriformes; family Tyrannidae; genus Empidonax; species Empidonax traillii. Next base: position 804,398 of record NW_020955327.1, read on the forward strand.
TCTAAAATCTGTGTCACAAGTTTCCTTGGAAACAGCAGCCAGCACATTCCATGACACCTAGCCACTAAACCACGCAAAAGCACGAATCCTGAACCTCTGCGTCCATCTAGAATAAGGAGAGGTTAGAGGCAACCACATTCCCCTGTGTGGCCATGATCCTGATCCAGGTGCAGCTGATGTGCTCTGTGACACACTGGATACGAGTATAGCAGCTGTAGATTCATCTAATATTGACCACCATCTAATATTTCGTCCCTACACAGCTCCTGCTACAAGCTTGCAGGAAGCTGAGAGCTGGAACTCTGGGCAAACACAGCTACAACTTCTGAAGTAAACTGTTTGCCCCAACTGCCTTGTTCTCCTGAAAATGCTTCATCCAGCAAATATTTATAAGAAAGAGAAATGTGGGCTTGTTTTAACTAGTATTATTTTTACATTTGATAATCTCATTGTTATTTTTGATTAAGCAGCAAGCCAAATATTTCGGCCATTGTCAGCTGCACTGTGCTAAATGCTGTGCAAGAGAGATCCGAGAACAGAGATGATTCAATTCTACCGATTTCAATCCCCGATCTGATTCCTCATTTCTTTCATGTGCTCACAACAAGAACTGACTTATTTGTAACGCAACTAAACCATTGTAACAGGAATTCACAACCTGATAGTAGAGAGAACACCTGGAAGAAGAGCGAAAACACTTGCCCAGAGGTGGAAGAGGTGAATATCTACCATGCTGGGAAGTTGAGAAAGAATATGCTGAACCAGCAAACCTCTACAGTTGAGATGATTTTTAGGTGATGGGCAAGGGCAATGCCCTCATCTGTTTTAGGTAAGAACATCCAGGGTGACCAAGCACAGGAGGTACAAAGGAAGCTGAACCTCTTTCACCAACAAGGAAGCAAGAGGGCAGTCTTTATTACTGATAAACAGCTACATCAGCTGAGAGAATCAACTGGCTCTGTAACTGTTTGTTCACAAGTTAATCAAAGGAATGCAAGTACCTCTCTTCCTGAGATAGCTGGACCAGTATGTGGAAGTATACATGTTTTAGCTCAGTGTAAGAGTATGAAAACTGAACAGGGAACAAATAAGTATATATTGTATTATACATTAAATTCTCCTTGCGGGGAACATCTAAAAAAATTTCGTCAGAGGGCACTGGACTTAGGATAAGAAAAGCTGGTTTTACTGTGAAAACATGGTGACCTGAAAATGAAATAAACACATTGAGTGTTTAACCTACTTTTGGAGCTGTGAAAGTATTCTTTATCAAATATCAACTCCTCTACTATACAGTTAAAAAAGGTCCTGTTAAATGTTGTTTAAAACTGAAGTTTTGCCAGTTTTTCTACAGAACTGTCAAGTCTTAAATATTCTGCTTCTGCAAGACCCTTTTTTTTATAAAGCAGGACATTCTGGGATATGAAAAGTGGTGCCTCCTTAGCTTGATCCTTTCTACCCTGCTGATTTCAACAGCAACATGCACGTCATTCCAACCCTGAAGCACCATGCTTGGCAGTGAAGTTAGGAAAGATTAAAAGGAATCTTCCTGATCTCCAATTACGTATATTTAAATATACACTTGACACAGTGTATTAACAGGCAAACCCCTGGAACTACCACCAGCTGAAAAGCCTGACCATCAGAAAAACGCAGTTTCTTTTACTCATTTTCTGCGGACACAATCAGATTCCAAAGAGCAAATACGAAGGCATGCTGGATTTTATCTTTTTTTTTTCTTAGATTCTTCTGTCAGATACGGCTTCTTTCATATTCAAGTCCGCACAATGAATAGCAATTTCGACTCATTACTGTCTCCACTGCCGTGGCCCACATTATTCTTTAACTTCAAAATTATGTTACCTTCTTTTCAATGCCGTTCCTAACCATGGAGACGGAATGTGTCAAACTGATTTATGCCCGGACACTTACCTCTAGAGTGAGTTATTTTTCCAAGCATATATGCCAGTATAACGTGTAATCTTTTTAAGCGTGGAAGCAAAAATAAAATTAATCTGATTGATAGAGACCCTAATTATGTGATCTTCACTGCTTTCCTCAAAGATGAGAGGCTACCAAAGAAATGCAGAAGCCAGGTGTTTTGGGGGGATTTTTTCTGAGCCATATGCAGATCACATCTCAGTAAATTGCATTAAACTAATATTAGAAACAAATATTACTCAAATTACAGCAGTAATCCTGTACAAAAATGGGTTTACTGACTATGCTTAATTGACATGAGATACATGGAGAGGAATTATTGGTAAGAAATCAAAACAACAATCTTAGGAGAGCAGAAAGAAGGAAGACTGGAGACAAAACATGTTCCCTGAACAGGGGAATTAGCAGTGAATGCAGTGAAAGGAGGAGACCTTTGCCTTTCTCATCATATGGTGGCTGGAGGGTGCTAAAATTGAAGACAAGGAAGGATCACTGTGCTCATAAGAAATCAGAGAAGAAAACCATGCTTCAGCTTCTCTGGTCAGCAGGATGGGGTGGCTGACTCCAACAAGATACCAGACCTTGCTCTCTCCACTTCCCCTGGAGTAAAACAAGTCTCTAGACACATGGAACACCCCTCCTGCCTTTGCTCTGCATCTTCACCAGTGGCTATTCAAAACAGAGTTGCCACAAGGTATTGAACAATGTTTACTGCATTAGCCTTGTCAAGCTTACAGAGTTAAGAGCTGAGAGGAGGCTTAGCACAAACGCCAGCCCTAGGACAAGCAGCACTTTCTGGTTTTGCAGATTACCTTTGTTACTAACCTAGCATTTCGCTTTGCTGCAAAGTGTCTTTAAGGTATAACTCTCATAAATAATTCCTGTTAAAAGGGATTTTAAAATGAAGGTGAGTGGGTGAGAGACTCAGGGAAGAAGATGTCAGATCTGACAGGACAAAGAAGGTCTGCACTTATGTTTGCAGGTGTGGAAAAGAGGTCCTTCTGTTTAAACAATCAATTATTGTGGCCTTTCTGATGCCTCCAAAACTAATGTACTGCAGCTGGCAGGAGACAGCTCCACACATCCTCTGAAAATGGCAGATGTGCAGCTTTCAGAAGAAGCAATGAGCTTGACATTGAATTACTGTGAAGTTGTCCAAACTGTGAGAAGGCCTAGGAGGAGGGAACAAAAAGCTCAGATAGCTGACAAAACTGTCTAAAATTCTTTTGTCATCGAGAAGAATCAGGAGGTGAGCACATGGCAACTGTCTGACCATGTATTCTGTTTTTGCTTCAAGAGTAAATTGGTACTAACTTGGTTGGACCTTAAGCAAAGATTAACCCTCCATATTGTCAGGGAGATTTTATGCAAGAAGTGGAATTTATTGCCTGCTTCTGTTCACGGCATCACGAGGGTCCTGAGGAAGTCTGGGAATGCTAGAAAATTGCTTCCTTTGTGGCAGCATATCTCACATATTGCAGATGCAGTGGCTCGTGTCTGGAATCGTATTTGAAAAGCATTTAAACAGACAGGTAACTAGTTCTACAGGCAGATAAAGCACAGACTAAATTCTGTGGTTATTGTTTTATGAAAACACGTTATTATATGATCTTCCATACTTACCAACAGGAAATATGCAATGACTGGATGAAGTGGATGGGCAGAGAGTATACTCATGGAACTGTGGGAATTGTGACCCACAGGGATGTGGGAGGATCACTAAGCACTGAGCAGCACCAGCAATACTTGGATTTGAAATACTTGTGAAAGCACATGAAAGAGAACCCTTGAACTACCTGGAAAGGATAGGACTGAGGAGACTGGGAAGTACAAGGCAGCACAACAGGAGGGAGTTACTGTTTTCCCAATGCATCCTATAAGAGCTTTTCAGAGGAGATGAAGTGGTGTGTCCAGCATGGAATGATAGCACGAGCTAAGGAACCATAAAGAATAAATTGGGAAGAAACTACACAAGAGACTGATGGGCTTTTGCAGCACTGTAAGCAAGCCAGTTTCAGCCAAGTGTCCACTCCAGACAAAAAATAGTAAAGAAGAACTAAGTTTTTGGATAAACCAATGGAATTATGGAGTCTACACACTTTAATAATGACGTTAGGGGAGATTTATAATTCCATCTATGTAACGTGGCATCTATTTAATATTTGTATGAAACAGATAAATGAGCAATTCAATTTTTCTGCATTTATAAAAGCACTACTTAAAGCATAAACTACATTTTAATATCTCTTAAATTCATCTTTGTGTCTTGAAAAATTATGAGTGGACAGACAAGAGGAGGATTGGTGACATATGCGTGGTTTGTTAGTGAATCTGAATGCGTTAAGTTTGATGATCTCTACACTTTCATCATTAGTAGTTGTGTTTTCTGTAGCGAAATTACGTTCCCAGCTGGGCTATAATGGCAATCATGCAACACCACACCTTTCCATACCATTTCCTACCATAACACTTTTCATTTTCATTTGTTTCCATTGTTTCCATCTGCTCATCTATTTTCCCTGAGACTTCCTAGAATCCCAAAGCTCAAAATATCATTCAGGTGAATTCTTCCTGCCCTCCAGCTGGTAGTGTCACTATTACTATTTATACTAAAGTACATGGAGTAGATAGAGGTTCTGCCCAGCTCTTTTCTGCTTTTGTGACTCACATTTGCTGTCTCACTCACTTACTCAAGCCAATAAAATTGCAATGCACTTCACCACTGAATTAAGTGGCCATGTTTAGGCCATCCCCCCTTTCCCCAATAAAGATGCCTCCTTTAAATTAAAGTCTATTGATTCTCAACTATCCTTGGGCACAAATATGTAACGTCTTAAGTAAATATTTTTATTTAGCCCAGTAAAAACTTCACAACACTCCCTTTGGTACTACACTGTCTCCGTTTGTATTTAGGAAGAGGGCACCTATACAGGATTTCGTACTAAGCGACTACAGGCACAGTAGTTAATGACTAATATTCCTACTGGTTACATATCTGCCGGATGACTATTACCCTTCCTTTCACTCTGTTATTAATGGCCTTATTAGGAATGCAAATCAATGTCCACTATGTAAAATGGAAAACACAAAAATCAATGCATGTCCTGTTGTGTGTGGTTTAGATGCAGATTTTTTCTTCAAAGTGTCACAGGTTCAAACCAAACCCTGAATACTAAATTAACTTTAGATGTTTGGTCCACTTATAATTTATGATTCTCCTGTATGTTTTTTATGTTTGCTTTTAGTATATTTAAAAAAAAAAAAAAAAAAAAAACTGTCCAGAAAAAATAAAAACAAACAAACAAACAAAAAAGTGGTTTTGTTAAATAGGGTCACAAATACTATTTGTAAATTCAAAGCAAACCATCCAAAAGTAAAGCCAAAGCAAATCAAGGGATAGGTTCCCTTTTATTTTCCTTTTTATTTTCTTTGATAAGTTTTTTTTTTTTTTTAAATTACTGGAAATCATCTGGGATTAGAACCGCTTAGTAAATGCTCCATAATCAAAAGGCTTGAAAAATATTATTTCAGATTCTCAACTGAAGTAGTGGGCAAGATACAGAGCTTGTGTCTTCCTCCAGAAAGTGCCACATTATCGTTTCAGTCATCAAAAGGGAACCTATCTTGTTTTTCTATTTTCACCTTATTTGACTAGTAAAATTTTAAGGAATCATTTAAAGCAATTAGCTGGTTTTAATCTGTATGGAATAAATTCTTTGAATTTCAAGCAAATTTTGCACAGCTTACTGCTGGATTATTTTCCTTCTTGTGTTCTCTGATTCTTGGTCATGGCTGCAAACAGGGAAAGAGATGCCAAAATACTGCATATTTAGTTGCAAGGTCCACTGAAAATATTAAAAAAACAAAGTGCCTGGTTTAAAAGTGTCAGAATAAAACAGGATTATCTAATTAGTTACTGTTAATCTTTTAAAAGTAATATTCGAATAGACATTTCTCTATTTGGTGAGATCTCTGTCTAAGAATAACTTCTGGATTGCAATAGAAACACGTATTTTATTTTCTTAGCGTTCTTTTCATATTGTATCGTCTTTCTCTTTCTTTATTTTGTCAAATAAATGTCCCTGGATTTTTATATAACTATATAATCCTTTCTGAAAATTGACTGCTATATAAATGGTATATAAATCTATAAATCTATGGAAATATGTGTGTGTGTGTTTTGCATGCACATATGTATTTTGCCCCTAAATAGTACAGAGACCTCTTAAGGCTAAATAATGCCTTATCCATGAGTAAAACATGTGGGCAACTGAAATGTAAAGTGGTGTGGAAGTTTAGGCATCACAACATTGATCTTCTTATCTCATTTTCCTACTGATAGTGTAGGTGATGCAAAAGAGAGAAGAGGCACAAGGAGCAGACCACAAGAAAAAAAATGGAAGAAATTCTGAAGTGTCTGTGAATTACCTCTATTATACTGTGCAATCATTTATGGCAATAAAATCACAGAGGGAGTCTAAGCCAGAGCTGTGGAATATATCCCATGTATCTAATGCATCCATTGTTTTATCCATAGCAGTATCATTTAATAACATATAAAATATGGGGTTTAAACTATGGCTTTCTGAATGTAAATATTCAATGCTCTCTTGCACTTATTTTAATAAAAGAATCAGCACTGGCAGTCAAAAGAGCTAAATCACTGGTAGATCTTGGTGGATATTTTATGAAGATCTGAATAAAGGATCAATCACTAAATCCAGTAAGAAAGAAATTTCATAACTGCTCTTTACTGAATAGTTGAACAAAAGTAAGCCTAATATTTAAACATGACAAGGACAGAATGATTGCAGTCTTCACATGAACATGTGAGCTGTTTTTTCACACTTGAGAACTGACAGGAGCTGCTCCTTCAGAGAATTTTTTTGAAGGTGGCAGCTGGATTGCGTCTTCCTCCTTTTCTCATTCTTTCCCTCATTTAGCATTTTTCATTTCCCTTTTGCTTACTTTTCTGACAGCTGAGTGTGTATTGATACAATCACTTCATATACTAGTTTTTCAGTTGTGGAAAAAGTGTTGTACATTGCTGTTTATTTTGCTTGAACAGTCTGTATGTGGCAGTCTCACAGTCAACAAAAAAGATAAAGAGAAATCCTTCCTAACTCTATGGAGATCAGAGGAAATTCCACTGGGAGCCATAATGCATTTAGGAACAAACAGAAATTTCAAGGGCTTTTTACTAGCCTAGCCCCATTCAGTCGCTGAAAATACAGTCATTCCTGACTCCCCACTGCAAGAGGGAAATGATGTCACTTGCCTAAACTCTTGATTCCTAAAAATTAGCATTCAGGTTCTATGTATAGGCTGTTGAAGGTACTGCAACACAACCCCTTTATTTCATGGACTATAAAGCTTAGGAAATACAGGCATCCACAAGCTATGAAGCAAAGGCTCATAAAAATGCCATGAAATGTGTAATTATCCACTAGGATGAGTCTTCAAACTACGCCTGGAATGAACTGAACTGGGGGATTTAGTTGAAAAGCAAAAGTCTTCACAGATCACAATGACAGCAGACAAAAATGAAAAGATACATGAAATTCAGAATCAGCAGAGCTCTCTGAATTTATTAAAGTAACCAAACACACTCAAGTAATTCCATGCAACTGCCTATGAGAAAAGTAGTTATCCTTAAACTTCCTGCTAGCTGAGTGCCAATGACTCCATAAACAATGGATTTAATTAACAAAAATTACCCCTACCAAACATGTGAAAGTGGATACTTGACACTTTTAGCACTCCCTAATTTCCTCCCTAAGGCTAACCAAAGATATTGCTTGGAGGATGTGAACGCATTACACAATGAACTGTAAGATGATTTTCTTTTGTGTCAGAAAGTAGTTATGTTCTCATAGTATTTTCTAAGAGTACAAGCTACTCACTAAACTTTAAACTCGTCATAGCACTAAGTCATCTAGTTTTAATATTTTTTATTACTATTCAATTACAGACTTGACAAAACTAGTGAAATGTGATTTCAAGAATTTCACCCTCCTAACAGAACTTGTCTCTTCTACTCCACTCACCTCAATGTTCTCCCTCTGTCCTGTTAACTGAACAGATCCCAAAGACATGATTGTCTATAAATTTATCTTCTTTTATCTACTCTGTGTAGACCTGTCTGTCAGAATTTATCTTCTCACTATTACCTATTTCTAAATTTCTAGTGAAAATAAGGACTAGACACACTTCTCCGACATCACATTATTCTGTTAACATTTCCCTTTCTATCTCACACCTAGAAGATCTTCTGTTCAACTAGAAGTAGCACATTAATGTCTCACAGAATTTCTCACATAAAGTTTTCATGTCCTCTTCACAACTTCAAAGCTGTTCCTGAAGGCTCATCTAATTAAAAGCGCATAAAGTACAACTGATAAAAGTTGTATCCTGCAACTCTGATTGCATCCAGCTGATAACAACAAACAGACTTTTCAGCCTTTAACAGCTGATAAAATATCTAGGGCTGAGTACCAGGTATCAGGTGCCCTGTTTTATTTTATTCTAGCAATTAGTAACTCAGCCTACTTGTACAAAACATAAAGTTCAGAGTTACCTTTGAATGTAACACAGTGAAATGTCCCAGGAAACACCATCTGGCCAAATGAGGTAAACTCTACTCCCTCACTGACCTACATGAGTTATCCCACCAGAAAATCTAATACTGCTGGAAGTAACAGTCCAGTATGTACAGTACAGCGTAAAATGGCAGTTTTTCTATGCACATATTTAGCTGAGTAGTAGACTGCCTTATAAATAAATATAGAATTCTGTTCCATCCAAGGGTTTGTACAGCTTGGTCTGTAACATGTAAGATTCTTCACGTGTAGAAATTTATTTTAATTAAACTGTTCTTATAAATATTCCCTTTTGAGTATTGTACCAGAGAGTCTCCCAATGACAGAAATTATGCACTTAAGTACTTGTTTAATGCAGCCCAGTGCCAGCCTTATTGCCTTACCTCCACATTTTTTTTCCTATTACCAGCAAGCACTGCCAGCTGCTAAATAAATACGGGTTTGGTAGTACAGAAGATAACAGGGAGAGAGAACAGGACTTATCTAAAATTCCCTCAAATCAGAAAACACAAATTTACAGTTCTAATTAATCTAAACCACATACAGCATGAACTCGAAAGCATGGCCAGTACTGCGTATAACTCATGTTGCCGGTGCCTGACGCTGACTTGGGCTCGAAGGGACAGATAAAACCTGCACAGGGCTCTTTTTAGGGGAATACACACAGGACCACGAATGTGCACAGGCACAGCCCATCCCAGTCTAAGTGCCTTCCCCTCAAAAGAAAGTGCATGCATCTCCTGGATTAAAGGCAATCGCAGATGCAAAATAAGATCACCCAGCACATCATGTCACTCCCATTCCTGTCCAATGGAGCATAATCTGATTTGCAGTATTTTAAACTACATCCTGATTGGATTACTAATGAAGACTGGCAATTCTGAGGATTTTACCAATTGCTGACAGTTTCTGTGAAGCAGCTGGGCAACTACTTTTAAATTGAGAAAGACTGTAAAATATATTTACAGCTAAATGCCTTTCTACAAAGATGGGCCAGATGGTCCCATAGAAATTGGAAAATGAAGGAAGCATTAATGAATCATCCAAGAAACCAGAAATCTTTTAGAGGGTGGTACAGTCCATTAAAAAGAAAAATCACCCCAAACCCAACACTACCCAACTCTTCATAAAGTGCTGTTTTGCTTACCGTAATTTAAATGCACTTATAGGCATATTGCATTTCTAAATAATCACGGTGAAGCATAATTTTATAATAAATGAAGTCTGCTTTTGTCATGTTAATAGCATATTCCATTACCAGATGAGATTTAAAGTTGAATTTTTTTAAAGCCAGGGGAGTCTGAAAGGGAAAGAGATTCTCAAAAAGGGAAACATTTCTAGAAAGAGTTCTGGACTTAGTGGAAATCCCTTCTGATGACAAATAAAACACTTCTTTGTTGCCACTGAGATAACAGCAAAGACAGACTCGAAAGTCCTTTCAAATTCAGTATCAAAGAGAGAAATCTCTTGTGATTTCCTAGTCCCTACAACTCAATAATGCATGTTTGCCTTCTCAAAGGATCTTATTCTCCAGGACAGTTTTCAGGAACTGATCCTTCTAATGCAAAATGAAATCTCTGTAATACTTCACCATTGCAGTTTATCATTAATTTCTCCATTCTTAATTGTTTTCCAACCTTTTGTTTTTCCTTTCTCTTCAGGGAAAAAAAAATGTCATTTCTCTGTTAGTTTGTTAAACTATCAATAAACCAGCCTGACAAAAACAGTATTCTATTGAATAAGAATTACACAACTTCGAGAACAAGCTAATGAAATGAGCAGTTAGCCTTGATAACACACTTGCTATTACTGCAGCTCCTGATGTCTTCTTAAATTAGGTGCTAATGATCAAGCTCTATGCTGTTATTACATGTGGTAAAAATCAAACACAAACAATTTCTGTACTTTCAGATTACAGGACCGCAAAATATCACTTGTGGAGTCACGATTGGAGTTTAGGTGTTATTTGAATGATATGATTTTTCGTGCCTGTTTGGGACACCGATTTAGTTTGACCTAGAACTATTAAAGGCAAGTTGATATATTTCTCCATGTGTAAGGGAAAAGACCTTGGAGTTTTTTTATTTGTTCAGCTTTTCCATTTGTGTGTTTTGATTACTTCTGAAGTAGCCACAGCTGAGACAAGGATGAGGTGGCCCTACCCAGCCCTGGTTAGAGGAGCTGTGCCATTTTGTGCCCTAACAACCTTCTCCACCCATCTGGAAAGCTAACTCTTGTTCTAACTCTTATGACCCATCTAAGACCAAAACAGTTTGGTGCTCAGTTTAAATAACCACAAACCACCACTGTTTGGTGATGTTCCTTCCCCTGGCAGCTGTTTGCTGCCAAATGGAATATTATTTAAATGTGTGATAGATCAATCTGTTAATTGTAGGAGCAGAATAAGATCTGAACACTACATTAGTTCCACTATTTTTATTCCAATTATAGCTACGTGTTTTGGAATGTGCACTGTATATTCCTGACAGAAGACACTTGTTTTGCTCTTCTTGGAGCGTTTTTATTTTGATACACTATTCAAGATTTTCTTGCAGAGTTCATTGAGCCCTTTAAATTCTATATTCAGTATGAAACTATTATTTATTAGGGGTTTTTTTTCTTCAATTGTGCTTAAGAAACTGATAATAATTTCTAAAACAAAGAATATTGTCATAGATGAAGAAGTGGAGAGAAACACAGTAGCTGTTTCTTTAGAACTGAGTTGATGAGAAATCCTTTACACTCTGTTAAAGCAAAAAATGGAATCTTCCTAACAGTGGAAAGATTTTTTTTCAGGATTGGTAGGAACTGTATGACAGATCCCTCAGAAGATGATTGCAAAAGTTCAACTTTATCGATAAGGTGAGCTTAATCTGTAATCAATATTCCGCTTGCATTGATTCCATCTGTATTATGGAAAACCAACGCTCACACTCCATATTTTGAACATATTTCTGAATTGACTTAGCCTTGGAGTATTTTCAAGATTATTTTTATTATATTCAATTTTTTTTTTTCCAAGTTGTTTATGTTTTTCTTTCTCTCAAGTTGCCAGCCATCATCTCAAGAGTCTAGATTTGCTACTTGAAATATGCAGCGTATGAAATGTGAAAACAGGACATGTCATACTGCATCCTAATTAGAAATGGTGAATTCTGGAGAAAAACAACCGATGCATTTATTTGAATTTTGAAATTAATTTAGATTGATTGTACCCTTTGTGCTCCCCTTCCATTAATATTCCAGCAAAGGAATTTACTAGCAGGTAGAAGTGCTTAAACAGCTAAGTTTAAGTGAACATGGCTGAGGCTTATGCAAAGCAAAATTTAAACTTAAAATGACAGCCTCTGATTTTTTTTTTCCTGCCCATGGGTGTGGAGCAGCACAGCACAGCCTTCCTGCAAGCGACACCCAGGTTGCCAAGAAGTGAGATCTCACCCCAGGACCGGCTGAGGCGCTGCCAGGCCTGGGGTGACACTATTTATTTTGACATCTTTGGGGCTGCAATTCCTATTGCCTTTCACGAGGTGCAGAAATAACTTCCTCTCTGTTTTAATTCAGGGGGCAACTTATATCAAACCCCAAATGGCAAACTAGGGACTCCTTCCTACAGCCATGAAATGAGTGCCTGTGACAGCCAGGCAAAGGCAGTTCTGAGCATTTCTGAAGTTCTTGTTTGTGACAGAGGGGCAAGAGGGCTGCTTGGTGCCTCCCCCATAAGGAGGTTAAAGATGCTTATATGACTTTTATTGAATCAGTGCGACTTTTATTGAATCAGGAGAACAAAGAGCCACAGAACTTCACGGTTGTTCTGTACTGACAGGGGAAAGGATTGCTCTGAAGCGGGTCCAGATTTTAACTTTGGGGTCAACAGCAGCCTGATTCCTGCCAGCTCCTCTGGGACAAAGGATGTAAGGTAGTGACCCACAGGAAGCCAAACTTTGCCTGGGTTGGTGTTGCCCTGGATTAAAATTGTTTTCTTTTTACACGTTTTCCCCCCCTACCTTTTAAACTGGCGTGCCTTTTCTAGTGCTGTATATTCTGTTTTGCAGAAGTCTTAAGGTAAACAGGCTGCTCCTGCCTTAAAATGCAGAATGAATACTGCTTCCATTTAGGTCAAGAGGAGCTTTACCTCCGTGACTTCAGGAAAATTGGCTTTGATGAAATTCTGACTAAATTGGTTATTTTTTTTTTTATTAGGAATGGAACAAATATATAATTAGTTGATATATATTATGTATATAACTCAAATGAGTATAGCACACTTCTGAGACCGGTGACAAGTGTAGTCATTCAGATTTCAATAAAAATATATTACCTGTAATTAATCTATTCATCACTGTTGGATGTACTAAAAATGTCCTCTATTTTTAAAGGAAATTATTATTCATTGAAATTCAAAGGAAATTGAGCAGCAAACAGTACCTATTGTGATTTGTCTCATAATTAATACACTTACTCATTGTGAAATACGGCTATATTTCCCATTATTTTTAAATAAAGCATAACACACTGAATTTTAAAGTCACTGGGCTAGAAAAAAAAATATTTCTAGCAGATCAGAGTGACATTTAGCTTTACCAGTATAAGTACATGCCCTAGGTAAATAAAGAAAACAATTTTTGAACAAAATTGAACATTTAGTTGGGAGCAGAAAGTCATAAATACATTTCATAGCCAACAAACCCCAAACAATTCTTACTGCACTTAGGTAAAGTGTATGAACGCATAAAGAAAATTCATCTCAGCAATATGCTTTCAAGCACAGAGAAATCTTGCCTCTTGTCTCAACCTAGTGCTTGCCCTCCTTTCCCAGTGGACTTTTTGTTTTGTAATACCAGTGCAAAACCCATCTGAGCTTATACCTTATGCTGTTACTGCTTTGCTTTGAGTTTGCTTGTCCTCCCTTTTCACCCTCCCTCCGGCTTGCTTTTGTTTCCTATTTTTGCTTCATTGCATTTCCTAGGCCACATCATCTCCTTTCTCTTTTTATTTTTCCTTCCAGTGAAATCTTTTCTCACCTTCATTCTCTGCAGGATTTACCATGGGCTCTACTTCCCTGTGCCAACAGCTCACCTAAGAGTGCAGCTCTGGAATGGGGCCGAACAGGTTCCCAGGCACTGCCAGTGTCACCAGTGTCACCACCCCTTTGCTCCTCTACTGTCACCACCCCTTTGCTCCTCTACTGCTGCCTTTTACTACCCACGGTTTCTTTGCCATTAATGCCTGGCTTGGTTCATCCCCCCGCAAAATAGCTGGGCTTACACACCCTCCAGCATCAGAGAGGGCAGAAATCCTTCAGGCACGTACAGCCTGGCAGGGCTAAAGCTGGAGCTGCTACTGCCACGGGCCTGACCCCAGGCTCTCCAGGTTGGGAACTGGCCCCTGCAGCTCCTGTCTGGCATAATTATACCTGCAAGGAACAATTTTGCCTGAGGAATTTTCTGTAAGGAATTTGTGGTGATTACTGGCACAAAAATACGCAGAAGAAATTTTTTTTTCCTTATTTTTCCCAGCATTTTAAACGTCTGAAAGTCTAGCAGCTTACACTCTCTATCACAACAAATTCCTGTTGCCCTCCGTTTTTCTCTGTGTATACAGGATAATGTCACTTTATGCGAAGAACTCCTGCAGTAACTTCAGAGCTTGGAAATGTGCATTTAAAATGCATTTAGAATAAAGTAGGAGTTGCCATTCTGTATCATATTTAACAGGCTGAGGAAGGGAAAATGCAGAACTGGGATTAAATTCTGCATTAGCAGTAGAATGCTGTGAGCTGCATTTATCAGAGGTTAAAAAGCAGGCATTTGGGCTTTCCTTCCCTTTCAATCACAGAGCACCCACGGCTTATCTCTCTTGGACCCTTTATCATAAAGCCATAAAATAAAGTTTAAAAATATTACAAAAAAAAAAAAAATTAGGCTATGAACCTTATACACTGCCTAGACAGTACAGTATATATCGCTATCAGCAGCATTTACAAATGAAGTAGTCTTTCACCAAGCACTGTAATGAGGTTGCCACTTTTGGAATAAAGTAGAATACACAACGTGGGAGAATTCCTACCACAAGCTATCTCAGACATTTTTCCATACTTTTTGAAATGGTAAGACTATACACTCCAAACATCTGAAACTTTAAGTCATTTGACTGACTTCCCCATTTTCAAACTGATTAAAAAGTAAAGGTGCTCTCCATGCATTCTCTGGTCACTACAACTTTATTTGAATAATTTACCTTACCTGCTTGAAGCACAGATAAAAAGATGCAGGTCTCCAAGCAACTCAGTTCCTTAGTATCTATAAGTAAAAAGAATAAAAGTATTAAAATCCTCAGGGGCAGTTTCCAGGAAAAAAAAAAAAAGGTGTTAAATTCAGATGTTTGAATTTACATGAGTCTGCCATTCATATTTATTCCAAGTCGATGGGATTGGAATTCCTTGCAAATGGATGGTCACTTATTGACTAAGGTGATGTCAGGGCAGTTCTCAACAGAAAAGTGACCCTTAAAAAAGACCTCTGACACTCTTGTCACATACTGACACCAGCAAGCTAAAAGGGGAACGTTAGGGCCACTGACCATCCTGCAGCAGTAGGAGGTACTGATTCAGCTCTGTTGAGGAGAAACAGCTGCAAAAACTCAGTGAGTCTGGATTAGCTTTGGGCTAAAATGAGTAACAGCCTCAGCCTCCTTTAATCTGTGCATTACTACCTGGGCAAGGCAGGCTCAGCAGGGCAAAATGCACCATCCCTCCCGATTAGCAGCAAACAGCCAGGCAACTTTGCTTGGCCCACCGCCAACACAGGTATTTTTAATCTGCAATTTATTTCTGTCTGTCAAAGGTGAAAAGCATTAAGCAATTAATTATTTGAAGTGATTTAAGAGACAGCTGGAAGCCAGGGAGACTTCAAAAAGTAGCCGATTATTATTAATTCATGTGGTATTCATTAGTGTGTCATTAATGATGCTGCTTTCAATGATATTTGATACAGAATGCAACACTACTGGAATTTCTTTGCAATTTACTGACTGCTTAAGAATATTTCCTGAAGTCTGAGACTAGTGCAGATGATTTTAAGCTAACATTGGACACTTTATACGATGTCAGGATTACTGTGCACCAGAGTGCTCTTGCTCACATGGACAAATCCAGTCTCCAGCTATGACCTGACAAAATGCCTCCCTACCCTGTCCAACTGCAATATCAAATTCCACATCAGTAAACAAAGACTTTGCCTATAAAACTTAGATCAAGAAGCACCCTTCTGTTCCAGCCCATAAAACTTGTGGATGCTGACATCTAACATGTCAACAAAGTCCCTGGGCAAGCAAATGGTGATCCCAAGAGGATCCTTCAGCTGCAGATGTCTACAATGAAGGTACTATTACCTTACTGCACTATACACTGTCAGCATAAAGTTTGCATCACAGGCTTTTGTGAGATATTTATGCATCCGTTACATGTTGGAGCCATTTTAACAATTCACCTCTCCACAGTCCCACAGGCACATGCTTACTGTATAAACTACCTTCCCCTTCCTACTAATATATTATGTTCCATTAAGTTAAAGTTCATACACTCACTAATAGAAACCAGATTTTTGAATCTAGAGACAGTGAATATATAGAACAGTTCCTGGTAGGGTCTTAATGATTAGAGAAATACAGCTCTATTTTAAAATTAAAGAGCTCCAAAGAAACTTTCCTGCTCTTGGGTCTGACCCTGTGAAATGCACCACATCCAGACACAAGTAGCACTCGAGGGCTCTCAGTACCTCCCGGTATCAGATACTGTTAATTTATCTAAGCAGACAGCTCTGCAAGCAGCACCCAAACAATGTCTATGGAGAGTAATTGTTGTCCGCAAAGCTTGCCTGACCACAGAGCTTCTCACACCACCTGACCTCTCAGACATCATTACACAAACGTGTGTGGTTGGGCTAGGCCAGGCTTGTCTATTTTATTTCTTAATTCTTCAGGTTAGCTACAAAGGAGAGTATTAGCCACTGATAAACACAACATTGTGGTTCCCCTGTCATAGACCAGGCTCAGTGGTCCCAAAGTGCCCCTAAAGATAGATAATTAGACAAAAAGATGGATAAAGAGCTCCTGCATGATAAAGGACACGCTGTCACACACTGTTGTGTACTTCACAGTTTGAAATGCACAGGAACTTCATTTTTCCTGGAAAGGCGACAAAAACTGAATTTCAAATAATTTCAAAATAATATGCCTCTTAATTTTCAAAAGCTCCAAATAAGCTCCAAAATGCTCCCCTAATGTAACTTGGACCTGTCCCTGTTAAAGAAATTACAAAGATGTCTGCATACAACTCCCACACATCCTCACCAAAGTGCAAAAGCCTCCACAGTGTCTCCACATTTCCCAACTGATCATGGGGAACAGAAGCATCCAAGTTCAGAGAGACAACATTCCTATCTATTTCTAGCTAATCAAAAAACTAAAGTTCCTGGGAATCACTCAAGTACATTACCTGCCATTTTAAAATATTTAGACAAATGGAAAAGATTCCATTAAATATCTTCCTTTGTATCTTTCCCTTCTCAAAGAGGAACTAGGTTAAATACATCTAAGATACACCATTATGAACACCAGCATGTTTCTTCCAGAATAGAAAACTACTTTCCCCAGTTGAGCTGCGTGAAAAGTTTCCAGGAATCTTTTTTCGGAGGGGTGGGTGGGGTGGTGGGAATAGAGGGATTAGCTGATTGCTGATTACTGAAATGACAGCATCAACAAAACATTTGACAAAAAATACTTCATATCCAAAGTGGAGTTTCTGAGTTGGCAGCAGGATTAGAAGAAGATCTACCAAGCACATACATAAGTCTCACATTCAAATTCGGATCAGAAAAAAAATGAATTATGGAAGTAAAATAAGCAGTCTCTTTTTAGGATCTATTGTACCTTTTAGGATACAAGTGCCTTCCATCTGAAAACCTGCTGGATGAACTCAGAAATCTTAAGATCAAACATGTTTTTCTTCTACGTTTTCCAAAGAGTTTTAGAGAGAAAATATTTTTTTCCATCTCCAATCATTAAGTGAAACATTAAACAGGAATAGGATACAGAGGTACAAAATCATCAGTAGTACCATTGTTATTCAAACTTATTTTCACTGCCATTCTCACAGATCACAGAATAGTATCAATGGATGCCCTGATCCTTCTCCCAGAGGTCTTTCTATTGAATTTTAAGTAGGACAAAACTAAGCAGTGGGGGGAAGAAAGCAGTGAAATGGGAGCAGAAAGAAGATAGGCAGCGACTGTGACAGAGATAAGAATAGATGGTCATAGGCTAATATGGTGCATAATTTAATGGCTTCCTTGAAACGCTGAATTCCTTTCGGGGGCAGATCAAGTATCTGCATAACTTTCTGTGATGTTGGAAGTGACAAGCACCTTAAAATATGTATGGAATATTAGAGGAATGAAGAAAAAGTGGAAAAAAAAAATGCAAGTCTGCTTATTATGCCCCAGTAGTTTTTCTTTTATTTCAAACAGACTGTGTCTGACTGAATTCTTACTGTCTGAAGGCAAAAGGAATAGTCCCGCCTTGACCACATTTCACTTTTAGTACCACCAGATCTGGGTAGCCTAAATCTTAAGGCTTCACAAACATTTCAGATTGTACATATTACCTGTGGTACAGTTCATAAAGCATAGAAATCCTTGGCAGCCTGCTAAAGTATTCCAGATTTTTTTCCGTTGCACAAATACGGTGCACTACTTAACCAAGATTAAAGAGCATGTAGTTAAGTGTTCACTCACCAAGCTTGGTGTTCCAAATGCTTGTCTTACGCAAAGTTGGGTTTTTTTTCCTTGAAATAGTTAATATTTGATAGCTTCCTCCCATGAATAAATCAACAGGCTATAGCTCTAAAATGGCACGGTGCAAAATCTAACTCTGAAGGCAGATGAGCACCTACAAAACCCTGCCCAGCAGATTATAAGGTTTTCAAAGATAAGGCATCAATTAAATCTGGGGCAGTCCTTCAGATAGAGTTTAAAAGTCAAGCCTGTTCCCCTTATATTCCCTCTTAAATTACGCTGCACAACACAAGGGCATACAGCTTGGCAAGTGCTCAAAAATGACATGGTAAGTGCTCTGGGAATGGGAAAAGGAAATTCTTTAGGCCTTAGTGTAAATCCAAAACTGTTAAGTGGGACCTTAGTCCGATGAAAGACCCAAGAGTATGTTTGTATACACAGGTTTGTATTTGTTTTTTGGATAAGAAAGAGTCACATGCTTCAAAACAGGCACATGCTTAAGTAATGCAGAAAAGAGGCTTTCAATAGTTCCATACTTGTACTCGCTTTGTACAAACTGGCACTGCTTTAGAAATTCACCTCTCACTCCTCTGTACTGTGCATTATTGTACAGGATCGCAGTTTGGTCTTTCATCCTTATTACTTTCCTGTTTTATTTGGGATATCTTTTTGAGATCTTTATACAGCCCCAAAACATATTACTGAGCACCTCCTCCTTCTTCACCAGCTCTGGTGTATGTAGCGTCATTTCCCTCACAGCTTCTCACAGAGACCACCCCTTGTGGGACATTCCACTACCAAAACCTGACCGTGCAAACCCAATACCAAATCTGGTCACCCTTGCTTTTGAAACGCAACACAAGCAGTGATCTAAACTCCAGTTAGATTCCAAGTTATTCCACTCATTAAGTGGGGATGAAATTGTACACTGCTCTGCTACAAAGGGGCTGCAGCAGAGTTCTAATAAAGCTGGTGCATACATCTTTAGAACTGAAAGAAATTCAAATTTGTAACTTAAAGCTTTTTGCAAACATCTGAAGGAATAAACTAAGGAGAAGTGTGGGACACCAGTACTTACGTAAATTCCACCAAAAGCATTTCCGCTTTCCAAATACATGAAATACGTAATAGCAGAAACTGTTAATTAAGAGAAAAATGTTTACTTTACCCACAGAAGGTGGATTCCCTCCTCTGTGACCTGGCAAGTCATTCTTTAACGTGCAAAGCACATGGGGGATTATTCTGTGAACTGCATGCACTGAGTACCCTTTTCCCGTCACCCCCTGCTATGGCCCTGCTTTCCCCTCACAGTGGAGTGAGTTTCTTAGTTCAGCTTCCAGATTAAGAATGGGATTTCACACCAGTACAATAACAAGTCCAGAGTATCAGTGGAGTTACGCTGGAGTGCAGAGGTAAAATCAAAATCTGTTCTTTTTTTAAAACCCATATAGTATTAGCCTTTATCTTATCTTTGCATAAGCAATCAGATTGTCAATGGGTACATTAAAGTAGATGGGTAATAAAACTGTTCACAATATCTCTCTGGAAAATTCATGTTTGTGTTTGGATAAGGAAATTCTTTTAACCTACTGCTTCAAGCTTGGGAGAAAAGCTCTTTCTCAGTTTAAAGTTTACAGGATCATATTTACCCCTTGGGGTTTTTCAGTTCCCAATGTTACCACAGTATTATGGAGGAATGCTTGTAGCGGAGTTTCATCTACAAAAAAAAATGGACCTTACTGTGCTGATGGATGCATTTTAAACTTTTACCTTTCAGTTCTGGTTTTATATTGCCTAAGAGGGAATACTCCTTTGAAGATAATACAAATCTTCCTGCCCTTGGTCTTTTCGGATCCCATCATTCATACTCATAGTCTTCCTGCGTGCTGTAACATTTCAGTCTTACAGAAAAAGTACTAGAGGAAAACATTCCTTCTTTTTTTTTTTTTTTTTTTTTAATTTTGAGAAAGATCTTAACATTAAAAAAAAAAAAAACAACCACAAAAACAAACAAACAAACAAAGGACAAACAAACCATCATCAAGTGACAAGTGAAAGGATGAGAGGAAATGGTCTTAAGCTGTGGCAGAGGAGGTTTAGATTGGATATTAGGAAAAATTCCTCCACTGAAAGGGTTGCACTTTAACAGGTTTACCAGGGCAGTGGTGGGAGTCCCTATGCCTGGAGGTATTTGAAGATGTGTAGATGTGGCACTTAGGGACACGGTTTAGTGGTGGACTTGGCAGTTCTGGGTCAATGGTTGGACTTGGTGATCTTAAGGGTCTTTTCCAACTGAAATGATTCTATGCTTCTATGATGAACTTTTACCAAGATCTGCTTTTTTTTCTTTTTTTCCCCCTGAAACTTCATGTTCTTGGGACTCCATTTTTGCATAGCAGGCCTGAGGATTCTTGCCTCAGGATAATGGCAAGCCCAGGAGGTGAATTAACAAGCACTGAGGACAGAATGGCAGGAGCCTTCAGGTATCTGAAAGGGAACAGGTGCCTCGTCCTGGCAAACCAAACACCAGCAGTGAGAAACAGCTCTTGACAAAATCATTGGTGCTCTTAAGGAGAGAGGAAAACATCTTTTTATCTTTGAGTTGGGGCAGAAGAGAAGTAAGCAACCAGTTCTAGAGCCTAAATGGTCCCGAGGAGCTGCTCAGGTGGCCTGTGAGGAAGGTGATTCTGGCACCGAGCTGAGGCTGTTTGCCACAGTGGTTATAAAATCTCACGACAAACGTTAGTGGAGTGCTGACTTCGCTGTAATACCTGTGGCTGCTTGGTGTCACAAACAGTCTACTGTTTTGAGGTTTATTACAAGACACATATTTATTAAGCAAGTGGGATATAGATGTGTGTGTTTCCTATCATTAAAATTACCCAGAATTTTGATTAAAACATTTCTGTTTAGCACCTCTTCTGTTTAGCAGTTCTTATGGTACTAGAAATGTGTGCTATAAATAGGTCTGCACATCATACTAGAAATTTCCACCAGCTCTGGAGCATCCTTTTAGCACTTTCTGTAACTATGTATTTTCAGAATATTTTCAATGCCTTTTAAATGAAAATTATCAACTTCTAAGTGTACTATGGACAAACCCTTAGCTGTAGCAACTGACTATTCCCATCCACAAAAATGGAGTAATGAAAATTTACAACGGCTTAAGATGAGACAATGAATTTTAGACCTATGTCTAAATTTAAGATAATATAGGTAGTTTTACACTAAATTTTGAATATCATCTGTATGCAGGACTTTCAAAATACACAGGAAGCTTTGGAATGGGATGGACACTTAAGGAATAATTTTATTTGAGATTTACTGGTTGAGAAACTAGCTGTTATTTGCCTGGCTATTTATACAGAGCTTGAAGGGGAACTGAGTTTACTTTTGGGGAGCTGAAACATCTCTGCAAACACTTTCCCTGAAAAGGACTGGTTTAATTTTGCAAGAAAAGTAATTTCACCTTTTTCCTTAACCACACCTGTATAGTTGGGTTAGGGATACTCATAAAATACAACATCACCATCCTGATCTTCCCTGGGCAAGACAAATTAGAACAGATTGGTGTCACCCACTCAAACAGATGTTTACAGCAACTGAGCCTTAAGATGCAGACAGACCAGCTCTACTCAGAGATCTTGCAAGGCAGTCAAAGGTACTGCAGTTGCTTTGAGACCTCTTCAGTTCTTTTATAATCTCTCTAAGCTGTTTCAGCAGTCATACTTCATCAAATCAAATAGTCCCTCATTTTCAAAGCACTCCTGGCTACCTTGGAGGAACACTGTCCAATTTTACCCTTATTGTGTGGTACCTTTTGCGGTGCCTTTCCTGAGAGCACGCTCCAGAATTGTCAAAAAGGATTCTGGAGAATTTGATAGTTCTCATTGGCTTGTATCAACCATTCTGAAGTGCAAAGAGGCAACATAATTTCTTCTGCTAATACTGCATCTGCAAATATTAACAGGAGATTTTACAGAACACAAGCAAATGAACAGATCAGGCAGATTTAGGCTAATGAAAAACAAATTGTTCTAGTAAGTGACCTATCCTTGCCTAAAGGTTTATCTCTCAGATAATAAATCCAGACTTTGAATGGTTCTCACAGTTCTGTGTGAAATCGTGGGGTTTTGTCATTTATGATGGATTTTACTTTGTTTGTTTGTTTTAGTTTGATTACATTGTTCAAAAGTTAATCCCTTAATAACTACTGTCTGGAATAATTGAATGTTTCTTAGATGTATCTATGCTTAACTCCATCAGTATGAAAACTATTTATTTCCATTTGACCCTTCTGAAGACAGAAAACCTTGTAAGCCCAGACAACCACTCATTGAGAAACAGCAAATATTAAATAAATACTTACACAGTAGCCTTATCACAGTAATTCCTTGATAGTGATGATATTTCTTATTGGTTTAGTGGATTGTATAACTGCTTAATGACATGGGATTTACCTCTCATTCATTATCCCTTATTTATGTACTATGAAATTTGTACTGCTCAAGAAAATACTTTCACTGAAAACTGATGGAACTGTCTGGGACAGAAAGGATTCTTTCTTCTGCAGTGAGAGAGTTGCTCTTGGGACAAATGATTAGGTCAAATGTAACTACAAAAACTTACATGACCTGCTTTCCTGTCTGGTCCTTTCTTTCAGAAATTCAAACCTGGGCCAAGAGGCACTCAGGTTTGCTGAGAAATGGATGAAAAGAGAAATGTCTATTTTTCCAATCAATTCTTTGCTTGTTTTGTATGGATTTCTTAATATATTATTGATAATAAACTTCTTCAAGACAAAAGTTATTTAAAACTTTAAAAAAACCCAGCAACCTGCAAAATTACACAAGTAAAATGGAATACTTTATTTTGAGGTTGACAAAGAGCATGAAAAAGACATTTCAGATATTTTGAAAGATGATGAGAAACAGGTACAGATATACAGGAATCACACAATTCTTGAGGGCAATTTTTTACTGCTTTCCACTGGCACTGGGGAAGAGGGGGGGGTCTCCACTCCTGACTGAAGCATTTCAAAAGGGATTTTTACGAAGGGCAGAACAGGAAGAGTTCCCTGGAGCGTGCTTAGCAGACAAGCTTTAAATGGTGCATGCAGCCGTCTGAGCCTCCAAGTCCTGTAAGCAATTCTCATCCTTTTGACTTTTCACAGCTTTAAATCCCTATTTTAGCCTGCTGCCTGGGGGTTCTCCAGGCACTCAGCCCACAGACTAGCAAATCTTGGAGGAATTGTAATCTGGTTGCACTACCCCTTTTCGTCTTTTGTGGTCAGATGTGGCAATAATTTAGAAGACAATACATCAGGATTCCCCTCTGTTCAACCACAGTAAATCCTATTCCTGATGCCAGGTAAAGGCTGCATAACTATAGCACAGAGATATCCACTACGATTTCTACTGCCTGACTTCAAGTAGAAAAAAACTTTTCTCCCTGATCTTTCTTATTCTCAGTTTACAGTCATTTGCAGCTTAGTTATTCATGCTACACTAGACCGAATTATTTACCTTTTTCCAGGAGTTCCTCTTTCTTTTATTTTTTTTTTAATAGTCTCACCTGAGATAATTAGAAAATAGCATAGGAGAATTGTAAAAACAGTATTTAAAATTAGGTGGATTGAATTTATGCCTTGTTCTAGAATAGTATGCATTATTGCAACGTGCAATTATATTGGTAAAAAAAAAAAAAAAAAAAAAAACCTAAACTCCCCTTGGGTTACAGATTGATTTCATAGTTGTTTTGTAAGCTATTGCTCTGCTTCCTGGGGTATCTCTCAGGCTGCGTTCAGCACGGAATCCATTATATACTACACATTCAGACAGATGAAAGGTATTATGGCAAGCTCAACTTTCCTTCTATTGAGTGAATAATGATTTATAATTATTCCTTTTATGATGTTGAAGTTAGCTGGGCATATGCCTACCAACTAATTTCCTTTTGTTCCTGGAGGTGCTGCTTTTTAACAGCAGTTGTTCCAGACACCTCTCAGTTGGTAGATTTAAATGAGAGCTGTGAGCACACTGTTGCTGGTCACAGCTCTCATCTAGAGATTTTCATATGTGATTTACAGTCTGCTGTACCCTGTTTATTGCCAGAACTAAAGCAAAATCATCAACACAAAGAGACAGTCACGAATTGCTCTCTATTCCTTGCTAGGGCACTCAAATTAGAACTCAAACAGAACAAAGAAAAGGAAAGAAATGTAAATTCAGATGAACACTTAGAAAGAAACTAAAAAGTTACAGCCATAAAAGATGCACATTATCTTCATCTATTTTTAACATTAGTGAATCATTTCACTGTTTAAGAGACAGGTCCCCAGCAGATGTGAAGCAGCACTGCTTTATATCACCAGAACATCACCTGGTGCACTGCAAATGATGGGAAATAAAAGGTAAATGAGCACAAACAGATCATAGAATCATAGAATCAGATGGGTTGGAAAGGACCTCTGAGATCGTTAAGTCCAACCCTTAGATATGCAGATACAGGTAGAACTTCAGTGAGTATTAGCAAAGGCAAACAGTCCTCCTTGATCTCTGGTTTTCCTTATTTCACCTCTTCCCCACCTTCTGTGAACTGCAGTCAGCTTTCTCTCTAGAGTATTTTAATGTCTCCTGTCAGCAGTGATTTCTGCAATTGTCAAGAGCCTAGTTACTCCTCTGTTCCTTCTGTTCTTGGTGTTCCTCAAAATGTGTCTCCCAGTGTCTGCTCTTCTGCTGGATGTAAGTAATTTTTGGTCCCTGCAGTAGAAGTTTTTTGCCATAGTACACACATCCTGGCCTTACTAAGAAGTAATCTGTTTTATCTCTTTTCTCACTTTCACTGACAGTAATGAGTGGAGAAAAATGAACAGAACATTAATTGTAAAGATTATATTTTTAGAAAAAATGCTGGGATAATTATACAGATATTTAACACTTGTGAAGAACTACTGAAAACACCAACTTTGTGCAGTTTGCACTTACTGCTACTAATATGAACCCCAGATGATTTTTTTGGAAAATAAGGTCACAAATTGATCAATGAAAAGCAGAGTTAAATGCTAAAGTCAGGATTATCAGTTCTTGCTCTAGAATCCTGGCTCCCATGTGAGTTCAGTTCATTCTTCCTGTAAGCCGTTTTAAAGATGAGAAGATATCTAAGAACAGATCCCTTCATGAGAGACAAAACCCCAAAATTATTCTGAGTTTTCAAGGAACACTCGACGTTGTGGAAATAATGGAAAAAACATCATGATGAAAAGACAGAAAGAACATTCCTAAAAAAAGCTTTCATTCAAGAACTTAATATTATTCTATAAAGGAGTAAAGTACCATCACTTTACCTATTAAAAAATGAGGCAGGGAGGTGAGCAGCACCCTCTGTTTGCATGAGCCAATGCTGCAGAAGAGCTTTGGAGTGTGAAAGGCAGATCGTGCTGCTGGAGCAACGACTTACACTCCTGAAGTAGCAAATGCCTCTGTAAGTTGGGGGTGATATAACGGTGTGTGAGAAGGGAAAGCCCCGGTGACTCTGACTGCAGTGTATGTGACTGCTCTTCTGTGCATTTCTGTTAAAACGTTAGCTGTTTGTTTTGACTGTGCTTTCTTATTTCAAACAAAGAATATCAACAGCTTTACATTCCAAAGCTTTGCCTTGGTCTGTGAGCAAATAAATTGTACTACACTTAGCACATTGAAAATTCATAGAATTTGTGAAGGCACAGGCTTAAGGCATGCTTCCCATTACTCACTGCATATTTATACAAGTTCTCTCAGCCTGGTTACAGCCGTTGGCTGCACTCAGGTCAACAGCATCACATAATAATGTTGAACTGCATTAACTGCATAAATAGGAGATTTTAACAGTGGGCTCCATTTGAAGAATGGGTCAGCAGCGTCAAGCTAAGGGCAAAATTATCCTCAGACCTTCATAGTACATCTACATTTCTATAATCCAGCTTCCTAATGTACTCAGAAAAAAAACAGAAGTGCTGTGCTGGTATGAGACAAGTAATGAACAACTCTACCTTGAAAGTAGATCTGATTAATTTTTTCCTTCCCATATAAAACATCAGTAGCGCTTTTTTTCTCTTTCTTTTTGGAAGAAAACAAATTTCAACTCCTGTTTTTCATTCTAAACCCATTCTTCTGTGCTGATAATGTTGTATGCATTATTAATTGCGAGTGAGATACTTCAGGCAGCCTAGAATGACATGAAATAACAGCTGTGGAGTCATAACTGAATTTTAGCTGTCTTAAGATAGATGTCCAACTATTCTTATTCATCCCACCAAAAATGCTGACGTAGAAGTGAAGCCCTTTCAAGGCCCTTTGAGATGCCTTTAAGTGCGACCCTTTTGAGCCATCTTTTTCACTACTCAGAAATCTTGTGATTTGAAAGTGGAATGTGACACATCTCTTTTATTCATTACCTAGTGGTTTCAAGAAAGAAGTAATAATTGATAATATTTCCTCCAATATTGTGTGCATAGTCAGCCTGAGAATTTCTATCCCAATAACTCATAATATAAAACACTATGGAAAGGATGGAGAAGAAGAAATGCTCCTAAAATCAGATACTGATATTAATGGCATGATTCTGACTCAGCTGAAACAGACTGACTCCACTGACTTCACCTCAGAGCATTCTTCAGAAGAATTTTTTTTCATTTTGTTAAAAAAAAAAAATTAACACAAGTAGAAATCTGACAGGATTTTTCAATTCAATACTGACTCTGATTACAACCAGTACTTTGATTGCAGAACCAAACTGCTTCCTCTAAGGCAATCCACAAGAATGACAAGTAACACTCCATATCCTGTTCATCCACCGTTATCTTAACACTTAAGTATGTTGCTTGGGTATAAAATAAAGGGAAAACAGTCTCAGTTCTCCCTCTCTCTCTCTCATTCTTCTTTGTCAATGTTTAGCCTCCCTGAAACCAAATCTAATGTGTCAGTGAACTACATAGAAGAGATCTTTCCCTAGATTTTGCTCTCTGGAGACTGAGCAACATGTTCCTTACATTTTTTCTGAAAATACTTCTTCACCAGGTTGAGCGTGGTCTTAAGAATCACTCAGCTGAGAGAGACTGACTCACGTGTCCCAGGAGACACCCTCAGAAAGAACTAAAGAGACAGCTGTTTTCCATCTTCAGTGAGTGTTAGCTTAACACTCTCCCATTCACAGGCTGCAAACTGCAGCCCATCTTTACCTCTTTGTGCTCTGGGTAGGAATTTCAGCAGGCGGATGTAGCAGCCTGTTAAATTTGCACTACTGTACCTCAACTCTTCGACCTGCCTCCATCCTGCAGCCCTGGGCTCTGAGCTGTGCTCCTGGCACTGCCAGATCCTTCATGAGGGACAAGCTGGGTGAGTGAGAAAGGCGTTTGGCTTTGCCAGAGCCAGCACATCAGCTGTGCCTGTGAGACAAGAATGGATGCCAAGTTTCATTTAGTAACGGGGCTGAAACTGAGAAACAGCAGTGATGTTAGAATGACATCCAGCTCTGGGCCCCTCAGTTCAGGAAGGACATTGAGGGGCTGGAGCAGGTCCAGAGAAGAGCAACCAGGCTGGGGAAGGGACTTGAGCACAAGTCCCATGAGGAGAGGCTGAGGGAGCTGGGGTTGTTTAGCCTGGAGGCTCAGGGGAAACCTCATCACTCTGTACAGCTACCTGAAAGGAGGTTGTAGCCAGGTGGGGGTTGGTCTCTTCGCCCAGGCAAGTATCAGTAAGACAAGCTTAAGCTCTGCCAGGGGAGGTTCAGGTCAGATATTAGGAAGAAATTCCATACAGAGAGAGTAATGGGCTGCCTGGGGAAGCGGTGGATTCTCCGTCCCTGGAGGTTTTTAAGATGAGACAGGATGTGGTACTTAGTCTAGTAACTGTGGTCATAGTGGATCAAGGGTTGGACTTGATGATCTCAGAGGGCCTTTCCAACCTGGCTGATTCTACGATTCCATGATCTTCTACTCTTGTCTTAAGGGATTGTAGGGAAAAAAAGTACAAAGTATGCAAGTAATTCCCTTAACAGGGAGGTCATAATTAGCTATTTCTGTGTCTGTAATGAAGCTGTTTATGTTCATCCTCTGGCTAGCACCGTTTTGGAGCTGTCCTCAATGCCTCAGCACCAGACATAATCCAGTGCTGTAATGAAGGAGGGGATGCTCTCACACCTAGGAAGGTAAGGTGTCATGGGCGAGGCAGAGTTCATAACAAATTGAGTTAAAGCAGACCTGTGAAAATGGATTTTATCTTAACAGCTAAGCACAATCTGCTGAAGCACGGAATAGCTTTCTAACACATACTATTGTGTTAATCTGCTATTAAAATAACATCCACAATCTCCTCAGAAATTATGACCTCTTGCTTGTAGTAGAATACATATCTGCTGAACATCTAAAACATATGTTTAATGATGAGCTATAAAAACCTTCTGATTTTCAAAGTGCATAAACAGGACTCTGTATGATTTACACCTTCACAGGTGTAATTTTGCACTTGAGTTAATAACAGGTTAAAAAGACATTATTTAACCACCCATTTCTCTAATTTGCTCACACAGACAAATACATGGTGAAATTTTATAAATATGCAATGGTTAATATTAGAGCCCTTTGAAAAATCCAGGTCCAAACCCATATTTTACTAATATAGTAATTTAGTAATTCACAATACACTTTCAAACCACTAATTCCTTTTTATAGATCAAGTATAAATAACGTAGCTGTGTCTTAGGCAGGACTTTAAATCTGAGACTGGAGGCACACTTTAAAAGGTCAGAAAATAACTCTCATAACAGCACTACTCCTGTTTGGGAAGGCAAAATATTTCCCCTCTTCCAGTGACTAAGAATTAGTTTCATAGTCATTTACAGCATTTCAGGAGTGTAGAAAGTAAGAGGAACCCAAAGAAAAATTACATGCTTGTGCCCTGCTGGTCATAAAAAAGGAACACTGGCTAACAAGAAGAGAGCTGAATGTGTGGCAGCTACTGAACGGAAAGCAAGAAGGAAGAACTTTGAATATCCTTACTGCACCCTTCCGTGGCATTAATCATTTGACTTTGTGGGAAAACCATCCCTGCAATTGTTGAAAGGAAATTAGAAAAGGGTTGCTAATTAATGAGATACTTTTGGACTGAACTCTGCAAATACTTTCACATCCACGAGCAATTTTTCTACATTTGAAACAATACCCTCAAGTTCAGACTTTCTAGGTCCTTCTGCAGCATTTAGGGGAATAGTTGTTGAAGTAAACAGTGAACATAGAGTAACTTATTTCCCTCATAGTTTCTTGAAAAGCGTGGACACAGTGAGTTTACTGAGGTCACAGAAGTTTTTTTTTATTATAGTTTTTTGAACCATATTATGAAGCTTTACTTGGTTTTGCTACTGCATTATGGGCTTAGCTAATAACTACTGTAAAGTTCCTCAGTTCTGGAGAAGAAGAGAAAAACCCAGCTGAGACTTCTACGTACACAACTCAGAATTACAGCTCGCATCAACCAAAATCAGAAAAGAGGAGTGTGTGGGAAATAGTACACAAAATTTAGGCAGACTCGTAGGTGGCATAACAGGAAAATTAGAGGACAGAGAAATGTATGCTTGTATTTATCTGCAAAGGATAACAGATAATTAATTTAGACAACATTTAACTGTAAATACAGTGTGATTGTTGACAAACAATGCTAAGTTACATTTTAATGTTATTTTGTGGAGATTATCTGCAAGGTTATATAAATGCACGAGAGCTTTCAGATTTGGACCTAGATTTACACTTAGAGGCAGCCCAGAAACACTGAAAAGTCTGGGTAGAGGAAATATAAAATGTATCTTCCTTGAAAGACGAAAAATGCAGACAGCACTGAGTTTTGAAAACTGCTTTAGCTTCATGCAGTCTTTATTCCCTGCCAACAACGCCTTTGCCATGTCCTCAGTGCCCCAAAAATCCCCACAACAAATGAAACGCTCAGGATAAGGATAACCCTGTCTGTCAAAACAGTTATCTGCAGGGTTGGACTTGTGCTGTTTGGGACTGTCAGTGCCACTTAGCAGCGATGATTTTGGCCTGGAACACGGGTGCCAGGCCTCCAGTTTGTCTGACAGACATCAGTTTCCCAAGCTCAGAACACTCTGAATCAAGCCAAGTTCCAAAACAGAATTTTTAAAATTGCCTCTTAATTACTGTAGTTATGCTAAGAACAGAGAAGAGCAGCAAAACATCATTGCTAATGAAAAGTCATTGAACTAGTAAGACAGATAGATGCTTTTAATTCAACGACCTGAGATGCCAGAAGATTCTCTGATCTAGGCATCTGGGAATTAAAATCTTCCTGAGCATAATTAAAGTGTTTGTCTGCCCTAACCTATAAAAGGTTTATCCACAATGCCAGTTATCATCTAATGAGAAAGGATATCTGCCAAAGAGAACAGTGGTCTATTTTTCTTCTGTATCTCTGCGAAGATGATCATCGCAAGGACTTGGAACAAATACAAATAATCAACCTCCTATTATTATAATTGTTTGTATAAAGGGGTTGCAGTTTAAGACTGATGATATAAATCAGCAGCCTATTTATGCTGTTAGTTATCAGGTGTGCAATTATGCACATTTATTCCCTTGAGTAATTGACCTTAGCCTTAAGTGGATGCCCTCTCCATCATGTTTACTCTGCTATTCTTTCTCATCCTCTAAACAAAATAAGAGATCTATAAATCAGTGACATTAGAATGGCTTCAGAAAGACACCAGGCTGTTCTTCAGTCTTCCTGCTTGAGACTGCCCAGTTACACACTGGGGGGTGACGCCTCAAGGACTATTTCATTTTACAGCATTTTGTCAACGCTGTGCCACCCTCCTGAATTGTCAGGGATGGGTGGTTTTTAGGATTACCTGGCCAAGTCCCAGATGCAGTTTGTGATTATCTAAACCAAGAGAACTTTATGATACATGAGCAGGTCAGCTTTAGTAGAGCTGAGGTGGCAGGATAAGCTTAAATAACAGGCGATGCAAATAGAGAAATGCTTATGTAGGTACTTAGAGAGAGCAGGCAGAGCTTTTAAGCACCCAATGGCAGACAGAAATCAATCACAGAGATGTTACAGGACACCAAAAATATTTTTTAAGTATTATTTTACATTGCTGTGGAGAGGTAGCATAACATAGAACATTTAACACAGCAGACCTTTTCCTATGATTAAAAAATGAAAAAAATCCTTTGCAAAATTTCATTACTGTAGTACTTGTGTCAATGCCACATTCAGGACAGCTGGTCTTTGACTCATGCAGCCTGATGACTGATTGAACACAACCACAGCTACTCGTTTGCCAGAATCAAGTTCTTGAAATGCTAGACAACACACTGAAAAATGAAACCTTCTTACATTTTCTCAGATAAGATACACTGTACTGACGATGATGCAGCCTCAAAAAGAAGGTTATTAGTTCTCCACATTCTCAAAAGCTCCCTCTCTCTCTGTTTCAAGGCCAACAACTTTCTTGCAGGTCATTTTACCAACTATTGAAATGTGAAGAACCGGTGTTTGGGCAAGTATGAAAGAACTCAAGCTGTTTCTTATCATAATTATCATGAGATATTGAAACTACATTCCTTTTATAATAACTCTATTTCTCTTATTTATGTAATATTTATATAAACCTTTAGTTTTGCTGTCAGTTTGGGAATGTTATTTTCTGGTATTCTCTACCCACCTGCAAGCTTATTTTAAAAACTGCTTCCTACCATGGCAAAACACTAACTTTTTTGTTTCTATATTATCTGTTGAATTACTCTCTTGAGAAAAGGCACATAAGTAAGAATAAAGCAGAAGAATGCAGCATATTCAGCAGATGTGAGACGAGTCTATCCAGGTTGAAAGGATTCACTTCAAAGCCCTAAAAAAAAATAAAATAAAAAAAAAAATCTGCCCTATAAGCTAGCGAAGCCTGACCTTAGAAAGCTGATCTTGGCTTAGGAAACATAAAAAAAGTAAAGGAGAGGAGAAAAAAAAAAAAAAAAAAAAAAAAAAAAAAAAAAAAAAAAAAAAAAAAAAAAAAGAAAGAAAAAAAAAATCCCAGAACTTTTTCAAGACCTCATTTCCCCTTTCTTAGCTCTAAGCCCTCAAATGAAATAGATCTATATATTTTCCATCTGTCAAAAGTTACCCTTCCTAAATCAAAGGTGTCTCTCCTACTCCAAACAGTCCCTGCTAAGCACCTACATTACAGGAGTCACTTAATTTCTGCAATTCACTGTTTTAGGCAAGGCTCTTTCAGCCTTTATAGCAATTAGGTACATCCCAGGCAGTCTCTTGATTCATTTTCTGCTGGGGCTCATAATCCCATCTATCAACAGTAACCACCTGCACTTGAAAAAAAACAACCCTTGCTTCAGCAGTGGCCTGGCCAGTGCTTGTTCCCCTGTACTGTAACCAGGCAAAATGGTAATATCAGAAGAGCTGCCAAAGGCCTGCTTATAATAAACATGATTATGTCCTTCCCACAGAGAGTCCATATGCTTTTGATCTGCCTGAGCCCCAGCAGCTCTGTGTTTCTCTTGCAGTAATTTTGCTGCTTTAAGGATACTATGATGGTAAGGACATCCATCAAATGAAGTCATGACACAGGGCTGTGTTCTGTAGCTAATGTCTTAGGGAGCAAATAGACAGACACTGCTGAAACTGAGATATCTAAATATTACAGTTGTTATGTGTTGAGATCTATTAAAAAAACAAACAAACAAACAAAAAAACCCCCCCACACACAAAAAAAACCAAAAACAAAGAAGAAACCTCAAAAAATCAAGCACAACACTTCAGAGTCAAGCCCAAAACTGTAAGCCATGCTGGGCTGGCTGTGAAGGGAACCACACCTCACCTTCAAATTTCAGTATTAGTGGTACCCATCTGCACATCACCCTGTGCCTCAGCTCTGCGTAGAAGCACCTCGATCCTCAAAGGCCATACAGAAGCTCAGCTCTACCTCAGGTTTCCCCCCAGCCAACTCAAAGATGCCTGTGTTAAAGACTAAACCCTCCCAGGGATCAGATCTCAGGGAATGCCCTTGTATAAAGTTCCCGTATCAAAGTTTACCAAGCTTGTATTACAGCAAATATAAGCCTGCTTGATTCTGATGTCGTGTGGAGACAACCAGAAATTGCTGCTCTCATTTTGTTCCTGCAGAGAATCTAATAAGGCGCCTGTGGGATGCACATGTAATAACTTTATGGCATCCAACCACACAGACTGTCTCTTAGTTGCCTTGCAACTCCCCCTGAATGTCTATTTTTATATGTTAAGTTGTATATTTTACATGTGTTAATATTTATATCATATATATGATATTTTATTGTTCTATAATCCATGTAAAGACTGTAAGTAACTTCATCAACAACTACAGTGACTATACCTAGGGTGTCATTTACTGTCTGCTGTGTGCTGCCACATCAATCTTCCGTCACATGTCTAGGCTTAACTTGAGTTTCTATGTAATTTTCCTAGGCTGAAGATCTTTTCATTTACTCCTTCAAACAATTCTTCTAAAACTGATCTCCTCAAGTGACCCCTTCTTGTTTGCATCACTTCCCAATTTAGAACATTCAAATGCTTTGATTATTACAAAAGTTTTGTCCTTCAGAAAGTCAGATGGGTTTGGGAATGTTGTATCACAAAATGGTGCCAAATCCCAGGGGTTCAAGCTTGACTTCTTCAAGGGACAAGGTAATGATGTTGAAAATGATTCCATTGTGCCATCTAAGTATTACACTTATTAATCAATCCTCAAAGCATGTTAGGAATGCTAAAATCTGCCAATACTTATACTTTAATTAACATTACTGAATTCATACATTGCCTTCAAACTAAAACAAGTTTAAAGCTTCTCTAATATTGTCAGAGTTTTGCTGTTCACTAAAAGCCATATTTGCAAATGCACATATTGCATCCTCAATGATATTATGAATGTCTTTTAGAAGTAGGAGTGATATGTGTCCTCTGTATATGCCCTGCTTGATATAAGCATTTCCACTGACGTCTGTGGGCATCAGGTCCCACTGAGTTCTGCAAACAAGCATTAAGCAAAAATTAGCACAACTGATACGCTCCAAGGAGGGACGACTGATGCTACCTAAACAAGGCAAAAGTCTAAACAACCTAAACAAGCTCACAGCACAGGCTGAGCGTTCTACCCCTGCCAGGGCCAGCCCCAGTGCCTCCGCAGAAACCCCACGGTGTGGAAACGCAGTACCTGATGTCATCCCCCCTCTGGAAAATGCAACCAATTAAAGATTTAAATTTCCTAAACAAACACGGATGGTATCTTCATAACATCAGAAGAGAAGGCCTTTCCTACCTCGTTGTCAGAAATTAATAGATCATTTCAATTGAAGGAAAAAAATAAATACAACAAAAAACTTCCACAAATGGAAATCGGGAATATAAAATTTCACTACAAATGATTAATATCTGGCAAAATAATGAGCAAGTGAATCATCGTCTTTTCATCAGGTGTGTCAGGCAACCTTAATAGTAGCCTGTCAAAACAACATTAGAAAATAAGTGAAAAATGAGATCATATTTAAGTTGTTCAGAGAGGGATACATTACAAAGTCATTACAGTCTTCCACGGAGCAGGTGCTGGCAGCTCCAGGATTTCAATATTCACTTAAAAGAAAAGACTACATATGGAAAGAGTCATTCCCTGTGGCATACGACATCCACAAAAGGACAACTATTTCAATCACACGCACACAGCTGATATCAGATTTATGCTGATTAATTTAAAATATACTTTGAAATTTCTCTCCACCCTTTCAGCATCGTACCCAGATATACCCAGAACTGAATCTTCTGAATGCACTTCTCTCCATTTCTCCTCTCTACCGAGGCTGAAAAAAGTCTTTCAGTGTCTTATGACTTCCAGAAAACAACATCCTGCTTACCAGCACACCTGGAAAGCACACTAAGACTCCTGATTTTTCAGGTAATTTAGGGATCTGAGAACCACACACTTAAATGTTTCATGAAAAATCCTTTAGTCCCACAAATGCAATAACGTCCTTAAACCGAAGTTCATCACAGGTCATTTTCTGTGGAATTTAGCTCTAGCAGAGGTGAATTCCAATACTGGAATGAAAGTGAAAGGTGCTTTTTTTTAAAGGTCAGTCTGGAATTAACACTTTTCCTTCCATACATGCGAACAGCTGCAATTAAGACTACTTTATTATGTAGCTATATAACTGTACCCACGTATGAGAGATCTCATCATCAGAGAGATAATAATTGCACCCACAGGTATACGCAGCTGTAATTTCACAGTCAAATTGTGGCCTGCCTAAAACTCAGCCGTGGTGAAAATGCAGGAGGCAGCTGCCTTCCCTGCTGTGCAAATATCCCTCCCCAAAAACATTTTGTCAAAAAGAAATTATTGTTATGTAAGCATTGCTAAAGTCTTTGAGCAGCATCCTGGGGAGGCCACAGCACACGGTGCTGCATTTAAAGTAATTCCTACATAAATACATCATCTATTATGAACAATTAGAAACCTGCCATTAGTCATACCAGCGGTGCACTTGCTTCCATGGCTAATAGTTAATGGCTTCAAAGTAGAGCAGCTTCTACACCTCCAGGGAGATTATTCCATTCTGTATTGATACACCTTAAAAAGAAAAAAAAAAAAAAGGACTAGTTCCTTGAAAGACGGATGTATGAAACGGAACTCTGTGATTTTTTATGCTTTTAGAGGCCAAGGAAACACTTAGAAAAGCCTGCCACATGCTCATACAAACCCTCTGGAAAGTTTATTACCAAGTTCCCCATCCTCTTCTTAAAAGGACAATTTCTGCCAGCCAAAATAAATCATAAAAAAAAATAATATATATATTTGGACATATGAATGTATATTATTACCCAAAACACACCACTGAGGTAAACTCAGTGTGTTTCTGACTTTTTCTACCACTTTCAGATAGGTTTAGGCTGATTAGCAAAGTGTACATAGCCATGCACAAGGATACCTACTTTTATTTCCAGGTCTTCCACCAGTCAAACAGGTGGATTTTTCAGGGAGTGAGCAAAGTTTGCCATATCTGTACCTCAGTTAAGGGTTTAATAATACGAATGCAACAGCACTCCTGATTCAGGACTGAGACTGATGTTACTTTTTTTTTCCTCTGGTCTCTAAAATACACCTTTTACCCACAGAAAGTCAGCCCACAGTGAAAAGTGGTAAGTAATTACTGATTTGGAAAACAGCCACTTGAAATGACTTTGCCTCTACCCACTGGCTGAGTCACTGAGGTGGGCGAGTCAATGTAATTTTGAAAACATGTATTATGCTGTGGGCTCACCATGAATTTTGTTTTTTTTTTTTTTCTTATTTTCCTGGTTTTATGAAATTGGGATGCAGTTCAGGGACACAATGTCTCAGCTAGAGTAGGAGAGTAGGAGAGAGAAAAGAAAGTGAGAGAAATCCACAAAGGAAGATTTGTAACAAGAAAAAATTGGAATCTGCAAAAGGATTAGAAAATACCATAGAAATTATGGTTATGGTAAGCACTACAGATGAAGCAATGTTTGCTGAAACAACTGATTAAGAAGAAACAACAAAAGACGAATATGAAAAGGATGGGAAAATTAGTAAGAGCGCTTGCTGGTTTCCTTAATTCTGATGCAATTCTGATAGAATTTGAAGTGGAGAGAAGATAATCTCTGTCTTCTGAGACTCATCTGTCGGAGTGCTCCTGTGCATGTGCTCATGCACTTTTTGCAGAGGTAACGAGTATGTTTCAGATTTTAAAAAAGACAAATCTGGTTGAAAATATTTGATCAATATTTTTTTTCACTATGAAACTACTGAATTGCAAAACCATCCAATTTCTAAAGGTAAGGAAAATAAATTTGGCTAGATTTCTGATTTAACTGAATACAAAAACGCATTTTTATCCTTATTCTGAAATTCTGCAGTTTTCCACTTACGGGATTTGGCTCCAAACCACATCAATAGACCAAAGATCAACCATTCAAATACATAAGCAATGGTTATATAAAATACTATTTGACACACTCTGATTTCCTTTCCCTACACACCTGATATCTTTGATCAGGATGCTGCCTCTGTGCCAGAGTTTCCTTTATGCATCAAGTTCTAGAGGAAAAACCCTTGCCTTGCCTTTCGAGGCAGGGATTGGAGGTGAAATTCAGATGTATGCAAGCCAGTCAATCAAACACTGGAACAGGCTGCCTAGAGAGGTGCCCCAGGCCTGTCAGTGTTTAGGAGACACTTGGACAATCCCCTTAACAATGTGCTTTACTTGGTCAGCCCTGAAGTCATCAGAGGCAGTTGGACTGGATGAGTGTTGTAGGTCTCTCCCAACAGAAATAGTCTATTCTATTCCATTCTGTCTGATGCAAGAACACAACAGAAGAAACGGAAACAATGCAAAAGCAAATGACTGGGAAGAGAAAATCAGAAAATCGTCCTTAGATAAGGGACAGAATTTCCATTGGCAAGAAAATTATGATGGAGAAGTCTAGAGCCAAAGTAGAACCAAAACACTGTTCTTTGAGAACCTGGCTACACTGAGAATCAGAAAAAGCATAAAGCTAAGTCTTTATAGATGAACTGTATTATTTCCTTTCACAAATATATGCAAAATAAATATAAAAAGTGCTCTATTAGATTGAGCCATAACCTGTACTTGAATTAGACATGTAATCTGGATTGAGCTATTCCATTTCTAGCAAAAAGAAACTTCTTTTAAATTGGCTGTGTTCTCTTTCTATTCCATTTGTCTTCATCCAGCCTCTGTTTGTGAACTATATGCACCTAGCAGGTGATGATTTGCCCAAGCTTCTGAAGGAAAACAGAAACAAATTTTGTGTCAGCAAAATTCTTAGATAAACATGTAATGATGGCATTGATTCCCTAAAGATTTTGGTCTTGTTCCTGGCATTCGGATCCAGGTTAACTGATTCCAGCCATATGCAGGGCAAAGCAAATCTATGACCCTTTCATGAGGTGCTGCAATAATTGCTGATATGATGGTATTTCATTCCTGCGAGACTTAATTTGCACCTCAGTGTTTCTCAATTAGTAGATGTTACAAATTCAGAAAACACACACACACACCATTATTCTCAACAAATAATAGGATGTATCACCTGCTTTTGGAAAAAAAGTCTGAAAATAAAACCACTGTCTGAGTGCTGGACAGTATCCAAGAAAACTATATGAAGTTCTTTATGTTGTGGAAAGGAAAAAGAGTCGTGCATTAAGGGCCTTGTTTCTTTCATCATTCACCACTTTTACTCGTACAACAGCACAAACACACACAAGCACCAGGCTCACAGCAGAGGACAATATAACTGTGTTTCCCATGCTTTTAGAATGGGGCTGGGAATCAAACATAATGGTCAATAGCAGAGGTGACAACTATGTAAAAATTATGGAGATGTAGCTTATTTCTCAGACTGCACATTTCAAAGCTGATTTATCAAGCATTCCAGAAAATAAAAATACAGAATTGCTCTAGTATACTCTTCACAACTTGGGAATTTAAGGCAAGAGATCACACAAATGATGGAGACGTCAAAGCTGGGGGTTCTCACAGCAGAGACGGATGATATCAAGGTGGAAGAATGGTTTATTTAATTCAAAGCTGTTGTTTCGGTTTGGGTTTTGGAATATGTTTTCATGCAGCTGCATAACACCTGAAAAAATCTGAACTCCTAAAGCCTCTCAGTTTTATGCTAGTGCTGTATTTTGTCACATTGTCAATCTGCAAGTATATTGTAATTGTCAAAATGACATTGTGGAACCTGCCATCTGACACAATAACCTTGGTTTTTGCATATGTTGCTGTCGATTCAGGAGTGAGGCAGCTGACTTGATCTGGTTTTTATAAACTTCCTCAGTCCCCACAATTTACTGTTACTCAGCATCAGTCCTGTAAGAAGTAATATTCCAGTGACTGAACCCATTTATCTAAGAACCTTCCCTTGACAGACCTCATAATTTATATCCATAAGGTGTCCTTCAAAATGGATAAAGATTGATGGTTGAACAAGAACTGTGCTTTAATAGCCATTGCATTACAGGCTTTTTCTTTAGGCAAATCCAGGCTCTGATCTCAATTAGGCAAAGCATATCCAAATGCCCCTCAGCACAAACACTGTACGGGTGCCCGAGCGGGTACATCGGAAAGCAGGACAGGCGTGGGTTGCACCGACACTGGAGGCTGAAAGCAGTCCATCCACTGCACATCCTTATGTACAGCCAGACAGTGCCCAGGCTGTTATGAAGAATGATTCCTTGCTTCCTTGAATTTCTGACTTCCACGGGATTTTTAAAGTCTGGATTTAAACCTACCAACTTAACTTTGGTGAATGGCAAAATCCGTGCACTTCTCTTAGATCACTGTCATTTAGGGTAAGTACGCTCTTGCTGTATCAATGGGTGTTCAGAGTAGGCTGTTTCTCGGGAGTTTCTTTTGCATCATTCATTTGGAACTAAGGCCATATCCTGTTAGTTAAAGAACAGTAAGTGTGAGCTCAATTTTCCATTTCTTCCCCAGGTTCCCAACAATTCTTAGCTGCAGTTACGAAATGGCGTGTCCCCCAACACACGTTCTCTAGCTAGATCTCCAGAATTCTCACTCAATAATCATCCTTAAGTCCCGAAAGATGTATCAGAATTACCACTACAAGGTGTTTCTGCATGGTATCTAGTTATTCCCAGGGTCTGAACCACTGAAATACTAAAATAATTATCAATTTAGTCTAAAAATTCAACAGGGAGTGATCCTGAGTGAATTGTTTGTAAAAACATCTCTCCATTGAGTACACAGGAAGACTGTGGAGCTTCCTGTCTTATTTTAGATACTTTCAAGTTAAGGATTGTGAGTAATTGTAATTATTTTCAATTTGCTGATGGGACAATGAACCACAAAGATGAAACAATTTGCCTGGGCTCATTTCTAACTCATCACCTAAAGTGCTAGGAATTTAACTTTCAATTCATGAAGGACTACATTGTAGTGTATGAAGACTGATCATAGTGGTGGACTGTTTCTTATTCTTGAGAGCATTTTCTTATCCGTTTTGACAACGTTTTGTATGAATCTCTAGCAATAATGACACTATCTTGTCTTGATCTTCCTTTCCACCTCAAAAGTGTTAGGTGTATGTGAAAACAGATGAGAGTAAAGCTACAGCCCTGCTGTGACTGCCAGGCCCTGCAGTACAAAGGGTGATGGTCGATTCCTCAGAGCAAATGCTTTGCTGCTCACACACATCTTGAATTAGTGAAGTTTCACAATTACTCAAGTTGCCTCTTTCTCTATAGGGTTTCATCAGATGAGTAGAAGGATGAGTGAAGAATTCAAGTACCATTAAGCAAGATTCACTGAAGCTGTTCTTTATCTGTACACCTCTGGTGTTCCGGTACTTTTGTGTTCCAGATGAGCAACTAAAAGAGATCCTAAAAAGGTACTTTTATGTATGAGCTGAAGTGGGTATTGAAAAACATCTACAATGCACAGTAACTTTTCCTCCTTTTTGCTGTATCAGCTGATATCTAAACAGATCTGGGAAAGAGGAGAACTGATGGCTGCACTGGTTTCAGAAACAACTGTCCCACCTGAAGCACAGCTTCACTGAGATGCCCTCACTTTCATGGTCATCTGCAGGGAAGCAAATCAAACGTTAATGTACCAGATTATAGTCTATGCTGCACTTAAAAAATGGGGACATGTCTCAGTTGGGAGAATTTAATTAAAGCAGCCTTCCAGCAAGATAATTATACACCTTTTATTTTTTTTTTCCCTCTGGGCCTTTCTAGTCCTTAAACTTCAGTTAATATTAGCACAATAATCAAAGATTTCTACATTTTTGGCCAACTAGTAACATGGTGAACCTGAAGAATATCTGACTACTGAAGCTGTCAAAACTTGAAATAAAGTTGACTGTTAGATTCATTCATCTTACTGAGAATTACT
The DNA here is from genome assembly GCF_003031625.1 of Empidonax traillii. Lineage (NCBI taxonomy): Eukaryota > Metazoa > Chordata > Aves > Passeriformes > Tyrannidae > Empidonax > Empidonax traillii. The sequence goes on from NW_020955327.1 coordinate 845,722, forward strand.
TCTATTTCTAACTGAACTATAATACTACCACGTGTGCAATAACTGCTCACTCTTCTGATGCCTTCATCCACGTCTGATTATATATTTATTTATTTGACAAACGATATATGTAGTATTACTGTAATTTGCTGATGGAAAAGCAATGAAATGAAAGTGAAGAAGGGAGACTGGTCTCTAACAGGGACAGATAAACTTGGTTTCTTTCATTTTTATTCAGTATTCTAGGCTGTATATTACTGATTCATGCATTTTGGGTATGTAACCTGAAAGTCAGTGGGGGAACTTAAAGCTGATGTGATATATTTACATATAAAATATTAGGGTTGCCTACTTTCTTACTTGGCAGAAGATTTCATTATCCATCTATTGAAAATCAGACGTTCCAACACCCTACTAAGTCAATAAATTTCACTAGATTTTTTTTCCTACAGAAAAACAAAAGCAAAATAATGTCTGCATGTATATAAACACAGTAATAATTAGCACTTTTTCTTTGTGCATTAGATAGCTTATGGAATCTATTCCTAATCCATGAAGATAGTTTTGGAAAGGTATAACTACTCCAGTTGCCTCAGAGAGATATCTATCTAATCTAATTTCACAGATGTGAAATCAGAAATATGTCTTAAGAGAATAAATTTCATAATGCCCTTGAGCACAAGCCGGTTATTGTCGGAATTATCTCCCGTACCAGAGGAAGAGCAATAATGACAGAGTGGTTTAAGACTTCCCTTTATCACACATGAAGATATACAAATTAGGATTGGCTGGATCTCTAATAAATAAACTGTTGCTTGAGGCAACCAACCTTCAATCATCCATAAGATCATGAGCATTTCATTTAAACTAAAAAAACCACAACATGTAAGCTCCTAGGGGGGAAAGATTGCTTTTCTCCATGGCTGGGCTGCAACCTGTAATGATCCTACAAATAAAACCCACATTTTTCTCTAGTGTAGTCATTAATTAGAATTGGAGGGAGAAAACCCCACAATGTGTCAGTCCTGTCATCTCTCCATATTTCTTGGATTCCCATTTTTCTGCCACTCTCTTTCACTGGAGTTCTCATCACCAACAACCACCACAGACTTCACCTCGTGGAGCTACAGCCTCCTTCAATTTTGTATTAATGTCTGTGGTCATAAATGACATTTGAGGATAACCAAGGGCTACCACATAGTTAAGAGCAGAAAGCAAAAAATAAGGTTAGACTATGGCAGTAACACAAAACTGATTGCAAAAGCACAGAAATAACAGTAGGGTTTGGACTCAGCTTTGTGCACCCTGCATTCAACAGCCTGTCTTCTTTTCCTTTTCAATCAGATGCCACATCTGCATCAGGAAATGGTGTTGAAATAATGTTCAGATATTTTATGTGTCACAATGCTGTGTTTCTTTTGAAACACACGATTTCCTTATCAAAAAGAACAAAAATCCTCATTCCTTTTTGGAAAACATATTCTAAAATCTCATTTGACATACATTGTTCTATAAGCTAGCGATGACTCCTGCTTAAATTACCTAAAAAAAAAAAAATATCAAAGACTGTAATACCTGTTAGCCTTATATAAATAGTATTTCTGTTCTCAGTGACACATGAAGGTACTGAAAGTGAAAAAAAGATATTAACTTCCTAGGAATTCACAGTTTTCTTCCTGCCATAATGAATCACAGCATTTATTTTTACTAATAGGGAATGCAGGGTGTTTCTTAACAAAGCTGCTAGGTTTGGAACCCATTATCCTCTTTTTCCTGCGCTGATTTATAAAAATTTAGCAGTCACTATTCTGAGAATATGTATCAAATATGTGAACAAAGTTTATCATGTTGCAAGGCACCCCAGGAGACTCTACAGGCTCTTTTACCATAAATCTCAGCAGATACAAAGGGCTGAAAATATGGAAAATTGCCTTTCTTGTTATTTTAATTAATAAATCTATTTTCCTTGCATCTGCAATTAAATGGGCATAACCACTCAAGAACACAAAGGACAAATTTACATGCATTAAAATCTCCCTCAGATTTATAGGTAGATTTATAAATTCTGCTCTTTGGGTCTTTCACTGATTAGACAAAATCTTTGTCCCCATTAACTGAACCTCCAAATGGCAAGGAAAAATCAGAGAGGAGTGTGACCTTGCAAGAAGAGACTTAAAAAGGGGTGTACATATTCTAAGTGGAATCTATTAGCAATTTTGTGAGGGCAAACAATCATCATTAACACTTTGCCAGGGGACTGACTTAGTAAGTATGCTATTAACAATAAAACAGGCAAATTCTAAGAACATACTTAAAATCCTGTGGAGAAAACCTAAGCAGTGCTCACGGATATACAGACCTTCTATAAAATTAAATCAATAATAATCATGATAAAAAGATAGCTTTATAAAATATGCAGTAACACCTAAAATAGGTTGTAAAAGTAATTTTTACTGACGGTCAGAAAAAATCAGCTGTCAATCAGGTAAATAACTTTTTCCATCCTTTTACTCTGTAAAGAATGGATTTTATGTTTCCTGAGGAGATTTCTCTCTCAGGTCAAAAATGAGAGGAATGAGAGTTTGGGATTCACTATTTCAAAACAGACACTCCAGAGCAGAGAGAGTTTCATGAAAGGCAAAGGAAATACTAAAATAATCTGAAAGCATACTAGATTAAGACAGCAAAAAACCTCCCAGTTGGTTAGGACCGTGCAGTTGTTAGTGGTTTGTAAAAACAATTTTATTCTTTCAGATGAAATATGAGTATACACACTTTTTCAACATAATTAAATAATTACCACCATTGTTTTTTACTGGAGCAATTTTTCTCATTATTTGACAGATGCGGGACCTTAGTCCTCCATAAACATAAATGTATTCATCTTCACAGCATCAGCTGTACTGTAAATCAGTTTATTTAAATAATGACCCATACTGTGATTGATTCTCATGTGTTTCTACATTGCCTGTGAGTCAGCCATTCTGGTTTAGATATTTTTCCCAACATTTTCATACCTATCTCAGTCTCCTCCAGTGGGACACACAGTGCCCACAGCAACCTTACCTCCTGATCTTGAAAACAACACAGCATACTTGTATAACTTGTTCACGCCTTCCTCGCTCCAATGAAAGTTGTTCCCTGTTGCACCAGCCTTTCCCAACTCAGACAGGGACTCAATAAAGCAGGTTTGAAACCTGAGTGACTACCAAAGGCTGATCACAGAATAATTTAGCTGGGAAGAGGCCTCTGGAGGACACCTCTCTCAGCCCCTCACTTTAAAGAAGGCCAGACAGATCAACCAGCATATTGAAGGCAGAGAACAAGCAGACAAACCCTGCAGGACACAGTAGACAAGTCTGAACGCATACAGAAAAGCGATATACCTCCTGCACTGTTATAAATCTGGTTAAATGTAAGTGTCCAAGTATTACTCTTCACCCCAAGAAATGTGCCAGGAGATGCACTGAGAGCACTTAAGAGCCACGCATTTGTCTGCCCTTGCAATATATTTTCTCTCTTGATGGATTTTACCAGCTCAGTTTGCTGCTAAGCTATCTGCAGCCTCATGGCTTCTGCTCACTGAGGGCCACAGGGAGAACACCCAAACCCTCCTGCTTTCTCTTTTCCCAAAACACTGTGTTAAACAATAACGTACAAAAAATGCACTTAAAGATGTGTAATGTATGGTAACAAAGTACATATTGGTTATACCGGAGGCAAAGAGTTATTTTCATCTCTTAAGTGATCTCTCAACATCCCACCTTCTGAGAAGTCTCACAGAAGTGCCTTTTGCACAACACTTTACCGTTCCCATCTGAAATATATCCCTGCTGCTCATAGCTGGCTGTATCTCACAAAAACTGGCTTCCCTTCCCTTTGAAGCCAGCTCACCACAGACACCCCTCAGCCCTTGGAGCCCCACAGTCTTCTTAAAAAATCGCTCCCATTGCTTTGAAGTGTGCCATTACAGCAGAAACAATATCCCCTCGGTACAAAGTTTTGATAGCTTTCTTAAAAACTTTTTGAGGTGACTAATACACGGGTTTCACTACCCACAGAGAAAGTCTTTGCTGGAAAATTACAGCTGAATCAAGCGCACCCAGTTTAGAAATAATTTAAAAAAAAATAAATAAATCTCAGAAATCACATGAAATATACCTCACAGGCTGTACTTTGCAAACTATTTCTCTTCACAGGGTGGATCAGAGCGGGACAACACCTGCACAAATAGCTGGTTTTTTTCCGCGTTCCCGCTCCCTGCCTTTCCCACCCAAACTGCCCCTCAGGCCGCCATGACACACGCGCCTCGCCCAGCTCCCCTCAGGCACCCAGTGTCCCCTGGCACTTTCACCTTCCATCGTTTTCCCAGGACCACAGTGAGAAAACCGCCCTGTGATTCCCCTGATTGTCTTTCCGAGCGTTTCTGAAGACAGGAGCAGCTATTGGTTCCCTCTGGGCAGCCCCAAACCTGATCCCTGCCTGCTGCTGCTCACCCGTTCCATTCCCTCCTGGAGGGAGCTGCGAGCCCAGAGGCTCCCCTGTCTCTGCTCAGGGGCACCGAGCACCACAGCTGTGCCTACCGAGGCTGGAACTCTCCACACTGGCCTTCTATTTGCTGCAAATAAATAGGTAAATTAATTCTTTTCCTTAAGACCTATCCTACACTGCTGTTTTAAGAACAGACGGAACAGACAAGAGGTTCCTTCAAATGGAAAGCCATATATTACTCATGATTTCCTCAATTTACCAAAGGCTGCTTTCTTTACTCCATCCTCCGACATTAAAACTCCTTTAAATTTTTTTCCTATTATTTCAATTATGTTAAGGTATTTCTAAGAGAAGTATGGGTTTTATTGCATTATTGCCTTAAAAATAATAAAAACACTCCTGCATTACCTGTTCTGGACAATCACACTTGGTATAAAATTGCCTTTATTAGGTACATTATGAGGTAAATTGTTTCCTTTTCCTTATTTTCTTATTTCCCCCTTTATGAATTACCTTTCCATCTACAGGTTCAAGAGGTTTAAAAATGATAAATTCCATGTAATCTACTCATCCAATAATCTCCACTGCAATCTATTTCAATTAAAAAATATGTCCAAAATCTAAACAATCTGCTCAAATCCAGATGAACTAGAATTACTTAAATCCTTTATTCAGATTTCTTATATTCCAAGAATAAGAAGAAAATCTCTATAAGAGCAAAATGAGTTAACCTGGCAGTCAGAAAAGCTTCATTCTGCTTTCCCTGTCGACTTCAGTAGTTTATGCTATAAAGTTACAATTCTCTTTCAAGATTGTATTTGCTTGTGTGAATGAAAAAAAAAAAAAAAAAAAAAAATTTCTTTCCTGAGATGATTCTAAGAAACAGAGCCAGTCTTTTGGGAAAACAGGGCTGTGTCCAATAGAGCTGAGTATTACCTTTGAATGTCCGACAATTTACTGGAAACTGGATCTATCTGTATATAAAGATGTATGTCTTATGTGACTATATTTACTTGCTAAATTATAAACATGTAATAAAATGATGAATGCACAATATTAAGGAATGCAAAAGAAATAAACTCATAAATCCATTATAATTATTTAATTATTTAATATATTTCTAAGCGTATTCTTCCCAGTCTGAATCAAAACTTGTATGTTCTGATAAAACAAAATTTTAAGCAAAACAGAGGGGAAAAAAAGAAACTCATAAATTTGAAGGTGCCATGTACAGTACCTTTCAATCAAATAAAAAAAGTATATTATGAATGCCATATAATAATTCTTATTTTAGGATTGCTTACCTAAAAGCAATAGTCAAAGCCAGCAATTATTATTGGGTCATATATGTTATAACATATTTGATATTTCCATAGCTCTACATTTTCTTTCCTTCCCTCCCCCCTCCTTCTGCAGACCTCTTGCCATCATCCTGCACCTCAAATTCCTACTGAGGCCACAAGGATTGTTATTGCAGCTGGAGCAACTGCAGGATGCTTAAGGTTTGTTTGCCACCTCCTTCCCTTCTGTCGATGGCTGCAATTCCATTACAGCCTGGCCAACAGAGCTCTGCAAACATGCCCATATTCCATATTGCACCCAAGCCCTGGTTTCCTAAAGGAGTATCTCCTGATCCTTGGACTGGGCAGGTCAGGGAGGTAACACAGCTCAGAGGTAACAACCAGGCAAACCCTCACCTGTCACACCATAGGAACAAGTCCTTCCTTGGGTCCATAGAGTGTTAAATTAAAGCAGATAAGCGAAACCTGTTTGTGTGTTCCACTGAATAATGCCCCTGAAGTGCTGAGGGTTGAGTGATTTCAACACAGAAGCTCTACAGTTTCTCTCTGAATTAGCTGAGAATTAACTTCTCTGGTGCTCCAACATTTTTAACCCTTTCCAAAGCACCAGAGGGGTGGTAAAGTTGGTCTGCAGTGCTATCCAGGCCATATTATCACGGTTATCTATATTTAGCTCCCATCAAAAACAAAGAGCTCATTAAAAGGTTTTTAATTAAGTTAGAAATCTATTAGAATTTCCAAGTAAATGCTTGATTAGATATTGTGTTCCTTTGTCTTTATTACTCTCAAAGACAACCAATATTCTGTCTCGAGCGCTTTCATCCCAGGAGGAACGTTCCCACACCTCTTGCTTGTATCAGCACATGACACATACTGGAAAGGTATTGCTGAGGATAAAATTAAATAGCAGGGTTGTAAAAAGGTTTTATCTCTTGATAATGAGTACATTTATTTTTTTGCAATGACAGCAGATTAAGACTAGCGTGTTTAAGTAACATTAAAACATCCATAACTTTTATATGAGTTTTGAATAGCAAAGACATCAGCAGGCACAAAAAGTGAGCATTCCTGAGGATGACTTGCAGTCTGTTCTTTTACAAGTCATCTGTCACAGACGTATTTCAAGGTTGTGCTATCAATCAAAACTTACAAGACTCATTTGAGCTAGTTATGGTGCTACAGGTAGTTACTGGAGGATGTGCTATCCTGTTACAGGTAAACAAGAGCCTTTTGTTGACTTTGTAGAGCTGAGATTAAATTCTAATTAATGCCCCTGTTAACAGTTATCTCTAACTTCCTTAATCCTTCATGAGGATTTGCACCTACACTCAATGTGTGTTTACTTGCATCACCTGCACAGAAACATCTGCCTGCCTAAACGTTGATTTTCTTTTCCATTCAGTCTCACCAAATTCAAGAAAACTGCTTCCTGTTGCAATGCAAGTACAGGAAATAAACATTTTTGTTTTAAATCTCTGTAAGTAGGTAAACTTATACTGAATACTTTATGTTGCTTTGTTGCCAATATTCTCCTTTAACTGTCACACATACTTACAGAAACAAAAGTGAACTACTTGGAAAAAAGCCTGTTGTTTGGAATAATGAAAAACTGAGACATTTTCAAAGTCTGTGTGAAACTCTGAGTCAAACAAAACTTTTCCCATTCACTAAGAGTCCCAGGAACAGCTCCAGTACCTCTGAAGAGAATTATTTTACTATAGGGAGGGGATAGACATTTGGATCAAATGTACCCGCTGCTAAAAAGGCAAAATGATTTTTACCAAGTTCTTATAAATACAAGACTGCTCAATACAAAATAGTCAAAATATAGAAGTTCTGATTTTTTCCCAACTCCACCCTGAGGGACGAAGAAAATTATTATCTCTTACAAGAATAATGAGAAAAGAAGATTAGTATCTCTGCTCTGAGAGTCCTCAAGGAAGATTTTTCCTTCACACAGGACATCTTCATAAATGAACAAAGCACACAGAGATCTGGATAAAGACAGCATGGTACTCTTTTCCCCTCCACTCCCATCAGTCAACAAAACTAATGAAGTTAGAAACTACATTTCCAAGTGTCTCTCTCTTGTCCTTTTTCAGATGGGTGTCTCCATTGATGGATCTACAAGGGCTGCCCTCAGCTGAGACAGGCCTGATGGTTTGGGGTAAAGGCAAACTGAATGAGATAATAATTGTTTCAGCATATCAGACTGGAAATATGGGAATAAATTTGTGGCCTTCTGATGAAACCACTGATTGGGGAATTGAGCTTCAGCTTCTGAGCATCGAGCTAGCAAGGTAAATCCACCTCTCACCTTTGTCTGAAAAGCTGTAAAGAAAATTCCCCTTGATGGTATTTCTTTCCCATGCAGCCTTGATACATAAGCTTCCCCACAGAACATAAATAACTAGGTTTAGACACTTATAAAGAACTAGTTTCTTCTTACAGGACTTAAATAGAAATAGAAGTTGAGCAGGTTCATATTTTTTGAAACGGTGTTGGCCTTTCTGGAAGCCACCAAAACTCAATTTGTTTGACACCCACTGGAATAGCTGAACATTCAGAGGTTATCTGGTCACTAGGAAGCTCTGGAAATGCATGTCCCAGTTAGACAGTCATTCACAAAGGCACAATGGTACCATTTTAAAGTGCATTATTTTGGGCTTGGGCAGTTCTTGTGGTAACAGAAGATATCCAGGGAGTGAAACAAATGCTGTACTAAAAGATTCTACTTCCTAACGCTATGCAAATACCTGGCATGCCAGGAGAGCCTCTAGTTGTAATGTTTACTTGGCCAGCTGTAATAAATAATGTGTAGGCATATAAACCTTCTCCCAGAGAGTCCAAGAAGGTCTTCAAATGCCATCTAATATTCTGTGCTGACAAAATAAAAACTCTCTATATCCGCAGCACGAAGTTACTCAGAACCACAGAATATTCCGAGTTAGAAGGGACCCACAAGGATCATCGAGTCCAATTCTTAAATAAATGGCCCATACAGGGATTGAGCCCAAAACCTTGGTGTTATAAGTGCCATGCTTTAACCATCTGAGCTAATCTCAGTGTCAATTCTCTCATTCCCTCAGACACCACTACAAAGAAATGACACTTCTGTCTCTTTAACAAAAATAAGTTACAAATGGAAAACCTCTCCACAGATTCAGAACTTAGAGGCAGTGGTACAGCAAAAGGGATAGTATTCCATTTTATAGGAGATGATTCACCATTAATTAAAGATACCATAAAAAATATCCTATAACAGAATAACGTGATACTTATGAACCCTTTCCTTTCATTAAAAGAAGTATATACAAAAATAATTTTCAAGTATTTGTGGCATATGGAAAATTTAGATTGCTAGGATTAGGTTCTCTATTCAAAACAACCCCAAAACTCCCATGAGCAGCGGCACACAGCTCATACTCCATTTGTGTAACTGCCTCCCATCCAAAAGACTGCTTGTGTCTTATGCAAACAACACCTCGATAAAAGACTGTCACACCTTGCTCTCCTCAGAGGAAATGAACAGAAAGGAGAAGAAATCACAAAGAAAAAGTGATTCTCCTACCTTACATGGCTTGGCCAAATAAGTAATTATCACACACTGGAACGTGAGTACTTGCCTATAAACACTTCCCACAGATGCTGTTACAGAGTTCCCAGCCAGCAAATAGCTGTATGATAACTAAACCTTGTAATTTCGGATACATATCACACTCAAAACATATATAACTTCTATTTTTACAGACCTTTTTTCACCCTCAAGAAGCCTCAAAATTACAAGTCAGTCTTGCAAACTAAAGAAATTACTACAATCTGCCACTGAGCCTGAGAAATTAGGCTGAAATTCTAAAGGTACTTGCACTCATTTTCCATGAACTTTGGAGTGACGGTTCTTCCCAAGGGGATTCAAAGAAGCACAGCAAATCCAACTAATTCCAAGTAATGGCCTACCAGGTGGTATGTCTCAGATGCTATCCCTCTTGACAGGAATTGATTGCCCAAATTCCTGCTCACAAGTAAGAAGAAACTAAATGAGACAAGGTAGGAGCTGATCCCCTTTCATAATAAAATCAGATAAGCCACACAGAAAAAGTGTCTCTTAATAAATGAAGAATACATGGCCTTCCTCATTCTCTGTACAAAATACAATCCAATTTAAGAGAACGGGGTGCTAACACACTATTTCTGCCTGGTGCAAAGCTCTGCCTTTTTAGCTCTGCAGCTTTGGGACCTGTGGCTCCTTCACTTGATGAAAACTCGGAGCACACGTAGGGAAAGACCTGTCTTTGTCAACACAGCAGTCATGATCACCTGAGTCCAGGTGTGGGGATGTCCAACACTTGGGAATTCCTATTTGCAGGAACGTCTGCTCGGCTCACGAGTGGAATTTTACTCAGCAAGAAAGGACAAAATGTATTTAGTTTTGTTACTTTTAGAATAACAATAAATTAAAAATTTCAAGTATCCTGCCAGTGATTACTCACGCTGGATTGCAGTGGCAAACACCAGCTTTTTTTTTTTTTTTAATGACTATGGGAGACTAATAATGCCAGCTTAATCCATTCATTAATATAGAATATTCTCTATTAATTTCATTAAAGCATATATTTTCAAATAATTTCTGTCCAATTTAAAGATGAAAAGAGAAAGGGAGTATTTTCAGTGCATTGGGGTTGTGTAAAATAAATTAAAATGGATTCTCCCATCCTTCTGAATATGAATGTATAAACATATGTTGATAAATAAACACAGCCAGAGGAAAAAATCATAATAAAGCTCTTTTCCTAACAGATTGCCCTGAGATTTCAGTAGATACCCCCCATGCTCACTAACTCATGTCATGCAAAGAGGACAGCAGTGAACACAATCACAGGCTTCAAGCACGGATAGAAAACTCTGGACTTCCAACGGGTTACATTTCAGGTATTCAGAAAGAATGGAGTTGTTAGGGAGGCATCTTTATAAGCACAATGAACAGATCACTGCTGGCCACTTATGAAGAGTGTAAATACTGGACAGATAGATTTTTATTTCAACAAACAAACAAACAAAAGAAAACACCAAACCAACCCAAAACCCACCAACAACTAAAAAAACCCCATACATATGTTTATATCCAACTTTTAAAAGAAATGTGCCCTATTTGGCAAGCATGCTACTGTAATGAAAAGCAGGGACTGATTTTAATTCGTCTGCTCCCTACTGGCAATTGTTCATAGTTTTTCTGTAGTCAATTCCCCTGTTTTGTAAGGTGAAATGTCACTGTCTGCATGATCTGCATAGAACAGCTAGAGAGGATGATAACATGGTACAAACTCCTGAAATAACCTTTCAACCCAAGCCACAAGGGGTGTATCTGTTCTTAGTTTGTTACTCTACATGAAGATTCACCAGTCATTGCAGTGTTTTGGAAAGTGCCAGTTATTTAAAATGTGATAAAATTCTTACTGAAGCTGTAGATACAGTACCTCACAGAGAATAACATTAGATGTGTGTTAATAATTAGTAAAACAGACACCAATGAAATCATTTGAGTACAGAAAGGGTTTCTGGAGTAGTTCATAAATTATGACAGCCCCTGTGGAAACCCTGCAAGGTCCAGCATGCTGTGTGGAGTGCAAATCAACATTTAGCAATGGCTCTGACACTTCCCAACTGCAAAAGATATGAAGACCAAAATTCAAATCTGTTTTGAAGCCACTATGTGAAGGCAGAAGTGGTGACTTGGATCTCGGGGTGTGGTTTTGTTGGTTTTTTTTTTGGTTAGCAATCCCTTCAGTCTGTAAAGTTCACTGACTGACACTCTACTACAGCACGTTATCACAGACTCTGGCACCAGTATCTCAACTTGTTAATTTTGAGAAATGTGTTGCTTTAAAAATTGCCGAGACCACAATGAAATGTGCAATAAAATGACAAAGTCTGTAAGGAACTGAGTGGCTGGCTATTATAAATCATTACTGTATTTTCCCAGAGTACCCCTGAAAATGCATTTGTTGTCAAACACGTAAAGAGATGTGTTGCTGACAAATGCCAGTCAAAAATTTACATCATTGATCTTGGATTTTACTGGATCGATAGTTTGTCTTTGTTGAGCGCCGCAAGCAATTCCCTGTGTCAAGCTATGTTTTTGGAGCTCTTAAAATTGGCAGAGAATACGCCTTGGGAAAATGGAAGATAAAATGGTAAAAATATACACACATTTACACACACAAGGGTGATTCACACTGCCTACATTTGTCAAAATCAAACATGTTCTTGAAAATACATCTGATTGGAAACAGAGCACCGATCCACATTTTTTATACTGTACTCTGTGCTACAGTGAAGTTGAAACCAGTGTAAACCCCAAGAATAGAGCAACATTACCTACGCATTTAACATTTGCAGTTCATGGCCTTGGATGTAGAAACATTGCCCCATAATAAGTAAAGGGAAATGTGTACTGTAACCCACAGGTATTTATAAAATAGTAAACACAAATCAAGAGATCCACGTGCTCATTACCTAAAACCAAAACCAGATCTGAACCACTAATTTTCAAATCTGAGAAAGACTGATTGACTTTTCTACAAAACAATATTTTTCACGTGTGTGCCCTTAACCTCACGGTCTTCCCAACAAGCATCTGGGGAAGTCCTCACGTAGCAGGGTTCAGCACTTGTTCTCACAGCCTTGCTAACCTTGCAGAAAATACTGTGTGCTGTGCAGCCAAAGATAACTTCCAATTCTAATAAAGCTAAGGTTCAAACATTTGCAAATTTTATACAAATGATCTGCAACTACATTTACATCTTTGTTCAGGATGGATTTAATTTGCATAAATGACAGAAGGTGACCCAACAGTAGGACACCAGCATTTGTTGCCCTGCACCCACTACCAAACATTATAATAATGGCCAGTCTTTGCGAACGAAGGGGAAGGTTTTTACACCTTCCAGCCTGCACACTGGATTTTTTAGGTGAGACACAGTGTGCGCGGAACTGAGCCCACCCTTTAATCCTGAGGTTCATCTGCCGGGGCCAAGCACGCTTGGACGGTGGCAGCGAGGTCCTCAGGACGTAGATGGATTGCCTTACGGGCTAGCGAGCTCCATCTGCCCGGGGAATGGCCCTGACCGGGAATCGAACCCGGGTCTCTGCGGTGACAGCGCCGCATCCTTAACCACTAGACCATCTCTTCTACTTATTTGTCTCCATCTCCGGGTTAGGAAATTTGCCTTCTCAAAGAGGGACAGAATGAGCCTGACCTGAACACGCAGGATGAGCAAGAAGGCAAAGCCAGGGTCTCTATAACCTTTTTGCTGCAGCAAAAGGTAACTTGCATGAGAGTTATGGCTCTATTCATGCCCATTTCTCCCAGGCTCTTTGATGCTGTGCTCTCCCAGAAATACAGTTCTCTCTTGCGCCCACCTATGCCATAAACCTTCTTTTCTGAGAAACTGCTAACTTGCAGAAACTTGGAAGTTTAATACAGCTGGTTTTTTCTCTCGTGGTTTCCTTCAGTTTTGCAGATTCAAAACTTGCAAACTGAAGTAGATCGTGAATCTCACACGTTACCAACACATCTTAGAAGCTAATTAAAAACATGTAAGCTTTAAGAATACCTTTTTAATGTGTCAAATGTGCTCTCACTTCATGCAAAGATGTGCAAAGATGTTTTCCTAATGCTAAATCTGACTCACTCTCTTGATAAGTAAGCACCACTGTGAGTAGATGTGATAGGCATATGCTGTATAAACACTCCCCGCAGAGATTTCAGCCCCCTTTCAATATGCTGAAAACGACAGCTCATCCGTTCTTTTCCCTCCCTCCCTCCCTCCATGTTAAGTTACAGCTCCCTTACAAACAAAAAGGAGACAAATTTATAAACTTCCAATTTTGGGCAAAGACCAAGCTGCAACTTAACGTTAGAACTGAGCTCCAATTTAGCAAGCAAAAAGTCTAAGGGTTGGCATTCTCCTTCATGAATAGTTTACTATTGCAAAAGACACTCACAATCTGGTATTTATGTACATGATCCATTTAAAACTAAAGCAAAGAAAAGCAGCAACAAATTTTTGGTCACCAGGCCAATGACGCTTATAAGTGGGGCATAAAATTGTCTTGTTTTATGTTTGCTTTCCATCTAATTTCATTTAAAAAAATATTATATACCTTCACATTTTTATCCTTCACAGATTTATATTTATACCTTCACAGATTTATCCTTCCATTAACATGTTAAACCTGTTATGTTTCTTAATCAATTTTATCCCAATTTATCTTTGATGATTTTAATTAATAATTGGTGATTTATAAAGATCTGAGGGTAGAATCTCAACTCTAAAGAACAAGAGCAAGACATGAATTTTGCTGCATATCCCAATGATCAGGAAGAAGTCAGGCAAATACATCTGTCAAAACAAACAATTTACTAAAGAATATAGGGAAAAGCATGTATTTTTCTTCCTATTTCCTGTCAACCACACCTTCCAAAAAAGTGATGACAGCCTCTTTCTCTGATGCGTCAGACAGTTTGACATATATTTCTTTAGTCCTTATTTCATCTGAGACTATTGCTTCTTGTTCTAGAAAACAATCTCTGATTTCAGGAAGGACATTTTGATTATGAAACACCCCTTGATAAAGAAAAATACCTTTAATGAAGCTGATGAAGCTGTTTAACAGTAATGTCTGCACACAACTTTGGAGAGTTATTATCCTTTTTCATTTCAATCACTCTGATTATTTGAATGGCTGGTGATATTAACACAGGGGAGGTTCAGAACACTGAGAATATGACAGCAGGTTGGGGTACAAGCTTGGCCTCTACGATACTGCCATGAAGTTAAAACATAATGATAGTCACCAAAAGGGCTATTACCCCTTTCATATCTAATTAAGCCAGGAATCTCAATCTTCTTATCCATGCTTTACGTAAAATCATATTTTTTCTCCCCTGTTGTCAGTTCTATACTGAATAGTCTGGAGTTTTCTGAGTTAGGAGGCAGAAATTCTTCACACCTTGTGAGCTGCAGCAGAGGGTCTGGTCTGGCCATTGGCTACACGGTGCTTGCTGGGTCAGCAGAGAACATCTCTGCTACCTGAGGCAGCATCAGGTCAACTGCACCTTACAATTGCACCTTAGAGTTACACTTGTATTAACATCTCCAGTTAATTAACTTCACCGATGGGAAGTCCCAAACGCAGGATGTGGAAATGACTTGTAAGAATTTACAATCACAGAACATGGTCCACCTATTGGGATAGGATTAGGATTACTGGGTTTTGGAGGTGTGTATGGTTGAGCTGCTTAGCCTTGCTACTGGGAAAACTCAACAGAAGGAGAAGCAGGAATTCCACAAAATGATTTCCTATTAAAATGGGTACATGGGATCAAACAGTGTCTGAAAATAAGGGCCATGCTTGGCAGAGCTGCTTCCAAGAATAATGCCAATTTGAAACACACTCCACATGCCCCAAACACTGGAAGATTAACCCAGTGGAGCCCTGTCTACCACCTTTTTGGTCTATAGATTTGGTATCTTACTTTCTTTTTTTGTTTTCTTTCTTGCATTTCTTTCCCTGCCATGCACACCCTACCCCAGCAGTGATGCCATGACCAATCTTTGGTCTTAGTAGCTCGTAACCTTATTATCATCCACCGGCTGTAAGTTTTGAAAGGGAAGACTCAACTGCCAAGCTAGACAGGTAAGCAAGACCTCTGCAAAAATGAAGCTTTTCCCTGGACCTGGACACGTAACGGGCAAACTGAGGGAATTCACTCGAAGAAAGATAAGGATGAGAAGCCAGAGGTACTGTAAGAAAGCATGACAACCAGCCACCAGACAGTGATATCACCTCTGCAAAATCTTTAATGATTTAAAGCACATTCTCCCGAGCAGATGTTAGGATGGAGATAGCTCTGAATGATACAATCAATGAATAAGTGATAAAACGTTTCTCATTTGTGGCAGTGATCTGAAATAATAACAAAGAGATAGCTATTTTAGTCTGAGTTTTGCTTATGTCATTAAAATTTAAACCTGATTAAAATGAGCCAGTCTGGTTTTATAACCTGTCAGTATGACAAAGGGACTTTGACACATTTGTCTTCTGGCATATTATGGGGATTTACATTTTGCACCTTACAATTACATCTGTATTAAAATGACTGCACACTCTGAACATGAAAAGAGTGATTCATAATAATGGCATTAAAAGCAATAAAGAGTTAAGGACACTGTGAAGGAAATGAAGCAGAAAGGTAAAAGAGGCTTTGTATAAAGCAGAGTTGAAGGGAAAGAAATATCTCTTTGCTCTTGCGTCTTTATTATTAGTCTAAATAATAAAGATGTAAATGGAAAGACTTTCTGCCCAAAGAATCAATACAGAAACAAAGAAGCCACCTAGAAATAGTTTTCAATCCCCTAATCTCATTTTGCACTAAACACAGTGCATCCTGGGGTGGACATACATTAAAGTGAATTCCACATATGCCCATAATTTATTCGGCTAGTTTGGCTTTCTTATGGGACTTTGATCTTGAAGTCTATAGAGAAAACAGAGGTGAATAAGAAATTATTTTCCTCTTCTGTAAATGTTTTTCTCTCATTAGAACACTTTCCACTCCAAATAAGATGAAAAAACAAAAAAAAAAAAAAAAAAAAAAAAAAAAAAAAAAAAAAAAAAAAAAAAAAAAAAAAAAAAAAAAAAAAAAAAAAAACAAACAAAAAAAAGAAATATTGGAAGAATATAACAAATTAAAGTTAAATAGAAGTAAGAAGTTCAATCAAAATAAGTGTTAGTTAAAAATTATTGTCTTTTCTATTTATTTCAGTCATGCTGTTGATTGTTTTATTTTTCTACAGATAACTATTAGACAAAATGTTATTTTTAACATCAGAATATTGTATCTCTAAAATCTTTTTTTTTTTTTTAATGACAAAATTTTTTTTTTTCATGCTTTGGAAAATCCAGGGTTGAGTTTAAAAATCTCAGAAAAAATGAACATTTTTTAACTGGTCAGCAAAATGTATTTTGGGTTTGGGGATTTTTGTTTATCTTGCTAATAATAACAAAATTAATTCTCTTTCAATGAAGAGTAGTTTGGTTTGTGAAACAAGAATAGAGAAAAAACTCTAACAGGAGCTGAGCCTGTCCCTACACAATGCTGTGAAAAGCATAGCTTTGGTTCCCGTTTTGGGGAACCACTAGAGCTGCAGCAACTGATACCTGTTGTTAATCTCTCCACCTAATCTGGAACCTCAGCAAACATGTCATGCTATCAGATTTTGCCTTTTAAAATGTGTAGCACTATTAAATCTTTAAACTTTGTCATTTCCCTGTAAGATACAACATAAACGATTGTATTTCTTTGTGTTCAGCTCGAGCTTTCTTCTAAAACAAGTGCACATTTATTAAAAAGTAACCCCAAAGTCAACATATCTAGAAGTTAAACAAAATTATAATTACTTCTAATAGTATTTGCATAGCATTTAAAATCTAAAGTCAAGGGTTTATGATTTGCCTTTTTATAAATTCAGTGTTTGGAGATTAACAGGATATAATCTGAAGATAAGTCCACTGGGCAGGAAAGCCCAGAGCCAGCACACTCTCAAAGAAGACACATCTTTCATAAAACATAACAAAGTGAAGGGAGCTATAAATAAGAAAATAAAGCTATAGTCTGCAGTTAAAATCCTTGCTGCTTGCAGTACATCATTCTGTTCCTAAGTGTCTGTTGCTGGGCTAGAGTTTCTAAAATTAACATTGCAATAGCCTACATAGGCACCAGAGCGCACGCGAGAAAACGCTGCTGAACTGGATATTCTCAGTGCTAACATATGTTTGCTATTTTCCCAACGTGCTTCTATCCCTTGAAAATATTTATCAGGATAAAATTTTGAATTGGCTCCTTGAACAGCCAATGTGCAAATGCTAAGGCAGAAGTGTGTGTAGTTTTTAGTGAAAACTGAAATACTGATGGGTTTTAGCAGTTTTCCAGTATTTACAGGCATCATTTTTACACTTGCTAGGGTCAGCATCACTTAAAAATTATAAGATATTAATGCACATGCATCTAATAAGACTATTTGGAAAGCAAGATTAATTGGTTCATAAGCCTATGAATTTAGAAGCGACAAAATAAAATCCCATTTTTTTAACTTATGCAGAAATTAAAAAATGGATTGTTGATATATCCTACATATATACATATATATGTATATATATATATACACAAAAAGTCTCAGTATTAAATATATCTATATGTAAAGTCTCAGTGTTTGACACGCTCACAGCTTTCCACTAAATGGTACCTTCCCATATAGCAGCTCTGTTTCCATGCAAGTGTGTAAGGAGGGCAAGGTCTGATGCCTAGCTCATTAGCAAAGGCTAAGTAGCTTCCATTAAAAATAAACCACGGAATAGCAGACAGTAAGACCAAGAAATAGGGCAGCCACTGCTCACAGCACAGCGAGTGGCAGCAAGATTCAGGGCCCTCTGCGGTACCTGTTGTCAGAAGCCTTTCATGGAGCTCTCTCCAGCAACACCTTGTCGCTCCGGATCAAACATCTGAGGAACGCCAGGAATTTTAATGAGCGCAGCTAAAAGTTCTTGGGAATGACAAAACCAGAACCCAGCCCGGTGTCTGCTGCTGCTCTGATCTGTGCAGCAGGTTTTGGAAAACCCACCGTGCTCGGCCGTTACAATAGGAAAAGTCAAACTGGGCGGTACAAAGTGAGGCCGAACTTTCATTTTGATGGTGCTGCACGCGGGCGTCTGGACTGTTCTCCTTCCCTGTCGAGTCCACAGGTACTCCTCTCAAATGACAACTAAACCAGCAGATGTGGAAATACTTGGCTGAGGTATTCCCGTGGCTTTAGACTACTTTCTTTGGTACCTTTTTATCTTTTTATACGTTTTTAGACGAAAGACTAGACCCACAGCACAGTATTTGGGAACGCACACATTTGTGTTTCACAAGCACAGCAAAAGGGCCAATTAAGCCAAATTTCACTCATTCTGTTCTACATATGTACACAGAAACAAAAGAATACTTTTTGTCTGATTATTTGAGCATATTCAGACTCCACTGCATAATTAAGAATATATATTTATATATATAAAAAAGATTAAAACAGCCAACACACTCACTTGGTTTAAATAAAACAAAACAAAGCCTTATGTATAGGAATGGATGAATTTATAGTGAAAACACATTTGCAGTGAAGGGATTTTGTGGCCCTGAAAAGAAGTAATATGTGAAAGAATCAAGGATTATTAGTGTATCTTAAACAAATTCGTCAATTTACCATGGAACTGAAAACACATGGGACAAAGTAATCACCCATATTTCTTGCTTCTAGTAGAAATGGTAAAAATACACTTATATTAAAAGTACTCAGTTAAGAGTATGTCATGCTTCCATCACTTTTTTATCCACATGCTCTCATTTTTATGTTAAAGTGCCATACCTTAACTGGGATTTTTAGATTTTTTTTTCTTCCAGTCTGGGCTGACTCTTGCTCTAATGTTACAAGAGAGATATAATCTAGACTGCAAAATCCAACTCTTCTGGGTTACATTTTGCAGAATCCAGCCAAAACATGGGGTATGGACTCTAATGCAAAGGCCAGACCAGACACCCAGTTTGGCTCACTTAGCTCCTTCTGCATGCCAGAAGATTTGAAACAGCCAAGAGCAGAAGGAGGAGAACTTTAAGGAAACAGGGAAAATGTGATAGCTGAGTCTAAAGCAGGTTCTACATATTTCACCTTACATGCAAAATAAGAGCAGCTGGTAAGCAGCAGCCTGGTCAACAAAGCTCTTTGCTTATAGTTTGCTCAGTATTTATTGGGCTATTCTCAGTTTCTGCATACTGGCTTGAATTAGGATATTTTACTTTCTTCAATACCTGAGACTCTGCTTTCCCGTTTAACATTTGAATTATTGTGACCTTCCCAAAGCATAAATCTCCTTTTTTTTTTCTTGTTTAAAATATTAGATTGAACATTAGACTGCAACGGTCTAACTCATGGCACCCCCGTAGCTATAAACCCCCCCTTGTATCAGCTCCCTACAATGTCATCTATCACAACCTCCTAGCTCTTCTGGGCTATGACTGATCTTATTCTGTCTTTTAACAAGCTAGTCTCTTTACATGACTCCCAGAATATTTAGAAGCCTCTTCAACCAGGAGATGTTATAGCCTCCAGGAAAAGAATGTAGCTCTTTTAGACCTGTCTCTGGGTGCTTTGCAGAGCTCTGAGGCAGATACACTCCATCC